>NW_012101821.1:689877-721739 GCF_000951045.1 Mandrillus leucophaeus
AAAAAAAAAAAAAAAAAAAATTTACATTAAAAAAAAAAGACTGAAAACATGGACTCTAACTCTTAATAAAAGGTTTTTATTAATAGAGATGAAAACTCAAGGTACATAATTTGCTTACAAGGAAATCTAAAGGGGGGAAAAAAAAGCAACAAACCAAGCAAACCATCATGGACCTAGTTCCAAGAGGAGTGACACATTTTCAAGAATAGCCTCAGGCAGTTTCTTCGGGAGATATTCTAGAAGAAGATATTTTTTTCATTGGAGACTACATATCCATGAAAGTTATTGCCACTGAAGACCTTCCAGTGGGACAAGATGTGGGGGTGGAAGACAGTGATAGCCATGATCCAGACCCCGTGTAGACCTAGCCTAATGTGTGTGTTTCTGTCTTAGTTTTCAATAAAAACATTTAAAAGTAAAAAAATAAAAATGTTTTAAAATAGATAGGCTTTTGGAATGAGGATATAAGGCACAACTTATTTTTGTACAGCAGCACAATGTGTTTGTGTTTTAAGATAAATGTTATTACAAAAGAGTCAAAAAGTTAAAAAAATTAAAGGTTTATAAAGTAAAAAGGCTACATTAAGCTAAGGTTAATTTATTATTGAAAAAATTGTTAATAAATTTAGTGTAGTCTAAGTGCACAGTGTTTATGAACTCTGCAATAGTTCACAGTAATGTCTTGGGCCTTCACATTCGTTCACCACTAACTTCCTGACTCACCCAGAGCAACTTCCAGTTCTGAAAATTCATGGTAAATGACCTATATAGGTGCACCATTTTTTATACCTTTTTTTTTTTACTGTATCTTTTCTATGTTTACATCCACAAATATTTACCATTGTGTTACAACAGCCTACAGTATTCAGTATAACATGCTGTATAGGTTGGTAGCTTAGCAGCAATAAACTATGCCATATAGCCTAGGTATGTAGTACATTATACCATCTTAAGTTTGTGTGTAAGTATACTCTGTGATGTTCACACAGTGATAAAATTGACTAACAATGCATTTCTCAGAATATATACTCATTGTCAAGCAATGCATGACTGTGCATTTATTTTTCAGTCTTTTGTCTTTTAACTTTTATGCTAAACAGTGATTTATATACCACCATTACACCATTAGAGTATTTTGAATTTGACTAGATACTTACCTTTACCAGTGAGTTTTACATTTTATATGTTTTCATATTGCAAATTAGTATCCTTTCATTTCAACATGAAGTACTCTCTTTAGCATTTCTTGTAGGGCAAGTCTAGTGTTGATAAACTACCTTAGTTTTTGTTTGTCTGAAAAAGTCTTAATTTCTCCTTCATTTCTGAAGAACAGCTTTGCTGAGCATAATATTCTTTGTTGACAGATTTTTTTTTTCTTTCTTTCAGCACTTTGAGTATATCATCCCACTCTCCTTTAGTCTGTATGGTTTCTGCTAAGAATTCCACTGAGAGTTTTACTGAGATTCCTTTGTATGTGACTGGTGGTTTTTTCTTGCTTTCAAAAATGTCCTCTTTATCCTAGGAGGAGAAGCCCTGAATTATGTGCCTTTTCTCAATTCCACAAAGCCAGGCTGGATACTGGGAGTCTCTCATTTATTTTCCCTAAGACAGTGTTCTGAAGTTTTCAAGGTTGTGGCCATTATCCCAGTCCTATAGAGTCAAGTTGGCTACTGAAATTCTGTTTCTGAAATCTGTTGTGCTGCATGATGGTACTCATGCACAATGACCGTGGTATGCCATTCATGGGGACATCCAGGGCACTGATATGGGGGCACATGCAAGGTGCTGATATTGTTTGTTGGCTGATTGGGGTGTCCATAAGCAAGTTGTTTTGCTGAATTCATGGGATTGTCTCTTGGTAGAGTCCATGAGCCAGTTAACAGGAAACATAGCCCATTGCTGAGATCCATGTGCTACTAGACCTTGTTCCTAGCTACCCTTAGACCATGTAGCTGTGCCAATTCCTTCAGTGTTTTGGTTGGCATGAAACAGAAATGGGCCTCCAGGGTAGTGTCCTATAAGACTTCTGAAGCCACAAGTGCACTTCACTCTTGCTCTCCTTCAGAGATAAAATTGTGGTTTGAGGAAACCTCTCTCAGTACTGAGCTGTGCCATCTTCAGGAAGAGGTGGTGATGTAGGTAAAGTGAAACTACTTTTCTTACCCTCTTCAATGAGTACGTTCCCAAATGCTGGATTCTCTCAGCGGGACTCCAGGGTTCCCAAAAATGTATTCTCACCCACAGGTAGCTGTGAAAATTGATGTTTCTGCAAAGGAGTGAGGACTGGAATCTTCTATTCCACCATCTTGCTGATGTCCAAGTGGCTTTCTAAACTTCTACTTGGATTTTCCTGTAGTGTACTAAAGAGGCAGATATGATAAAAACTACATTTCCTGAATGAATTTTTAGATACAGTTCCAGGTATGATTTAGGTTCCACCAAGGCATGCATTTTGTTTTGTTTTGTTTTGTTTTGAAACTTAAATTCAGAACTGAGGAGGTAAAAATAGAAGCATAGAATGAAGTATTTCTTTTCCAGGGTGGATTATTCCAGCTGCAGCATGGTTCTCAAGCTAGTACCTATAGTGATAGCTTCCCAGTGTGGTGGGCAGTTTTCTCATTTTGACAGAAGCAACAGCTATGCTTACAGCCAACTCTGTTCCGTGCCTTTATGAATCATTTCTGGAAGCTCAGAGTATAACTTATTTCTGCAATTATTCCAGTATTTCTGAATTTTATATAATGTTACAGTAAATCCTTTATTAAACAAGCTAGATTCTGTTCTTTGCAACTGAATATCTCTACAACAAAGTATCAAGGAAAGAGCAATCTAAGATTTGCTATCTGATCCAACTAGGCTTCAATAGAAAAAGTCTTCCACTAAAACTAAATGGTGGGATCTAAAGAAATCCATAATATGCATTGGTAAAGCAGCTACTTATCACCCGTGGTCACCTGAAATGAAGTATCTTTTGGAGTCAATGCCTTGATGGATCAAATGGCCACAAAATAAAATACTATGGTAAAAATGAAGAATTTAAAGTTCATGAAGTTCTCTACTTTTAACTACATTATTGTAGTTAAAAAGACTAATAAAAAATGAAACAACTAGTTTAGGATTTTAAATTCCAGCTTAGGTCAGGTTATGATTAATATAAGCCAGTTCACAATATTATCTAGCCTTTCTGGATCCAGTAATCTCACTACTGGGTATATATTCAAAAGAAATAAAATGAGTATGTCAAAGAGATGTCTGTACTCTCATGTTTATTGCAGCACTATTCACAATAGCCAGAATATGGAAACAATCTAAATGTCCATCATTGGATGAATAGATAAAGAAAATGTGGTAGATATACACAATGGAATACTATTCAGCCTGAAAAAATGAAGAAAATCTTGTCATTTGCACCACCATACACCAACCTGGAGAACATTCTGGTAAGTGAAATAAGCTAGGCACAGAAACACAAATAGTGCATAATCTCACTTATATGTAGAATCTAAAAAAGTTCAACTCAAGGAAATAAAAAATAGAATGGTGGTTACCGGGAACTGGGAGAGGAGTGGAGGATCAAGAGATGCTGGTCAAAAGATATAAAATTTCAGTTAGATAAGAAATAAGTTCAAAAGATCTGTTGTACAACATGGTAACTATAGTTAATAATAACGTATTCTATTCTTGAAAGTTGCTAAGAGAGTATATTGTAAGTGTTCTAATAACAAAAAGCGATAAGTTTGTGAGGTAATGCATATGTTAATTACCTCGATTTAGCTATTCCAAAATACATATGTATTTCAAGGGAATATATTATACATGATAAATATATACACTTTTATTGTATAATCAATTTAAAAATACTTTTTTAAATTAAAAATATATATATTTAAGAAAAACTTCCTGGAAATTTTAGTATATTAATTGGGAAAGAGTGGTATCCCGACAGTTTTAAATGTAGACATTTGGTTACACTAAAATAACTGTGAGTAATCCAGGTCTCTAACTGCCTGAAATGGCAGGGAGGGGGCACCCTGGTTAGCAGAAATAGTTCTTCCTCTGTCTGATAAGTAGAGATTTGCCTTGCCTTAGAGTCTTTAATGGCTTTACCTGAGCAAGATACCTTTTAAATAGGCTGTCGAGTCTTCTCATGTTTCATTCTTTCCATCTTTCATTGCTTTGAGATTAATAACCAAGATCAAACCCAAATATTATAGTGAGAATGGTACAAACAGTAACTCAGAAAGTCAAGAGCATATGCGCCCAAGTAATTAAACTGTTTTGCTATTTTGCATTGTTGTTAACCTGGAGAATACCACGAAAAAGGATTCTAAGAACGCCAAACCAGGGAAGAAGAAACAGAATTACAGACCACAATGAATTTATACATATAACTATACTTTCACTAAATAAACTAGACATGCCAGAAATCCTTGGAATACTGTCAGAAAAGAATTTCACATTTTAACAAAATAGAAATGTTAAATAGACTAACCAAGTACAACCCACCTCCCAGCTAGATTTCCTGAGAGGACATATACAAAGTAGAATGTGATTCACTCTTAAAAATAAGGAAATTCTGGGCCAGGCGTGGTGACTCATGCCTGTAATCCCAGCACTTTGGGAGGCTGAGGCGGGTGGATCACGAGGTCAGGAGATCAAAACCATCCTAGCTAACACAGTGAAACCCCGTCTCCACTAAAAAATACAAACAAATTAGCTAGGCGTGGTGGCAGGCTCTTGTAGCCCCACCTACTCAGGAGGCTGAGGCAGGAGAATGCCGTGAACCCGGGAGGCAGAGCTTGAAGTGAGCTGAGATCGTGCCACCGCACTCCAGTCTGGGCGACAGAGCAAGACTCTGTCTCGAAAAAATAAACAAATAAATAAAAATTAAAATTAAAATTAAAAAAACAAGGAAATTATGTTATTTGCAGTAACATAGATGGAATTAGAGAACATTCTGTTAAGTTGAATAAATCAGACACAAAGCAACCAACAATGAATATTCTCACTTATATGTAGAATCGAGAACAATCAGACGCTTAGAAGCAGAGAGTCTGTAGAATGCTGGTTACAGAGGCTGGGAGTGGGGGAAATAGGCAGAAGATAATCAAAGAGTACAAAACCTTAGAATAAGGTGTCATTGGGGGTTTTGAAGTCTATTGCACATCATAGTGAATATAATTAATAATAATGTATTTGAAATATTTCAAAATTGCTAACAGAGTACATTTCAAATGTTCTCACTACAAAAATTGATAAGTATTTGAGGTGATAGATATGTCAGTTAGCTTGATTTAGTTATTCCGTATTATATTCATAAATCATAACATTACTTTGTATCCTATAAATTTATATAATTATAAATTATCAATTTTTAATAAAATAAAAGTAAATAAATAAAATCCACAATAAAAAAAGAAATGAAGGGAATACTTAGGGATCAACTGATAACCAGAGTTTTGGCTCAACTTCATCTCAAAGTGGGCCTTGTGTGTCTAAGAACATATTTGTGTTTATTCCCTCCATTCATGAATGCTCAATTGGAAAAGATATACTTAGTTACAGACAGAATCCCAACACTGGATCCCTGAACTATGAAGAAAAGGATTATGGTAGAAATAGCAAACTGAGAGCCTCAGGAATAAGTCCTTACTACTAAAATAGTAAATCAAAATCAATTCTGCACTCCTGAGAGAATTTCAGATATTAGTGCCTCTATCAAGTACTTAAAAATCCTGAAGTTGTAAATCCTATTCTGTCCCCATTTAACTTGTGTTTTGTATCATGTCGAAAACAGATTAGCCTTAGGAAAAAAAAAAAAATCAACAGCTTATTATTAACTTAATCAGGTGATGACTTCACTTATAGTTGCTGATACGTATGTAAGATTTTTAATGGAACAAATCAACTAGGCTCCTGGTACCTTGTATGCTACAATTCACACACACACACATATACAGACACACACATACACACACACACACACATTTTTCTTCAGCCAGCAGAGTCAGAAGGTTAAGGTCATGATTGCTTCCTTTCAACAATTTGGCATTGTGCTGTAGTTAGTCTGCAAAAATTTACCTTATTTCACCATTGCATAAGCCATCATGCTGATCCTCTATATTAATGACATAATGCTGGTAGAATCTGATGAGCAGGGAGTAGCAGCTACCCTGGATAGTAAGCAGAGAGTAGTAGGAACCCTAGGAACTTGGAGAAACAATTCCCTGGGAAATTAAGTTTCCGAATAGGCTTCACCTCAGGGAGTTCAGAATCTGAGGCATATCAGGATATCCCCTCTACAGTGAAAGACAATGGATCTGCACCTTACCTTGTTATCGCTAAAACAGAGATGTAACATTGGATAGGTTTTTATGAATTTTGGAGAAAATATCTGCATGTGTGTCTTCCTTCAGCTCATTAAATAAATATTGTATAAGTCTGCTGACTTTAAGTAGAAGCCAGGCCACAAAAAGACATTCACGCTAACCCAGTCTACAGAGTAAGCTTCTTCGTAACCCAGCAATTGGAATGGGGAATGCAGAAGATCTATTATTAATCCTTTGAAGATCTATTATTAATCCAAAGGTCTATGGAAGAACAGACTTGTATTCACCCAATGACAATCCCTGATTCTGATTGAAGATTCAAAATAAACTCCTAGGATTTTGAAGCCACACCAGCCTGTTTTTAGAAGATAAATATCTTCCTTATACAAAACAAATGTGCCCTTCCTGCCAGTCTTTTTGGTAGAGGCTTACACTTAATAGTGAGATACATAGCATGAGATGAGACTGTTCATCATAAACTGTGTGTCATGTGATCTGGGAAGCCCTAAAGGTGGTAGGTAAAAATGAAATTTACAAGCTTTAAGTCTGTAGCAAGACCTAAAGGCACAAGTAAGTTCCATGAACATATGGTTTCTCCTCTTGCTGTGCTGTCTTTTCTCCTTTCAGTAATTCCACTCAGGGCTGCCTAGGGATTTCCTAGGGCTAGTTGACTGAGGAAGACAAAAGTTGAGCCTGGTTTGCCGAAGGGTCTGCATGATATGCCACACTAGCCAAAAGTGGTCTGCTATAGTATTACAATTTTATACTTGGACTCAAAATAAAGAAACACGTTGAAAAAAATCACTACAAAATTAATTTTTTATGAGTTAGATGTTCTGCTGCTGACAAACAGTGCTCTGCATAGAGTTATATGCATTAAAGTAACAAGTACCAAAAGTAGAAATTCAAAGAATGTTAGCTAAAAATTTAACTGCTGTAAATTTTTTAAAAGATAGTGAAAATGCTTTGAAATTTTTGTCATGAAAAGTGTACAATTTTCAATATCTTGTGATGTATTTGTAATCTACCTGGGCACATTAGTTCAGAAGCTCTGGCCTAAAAGATGCATTGAGGGAGATGCACTTGAGATGGCAACACATCATAGTCATAGAATCACAGAGACACATTTTATTTGTAAATGTAAGGTCTGGCAGGGGACACGAGTGAGATATGGTACTAGAAATAAGGATCAGTTGAAAATGGGTAAGTACAGAACATTCAGCTCCCAACCCTACCCCTCTTTCCCACATGTACACACTTATACATATCACAAATTCAACAGTCAAGTTTCTGCCCCAGGCAAAGAATTAGAAGTTTCCTCTCAGAAGGAACTGACTGGCCCTGAGCAAATACCTTCCTATAATGGCATTATACTAAAAAATAGTTACTTGTTTATCTAAAATTCAAATTTAACTGTGTGTCCCATATTTTTATTTGTTAAATATGGCAACTATAATGTAGAGGTTCTCCAGTTTAACACTAACCTCCCTGCATGGCCACATCAAAGCAAAGTCCATTTGTGAACAAATATGTTCTTATAATGTGAGCAAAAGTCTCATCAATACATATAACTACTTTATTATAATATATAAATGAACAACCAGGGATTACCAAATATTTGAGGAAAGCTTCAGCATGAAAGAGAAAGGTCAAGATTTAAAGCTGGAAAAATATTATCCTAAATTTATATACAATATTTAAAGAATAGAATAAAACTTTTAAAAATAATATTTTTATTATTTTACATAATATTTTAAAATTCTTTTTTTCTTTTATATTTTGCACCCTTTAATCCAAAGGAACAGAATAAAACTTAAACAAAACCTCTTATTGGAAGAACAAAAAAGGTTAGAAGAGATATTGCATCACCACCCAAAACATGTTATAAAAAAGGAAAAATCAAGCCAGGCATGATGACTCACATCTGTAATCCCAGCACTTTGGGAAGTCAAGATGGGAGAATCACTTCAGCCCGGGAGTTTGAGACCAGCCTAGGTAACAAAGAGAGATCCAGTCTCAAAAACAAAACAAAAACAAACAAAGAAACAAAGGACCAATCAGAAAAAAAAAAAAAAAGAGAGAGAGAGAAAAGAAAAAAAATCCCTGATTGAAGATTGAACAATTCTTGGAATTTTCAATTATGATTACAAAAATGTTTTAATTTAGTAGAATATTTGGTAGATATAATTGAGAGAATGTTCTGTGAAAGTGCAGTATGAAGAAAAAGATGGGAATGGGGAGAGATGAACAAGGTAGAGAATGAATTCAGAAAGTCCAAAACCAGAATAATACAAGTCATAGAAGGAGATATCCAAGAAAGCAGAAATGAGAGTATCACAGAATTCAAGGGAATATGCCAATACTAAAGTACATAGATCTGTAGAAGAAAGAGTATGCTTAGAGCTCATTCCAGAGGATTTTTTTAAAGATTAGACATAATGATATAAACTTTCAGAACAATAATCAGAAGGACATCAAAATTTTTATCAGTATTATTGGATGCTAGGAGACATTTTCAGATACAGACTCAGATAGTTATTTCCCATATTCCTTTATTTAGAGAGCTGTGAAAATAAACTATAGCAAAATGAGGATGAGAACCAAAAAATATGTTGGAATAAATCCAGAAAAGCAAGGAAGGAAGCACCAAGCCCTGAGATGGCAGCTGTGAAGCAAGATGAGAGAGCAACTAGCATGGGGAGGAGCACAAGATGCAACTCCCTGGAGCGAAGCTTAGGACATAAAGGGGAATTTCATGATACTATGAAGAACTTTAAAAGAAAATGAGGAGAGACTTACAGTTTGAACTCTGATATGTAAAGAGATTTGAAGTCATTATTCCCATCCTCATAGAACAAAAGCTGTACAAACTGCAAATTAATGACTTTTCTTAGTTCCATCAGAGAATTAAGGTGACAGGGCTAATCAACACCTTGAAATCTAGAGACAAGCTAATACAGAGAGTTATGACTGTAATCAGCATACTTGAAGCTGAAGCCACTAGATTCAGTAACTGGCAGGAACACTTACATGGCAATTTTGTTGAATCACTGAAATTTAGTGAGTATTAGTTTGAGTGTTAAAAACTCCTGAGGGCCTAATTTTAGAGGGGCCACGATTTTACGGTTTCACTTCCAGGAACTCCAACAGATTTTCAAGGTGCAGATCAAAGAAAAATCCCCTTATATTTTGGGCTAGAGGAGGGGGATGTAACTGTTTTGAAAGATTTTTCTGAATGCTCTCTGTAACAAGGATCTGTCCTTCAGAGCCTTATGTGATGTGAGGAAAAGGCAATTAGTGAACTCCAGCCCTCTCTATCTTTCCTCTCTTTTGGGCATTCCCAAGACCCTTTCCTTGGGTTTGATCAATTTGCTAGGATGGTTAACAGAACTTGGACAAGCACTTATATTTATTGGTTTATTATAAAGAATATTACAGAGTACAGATAAACAGCCAGATGGAAGAGATGCACAGGGCAAAAGGTATGTGGGAAAAGATGTTGAGCTTCCAAGCCTTCCCCAGGTGAGTCATTCTCCATGCGTTCAGCAACCCAGAAGATCTCAAAACTCACCCAGTGCTTTTAGGTTTTTATGGAAGCTCCACCACATACATATGATTGATTACATCATTGGCCATTAGTGAGCAACTCAACCTTGAGCCCCTCTCCCTTTCCTGGAGGTCGGGGGGCAGACTGAAAGTTCCAATCCTCTAATCTCATGGTTGATTCCCCTGGCAACCAGTCCCAATCAGGTTATGTGGAAGTCCCCAGCCAGCAGTCATCTCATTAGCATACAAAAAGGTACTTATCACTTAAGAGATTGCAAGGATTTTAAAGGCTATCTATATACTGGGAAACATGGAGGAAGACCAAACGTATATTTCACAATATCAGAGGAGTAAATTATTTAAAGTTTTGAAAGAAAAAAAAACCCTGGAAATCTATGAGTAGCAAAATGAGTCTCCAATAATTAAGTAGAAATAAAGCTTTCGCAAACAAGTAAACTCTGAGACAGCTTGTCATTAACAGACCTGCCGTGCAAGAAATGTTCAAAGAAGTTCTTCAAAGAAAAAGAAATGATATAGGTCAGAAACTTGGATCTATAGAAAGAAAAAAAGAGCATCAGAGAAGGAATAAATTAAGATAAAAACACTTATAGTCTTCTTATTCTTAACTGATAGAATAGATAACTGTCTGAAGTAATAATAGCAATAATACATTGGATGACTGTAGTATATTGACAATTGAATGACAAGAATATTATGAGGAACAAGAGGGAGGAATTGAAATTATTTTGTTATAAACTATCTGCACCGCTCATAAAGCAGTATTATGTTATTTGAAAGTTGGCTGAGATTAGTTGCAAATTCTAGGATAATCATTTAAAACTTTTATCTAAAATGCATAATCAGTATCCTAAGAGAGGAGAGAAATTGAACCATAAAAAATACCTGGTTCAAAATCATACAGGAGCAGATAGCAAAACAGGAAGCCTGGACCTTTGTTACCCCCATGGACACACAAATTTAACAACAACACCCAGACAAATTCCCTTTGTGAGAAATCCAGAAACCACTTGAGAAGCTCCTGTACCACAGGCAAAGGCAAACCAGTATCATCAAAGCCAATAAGAAAATTTGAGGCACCCTCTCACAATAAATTCTATTCCATGAGCAGGGCCACATGATCAGTGCCACAGTGCCACATGATCCCTCAACTCCCAGATTTCTCCTTGGGAGAGAAGGAAGAGACTGATCTGTACATTCAACCCTTTAACTTTTTTGCAGGCTTCCTGAGGGACTGCTTTCTGTCTTGCCTGAACCTGAATGCTGACAGCAAAAGGCCACACGTATGAAGCAGCTGAGAACAAAGGCAGAAGCTTGGACTAGCATGTATGCACTTGCCACAGCTTCTCCAGCTCAGCAAAGAGTGAGCCAGCAGAAATCCCCAAATCCCAACTTCTCCCTGAGGAAGAAAGAAGCTAGACCTTAAGTCCAACATTTCAACTTTTCAAGGGGCTGCCTGAAGGCAGAATTCAGCCAGACTGAATTCTATCTTGCCTGTCTTGGAGTGCTCACAGGATCTGGCATACTCTAGATGTCTGGGAGCCTCGGAGAACAACAACAGCAACAACAAAAAGAGTTCAGGGCATGCTGTTTCTCTAAAAAGCCCACAGCAGAGCAGATGGACACCAGAAATAGTAAGAGATTATAAGTTCCTGAAAAATAAAACCAGAAAGTCTTCCAATTGGGAATTTACATGCACAAGTCCAGAAAAGATGCATACACAAAGAAGGCTTGAGAGACCCCCAGAATATTTGGCTGAGGTGACAGTGAGGGCCTTTACCTGTACGTGGCCAGTTCTTGAAGACTGAGAGAGGTGGCTATTTCTTCTAATGCACAGATACCCACAAAAAGACTCAAGGGGGCAGGGAATGGGGACAAAAAAGCATGGCCCAAAGGAAAAAAACAAGATAAATCTTTAGAATCTGACCTTAATGAAATGGAAGTTTATGAATTACCAGACAGAGAATTCAAATTTTTAAAAATCTGCCATAAAGATGCTCAATGAGCTCAGAAAAAAATAATGCATGAAAAGACTAAAAATTTCAAAAAAGATAAGGAAAATATTAAAAAGAAGCAAACAGAAATTTTGGAGCTAAAGAAAATAATAACTGAATGTAAAAATTAACTACAGGGATTCAACAGTAACCTTGAGCAAGCAGAACAAATAATCAGCAAACTCAGCAGGACAGGTCATTTGAAATTATCCAGGCAAAGAAGAAAAAAGAAGAGAATGAAAAAGAGTGAAGAGACTTATAGGTTACCATCAAGTTGACCAATATATGCATTATGGAAGTACCAGAGAAGAAGAAAGATAAAGAAAAAGAAAGCTTATTTGAAGAAATAATAGCTAAAACCTTCCCAAACCTGAAGAAGGAAATAAATACCCAGACCCAAGATATCCAGTCAGACAAACCCTAGGAAGTTCACACTGAAACATAATTTAATTGTCAAAACCCGAAGTCAAAGAGAGAATTTTGAAAGCAATAAGAGAAAAACAAGTTTTTGTATCCAAGGGAGGCCCCACAAAACTGTCAGCAGATTTCTCAACAGAAACCTTACAGGCCAGAGGGAAATGTATGCTATATTCAAAGCAATGAAAGAAAATACTACCAACTAAGACTACTATTCCAGCAAAACTTTCCTTCAAAAATGAATAAAATATGAAGACTTTACCAGATAAACCAAAGCTATAAGAGTTCATAATCTCTAGATCTGCCTTGCAAGAAATGCTAAAGGAAATCTTCAAGTTGAAACAAAAGGACCCTAAATAGCAACATGAAAACATATAGACATAGAACTTGCTAATAAAGGTAAATAATATAGATGAATACAGAATACTGTAATCTTTTAATGCTGGTGTGTAAATAACTTAATTTTAACATAGGAGTTAAAAGAAAAATATTTTAAAAACTATACTTACTAAAATATGTTAATGTATACACACTAAAAACATATTTTGGGACATCAATAACATAAAATGTTCATGAGGGCAAGATAAAAGTCTAGAAATTTTTTACGCAATTGAAGTTAAGTCATTATCAGCTAAAATAGACTGCTATAACTAAAGGATGTCTTAAGTAAGCCACATAGTAACCTAAAAAAAAATCCTTTAGAAGATAAGCAAAAGAAAGAAATCAAAGCATGACAATAAAAAAAATCAGTAAAACACCAAGAAAGATAGCAAGAGAGGAAAAGATGGACAAAAAAGCTACAGAAAACAATTAATAAAATGTCAATAGAAAGTCCTTCTCTAACAATAATTGCTTCAAATGTAAATGGATTGAACTCTCCAATCAAGAGATAGTGTGGCTAAATGAACTTAAAGATAAATGATCCAATTGTATGCTCCCTATAAGAGACTCACTTAGGTTAAAGGACACACATATAGGCTGAAACTCAAGAGATGGAAAAATGTTTCATGTAAATGGAAAGCAAAAGAGAGTAGGAGTGGCCATACTTATATCAGACAAAATAGACTCTAAGTGAAATATTGTCACAAGAGACAAAGAGGATAATACATAATCATAAAAGTATTAACTATGAACATATAACAATTATTAATATATATGCAGCATACATCCTACATCAGAGTACCTAAATATATGAAGAAATATTGACAGAGCTGAAGGGAGATACATTACAATAATGTTAGGAGATTTCAGTACCCCACTTTCACTAACAAATAGAACTCCCAAACAGAAAATCAATAAGGAAACAGATGACAGAACAACATTATAGACCAAATGGTTCTGACAAACATAGACAGAACTTGTGACCCAAGAGCAACAGAATACAAATTCTTCTCCAGCACACACAGAACTCTCTCCAGGACACATCACATGTTAGGTAACGAAAAACTGTTAATAAATTTAAGAAGACTGAAATCATACCAAGTATCTTTTCCAACCACAATGGAATGACACTAGAAATCAATAACCAGAGAAAATATAGAAAATTCACAGATATGTGGAAATTAAACAAAACAGTCTTGTACAACCAATGAGTATGAAAATAAATCAAAAAGAGTATTAGAAAATGCCTTGAGAAAAATACAAATTAAAACACAATATACAAAAACCTATGGGATACAGCAAAAGCAGTATTAAGAGGAAAGTTTATAGTGCTAAATGCCTACATTCTAAAAGGAAAAAAAAATATTTCAAATAAAAAAATCCAGTGGTGCACCTCAAGGAACTAGAAAAAAAAAAGCAACGAAATTCAAAGTTAGCAGAAGGAGGGAAATAATAAAGATGAGCATCAATAGATGAAATAGAGAACTAAAAATTTTTTAAAGTCAATGAAACTAAGAATTGGTTTTTTGAACAGACCAACAAAATTGGTAAACCCTTAGCTAAACTGAGAAAAAAAAGACTCAAATAAATAAAATTAGAAAAGTGGAGACTTTACTGATACCACAGAAATTCAAAGGATTATATGAGACTACTATAAATAAGCATATGCCAAAATATTGGACAACCATGAAGAAACAGCTAATATCTTAGAAACATGAAACTTACCAAGTATGAATTATGTAGAAATAAAAAAATTGAACAAATGAATAATAAGTAAGCAAATGGAATCAGTCATCATAAACCTCTCAAGAAAGGAAAGCCCAGGATCAGTTGACTTCATGGGTTCATTCTGCCAGAACATTAAGGAAGAATTGAAACCAATCCTTCCCAAACCCTTACAAAAAACTGAAGAGAAAGGAATACTTACAGCCTCACTTTATGAGGCCAGAATTATCTTGATACCAAAGCCACACAAAGACATTGCAGAAAAAAAAAGAAGAAAACTACAGACGATATTCCTGATGAATATAAAAGCAAAAATCCTGAACGAAGTACTAACAAACTGAATTCAATGGCACATTAAAAGTATTCCATACAACATGACCAAGTGAAATTTATCCTAGGATGCCAGATGGTTCAAAATATAAAAATCAATCAATGTGATACAACACATTAACAGAAAGAAGGATAAAAATTACATTATTGCTGGGTGTAGTGGCTCATGTCTGTAATCCCAGCACTTTGGGAGGCTAAGGCAGGTGGATTGCTTGAGCCCAGGAGTTTGACATGAGCTTGGGCAACAAGGAAAAACCCCATCTCTACAAAAATACAAAAATTAGCTGGGTGTGATGGTGCATGCTTGTAGTCCCAGTTACTTAGAAGGCTGAGGCAGGTGGATCAATTGAGCCCAGGAGGTAGAGGCTGAAGTGAACCATGGCTGCACCACTGCACTCCAGCCTGGGCAACAGAGCAAGACTCTATCTCAATTTTTAAAAAAATTACATGAGCATCTCAATAAATACAGCAAAATATTTGACAAAATTCAACACCCTTTCATGATAAACACACTCAATAAATTAAGTATAGAAATTATCTCAACATAGTGAAGTCCACATATAAAAATCCCACAACTAACATCAAACTCAATGGTAAAAATACTGAAAGCTTTTCCTCTAAGATCCTTGTTCTTAGATCCTCTAAGAAAAAGGCAAGGATGCCCACTTCGCCAATTCTATTTAACATAACACCAGAAGTCCTAGCCAGAGAAATTAGGCAAGAAAAGAAAATAACAGGCATCCAAATTAGGAAAGAAGAAATAAAACTATCTTTGTTTACAGATGAGGTGATCTTATATGTAGAAAGCCCTAAAGGTTTTCTTTTAAAAGAAAAAAAAAACTGTTAAAACTAATAAATTAATTTATTAAAGTCACAGCATACAAAATCAATAGCAAAACTCAGTTGTGTCCTCATGTGTTAACAACAAAATACCTAAAAAGGAAATTAAGAAACAATCGAATTTACAATAGCATCAAAAAATGAAATGCTCAGGAATAAACTTAACTGAGGAGAAAAAATGTATACATTGAAAACTACAAAACATTGCTGAAAGAAATTAAAGAAGAAAAAGAAATAAATAACAAGACATCTATGTTCATGGATTGGAAGACTTAATATTGTCAAAATGTCCCCATTACCCAAAGCAATCTACAGATTCTATTCAATTCCTAACAAAATCCTGTTGGCATTTTTTGCAGAAATAACAAAAACAATCTCAAAATTCATGATTGCTCAGCATGTTGGCTCACAGTCTTGCTCACATGGTAGCTTCAAACCACTCTGAAACCACAAAGGACTCTGAATAGCCAAAATAGTCTTAAGGAAAAAGAACAAAGCTGGAAGTATTTCACTTTCTGATTTCAAAACATATTAGAAAGTTACAGTAATTAAAACAGTGTGGAACTGGAACTGTCATACGGACAGCCATGGAAACTAATGGAAGAGATTAGAGAGCCCAGAAATAAATACACCTATGGTCAGGCATGGTGGCTCATACCCGTAATCTCAGCACTTTGGGAGGCCAAGGTGGGAGGATCACCTGAGGTCAGCAGTTCAAGATCAGTCTGACCAATATGGTGAAATCCTGTCTCTACTAAAAATACAAATATTAGCCGGGTGTGGTGATGGGTGGCCGTAGTCCTAGCTACTCGGGAAGCTGAGACAGGAGAATTGCTTGAACCTGGGAGGCGGAGGTTGCGGTGAGCTGAGATCATGCCACTGCACTCCAGACTGGGCAACAGAGTGAGACTCTGTCTCAAAAAAAAAAATTCACCTGTATATGGCCAGTAGGTCTTTGACAAGAGTACCAAGAATACACAATAAAGAAAAGATAGTCTCTTCAACAAATGGTGTTGGAAAAACTGGATATTCATATGCAAAAGAATACATTGGACCCTTATTTTATACCACATGCAAAAATCAACTCAAAATGGCTTAAAGACTAAACATAAGTCCTGGAACTATAATATTCCTAGAAGAATGCATAGGGAAAGAGCTTCATTATATTGGCCTTGGCAAGCATTTCTTAAATATGACATCAAAAGCACAGGCAACAAAAGCAAAAATAGTTAAGTGGAATTACATCAAACAAAAGAGCTTTGCATAGCAAAGGAAACAACAGAGTGAAAAGCAACCTACAGACAGGGATAAATATTTAGAAAGCATACATCTGATAAGGGATTAGTATCTAAAGTGAGTGTGTGTGTGTATATATACATGTGTGTGTGGATGTGTGTGTGTGTGTATGTGTGTGGCTATTGAGTTGTAGGAGTTCCTACAAAATACATTCTCCAGTATATTTTGTAGGAACTCCTACAACTCAATAGCAAAAAGAGCAAACAACCCAATTAAAAAATGCCCTGAGAACCTGAACAGACATTTGTACAAAGACATACAAATGGCAACAGGTATATGAAACGGTGCTCAGTATCATTAAGCATCAGAAAAATGCAGATCAAAATCACAATGACATATCACTTCACACCTGTTAGAATGGTCATTATTTAAAAAAAAACAAAAACAAACAAAAACAGCAAATAACAAGTTTTGGTGAAGTGGTGAAGAAATTGTAACCCTATGCACGGTAAAATAGCGCTGCTGCTTAAAAAATTGTATGGAGGCTCCTCAGAAAATTAAAAAAGAACTATCATATGATCCAGCAATTCCACTTCTGAATATTTATTCAAATGAGTTAAAATCAGTATCTTGATAAGATATTTACACTTCCATGTTCACTGTGGCATTACTTACTCTATTCAAGATGTGCAGCCAGGTGCAGTGGTTCATGCCTATAATCCCAGCTCTTGGGAGGCCAAGTCAGGAGGGACACTTGAGCCCAAGAGTTGGAGACCAGTTGGGCACCAAGGCACAACCCCATCTCTACAATAAATATTTTTATAAGTTAGCCAGGTGTGGTTGGCATGTGCCGGTAGTCCTAGCTACTCAGGAGGCTGAAGCAGGAGGATTCCCTGAGCCCAGGAGTTTCAGGTTGCAGTGAGCTACGGTCATGCCATTGCACTTTAGCCCGGGTGACAGAGAAAGATCCTGTCTCAAAAAGAAAAAGAACACGTAGAATCAACTGTTGTGGGAAGTCAGGGACCCCGAACGGAAGGACGGACTGAAGCCGCAGCAGAAGAACATAAATTGTGAAGATTTCATGGACACTTATCACTTCCCCAATGAATATCCTTGTGTTTTCCTATGCCTGTCTTTACTTTAATCTCTTAATCCCATCATCTCCTTTGTAAACTGAGGAGGATGAGTGTCACCTCAGGACCCTGTGATTGTATCAACTGCACAAATTGTTTGTAGAGCATGTGTGTTTGAACAACATGAAATTTGGGCATCTTAAAAAAGAACAGGATAACAGCGATGTTCAGGAAACAAGAGAGGTAACTTTGAACTGGCCTCCGCTGAGCTGGATGGAACAGAGCTATATTTCTCCTCTTTCATAAGCAAATAGGAGAAATATCGCTGAATTCTTTTTCTCAGCAAGGAACATCCCTGAGAAAGAGAATGCGCCCTGAAGGTAGGCTTACAGATGGCCCCTTTTTAAGGCATCCTGTCTTTTATGGTCGAAGCCGAAGGGATGAATAAGCCCGGGTCTCCTATAGTGCTCCCAGGCTTATTAGGATGAAAAAATTCCCGCCTAATAAATTATGGTCAGACAGGTTATCTGTTCTCAAACCCTGTTTCCTGGTAAGACAATGGGTGCCCGAAACTTCATTAGCAATTTTAATTTCTCCTCATCCAGTGGTCCTGTGATCTCCCCCTGCCTCCACTTGCTTTGTGATATTGTATTACCTTGTGAAGTATGTGATCTCTGTGACCCACACCCTATTCATGCACTCCCTCCCCTTTTGAAAATCGCTAATAAAAACTTGCTGGTTTTATGGTTCGGGGAATCTTCCACACTCAATGCAACTGGAATGGAGATTAGAGGAAAAGAATCATTTCATAGTTTCCCTACATGGCTGATATACTCTCTGACTGACCTCTTGATTCTTCCCTTAGCCTCAGCCCCCAGTGACCTACCCACCTCCCAGTTCCTCACTCCTAGGATCTCTTCTCTGAAGAAGGCAGCAACCTGGGGCAGTGTCTCATCAGGACAGCTCAACCTAATTGCTTCCCCTTACCCTATAGGCTCCATAAAATAGTGGAAAAGTAGACTTGCCTTTCTCTCTCTCTCCCTCTCTCTTCTCTTTCTCTCTCTGTCTGCAGCCTCTTGAGCAGCTCCAGTACTCCCTCCTACCTCCCACTTCCATGACTTCGAAGCAACTGTCATTGACATTCTCCCTACAACCCCTGGCCTCAGACAAAAAGGATGCATTTCAAGCTCTTGCAATAACTTGCAGAGCTCCATCCCTGTGTCCTCAGAAATGACCCTGAGTTTCAGCAGCTCAAAAAGACTCCAGTTGGATAGTGAGAAGCCACTGCTTCCTTGCAAGAACCTTCCCAAATTTCTCTAAGTGATTTTCTCGGTGTCTTCTCCTACCTACCCTGGAATAATGGCAACACCTGCATAGGGAAGAAAAAAGACCAAAGCACTCCTTACTTCTATAAATTGCCTTTCTTTAATACATTATCTTAAATTTCTGCTTTTCTGTTTATATAGATTGGATGGTAAGGGTGGTGGCGGCGGGGGGTGGATGTCCACAGACTAATTTAGCCACTTCTTAGCAAGCCCTTTGATTTTCTGTCTCTCTTGAAAATGTGCAGGTACTTTATAATCTATTATTCTCATCTTCCAGGCTTCAGTCAAAATACCACAAAAACAGGAAATTCCCACTGAATATTCAATTAACATATTTATATAGTGATTAGGATAATATATTTAATTTTTTCATATACATGCTGTTACTCTGACATTTATCTTCATTTAGGCAGCAGCTAGCTAGTTCTATGTCTCCAGAAGAGGATAATGCAGAAAAATATACAAGATTATTTTTAAAAAATCAATTTTTTGGCTTTTGGTGTTCAATAACAAATGCCCAAGTGTAAGGCAAAAAACTGGGGAGAATAAATGACCAGATAGGGCCATGCTGATGATCCAAGAAACAAACAAAAAGTGACAGGTAGAGGCCCATGTAGAAATATGACAGTGACACAGATGAGCTGACCCCATCTTCTTGATGTTATTTGATCTCCCAGAACTTAGAGGCAATCAGAATAATGGGAGTTCCATAAAAAATTAAATTCATGTATAAAAATTAAACTTAGTTATTTGCACAACTAGAGGCTCTTACTTGAAATTGGGGACCAGGCATATTTGCTCACTCCTGTAAACCCAACATGTTGGGAGGCCCAGGGGAGAACTGCTTGAGGCCAGGAGTTCGAGACCAGCCTGGGAAACATAGTGAGACTCCATCTTTACAAAAAATGAAAAACTAGCTGGGCATGGTGGCATGCACCTGTGGTCCCAGCTACTCAGGAGGCTGAAGCAAGATGATCATTTGAGCACAAGAGGTAGAAACTACAATAAGCCATGATCTTACCACTGCACTCCAGTCTGGGTGATAGAGTGAGACTCTGTTTTAAAGAAAAGAAAGAAAATAAACAGACACACACACACACAATTTGGAGCTTGATATGGTTTGGCTCTGTGTCCCCACCCATGTCTCTTGTTGAACTGTAATTCCCCGTGTTAGAGGAGGGGCCTGGTGGGAGGTGATTGAATCACAGGAGCAGAATTCCCCCCTTGTTGTTCTCGTGATAGAGTTCTCACAAGACCTGGTTGTTTGAAATTGTGTAGCACCTCCCGCTTTGCTCTCTCTCTTTCTCCTGCCAGCCATGTGAAGACATGCTTGATTCCCCTTCACCTTCACCATGATTGTAAGTTTCCCGAGGCCTCCCCAGAAGTGGAAGCCTGTATAGCCCACAGAACTGTGAGCTTATTAAACCTCTTTTCTTTATCAGTTACCCAGTCTCAGGTATGTCTTTATAGCAGTGTGAAAACAGACTAATACAGATCTGGCATGTATCTATTTGATATAAATAAATAAACAAATATGTTTATATAAATATATCATATAAAAATATATCAAGGCTAAGATATGTAGCCTTGTATATAAGATATATATCTTATAAGCTGTATGTATATACACACATATATGTATGTGTATATACATTTATACTTAGAAAGTATATATGTGTATATGAAAGTAGGTATATATATACACACATATACATGTATACATACACATATATCAATATATACTTTCTAAGTATAAAGATAATGGTGCTTATCTTTAGGGAGTAGAACAGGAGGATAGTAGCGGGGAATATGAACTTTTACTTTCCCCTTGGAAACTTCTCTTAAGTCAAATAGTTTTGTAATTTATTCATTTATTCCACAAAGTATAGATTATTTTGTGAAAATGTAGTTAACAGTTAACAAGGAACATACTAAAAACAAGCTAGAAAAACTACTTAATGTAATTTTTTGTAAGTTCTAGGAGAGTAACAAAAAGAAGGAAGATTCAGTAGGAAAGGAAAGCAATGAAGAAGCCAAGAAAGAGACAAGGAACCCTGGAAAGAGAGTCAGCAAAGAGAGAAATAGAAACATTAATTTCATGTATGAGTAGCATGAGGTCAAGGGCTTCAAATCGTGTGTCTGTAGCCTCCACCTTTTTAGAGAAACACCGGAAAACTGACGTGCACCTAAAAGGAGACAAACTGGTTAGTGAAGGAACTGGGAGACATATTGACTAAGGAACTACAGCAAGTTCATGTTCAAATGAGATCAGAAGCCTTATAAAGACTGTAGCCACCTGCAAGACCTTCAGATGGCAGAAAATTAGACTAAATTTTGCCCCGGTAGCAAAGAATTAAAACTGAAGAGTAATTAAAAGAAAGTGAATTATATTCTCTATAAAATTTTCTAAAAATTAGAGACATTAATTTAAAACCAATTCTATACATCTTTCAGAGTAGTTGGAAGTATTGTGAACTATTAATCCTTTGGCTTTGCTTTGGACTTGATGGCAAAAGTAGCTGCATGCAGAAGTAATACTGTTAAGAATGTCACATAAAACGTGAAGGTGAGCCCAGCATGAAGGAGCAGTCTCTTCCAGTGGTGAGGTACAATCATTCTTATCTTTAATAAGAAAGAAGAAGTCATAGCTGTAACAACATCTAGATGACCAGGGTTGCCTGACTTTAGGAACCCAAGAGAAAAGTTTCTGCATTCATGTATAAAATTTATGCATGAATTTATTATTCAGATAAGAAAAGGTATAGACACAAGGGTACTCCCTTCCTGCCTTCTTTTTTTCTTCCCCTTACTATCACTGTCTACCACTAAGCAACAGTAAGATTTAACTCTGAATATCAACCCTAAACATTTATGTGTTAGCACAATCTCCCACATATTAGATTTCTGATGGCTAAGAAGTGTTTAGAATAGCTTAGCATGAGAATCAAATGTCAGCATTATTTTAGAATGGCAAAATAATAAGCCAAGAATATTCTAGTCCCAGTTCTCTTCCAAACATTAATCACAAGAAATGAGCCCTTCTAATTATCTTTAATTTAGGAAGAAATTCACAAATGACAGCTTGTTATTTGCAGGTCAGAATCAAGACAGCATGTACTATTTAACAATCTTGAAGCTGGAAAATTAAACTGAAGGAAAAAAGAGAGAATTGATAGAAATCAAATGCGCAGTTGTTTTCTTAGTAGGTATTTGCAGGAGCACTTAATAACTTAATTGCAAAGGTCCTTTTTAAAACCAGAAAGACTATTCACACCTATCTGTTGTGGCATTAAATAGTCATTCAGAGTCTTGGTTAAGTGTTTTCTGTTGGAATCAGAGGCAGCATCAAGAGTTCTCGAATAAGAATCCTAAGAATAACTAGTTGTGACTATTGTTATATATCTTTGTGCAATTATATACACTTTATTGTATATTAACTTGTTTAATCATCACAAGAACATCCTCTTTCCTGAATATCCTCTTTGTATTACAGGTGAGGAAACTGAAGACTGGAAAGGTCAATGTCTTAGCCAGAGCCAAGTGGCTAATTCAGAGTTTAATACACATTTGATCTCAAACCCATAAACATTCCCCTTTCAACGGAGCCTGCCTCTCTGAAATACTGGTTCTGTCATTAATTATTAATTATTGATTAATTTCTCTTGATTTTCATTTTCTCCTATGCAAAATTCTGTTACTGAATTACATGAATTCCAAGACCTCTTTCTGATCTAACATTCCATCATTCCTCTATTAAAAAGCTTATGTAAAACCAGAAACAAAGTATGTAATTGTAATGCCAAATTTTTAAACATAGTTGATTATTCCTCCTTGAAAATGTAAATACTACATGAAGAATCAACAAATAAACCATTAGGTCAATATTTATTGAGAGCTGACTCTTCTTCAGAGTGATGCTTGTAATTGACATGGAGAGCAAAATGATTTTAAAAAGTAAGATTCCTGCCTTCTTGGAACTCAGAGACAAATGCGGGAAATGGGCAAGTCAAGAAACAATTTCAAAACCATATGTTAAGTCAAGAAACTGGACATGAAAGAAGGGGCATGTAATAGACACCAACAAGTCAGGAAAGGCTCTCTGTCAAGGGAAATGCACTTTGAAGGACAAGAATTTAACCAAGTAAATAAATAGGAGAGAGAAAGATGTTTCATGCAGAGAGAGTTGCAGATATGAGATATGAGAATAAGCTAATAGCCTAATTTGCATACAATAACCATTCAATTCTCAAAATGTACCCTTATTTGCCTAATGTGGCAGAAGTAATCCTAAATAAATCTGTTCTACAGTTGAGCAAAATGATTTTCATAGATGTTAAGCAACATGACTAAGCCATCCCTGTTGTGACTGATTCCAAAGTACAAATCCTATGCTCTTTTCCTCTAATCATCACCATCTCCCTGTACATTTCTTTCTTGAGGCTCAGCTGACCATAAATAATCCTGGTGCAGAACACTGGACAACTAACGCAAAACTGAGTAATTCAAAAGAAAATATATGAATATAAAATCAGCTGAAAAACCAGATATGAACCTGCTTTAAACCCATTTCGAAAGCCCTCCTTGAATCTGTTCTGCAGCCATGTATTACAGGCATCACAAAGAAAGAGATGCTTTTCTGCAAAATGGTAGCTGGAGGAGAATTTTCTCTCCTCTGAGGTTTAAGAGGGCAAGCCATCATGCCCACAGAACTGTAAACATACAATCAGGCTCATTTTGTATAAGCAAAAGCATAATTTTATGTGTGGCTTGGCAATCATGATAATTTATGAATTTATATATTTTAACAAGGTATTACCCACCTATAATTTTTGAACCAAAAAGGTAAAACTTGAGTTTTCCTTACTAATTTTTACATCTCAAGGAAGGAATGATTTCTTCAAATGTCCACTTCATGACATTCACTTCTTAACTGCATGTTTGGTGTATTGAGAAAACCTAAATACCCTTAAGTGTGTGGATTTTATATTTAGCAGGTGTTTCCCCAGACTTGACTGGGTTTGGAAAAGGTGTAGACATACGAGTCACATTCTCAATGATAACAAAAATAAGAACAATACTCCAGAGATTAAGACCCCGAAAGAGAGATGCAGATTTTTCCAAAGTTTGAAGCTATAAAAGCAATTTCTGTCAGAACATGTTAACAACTTTAAAGCAGATGTTAGACAACTGTGCTCTCTAAATATTCTGACTACCCTGCTTCAAGAAACTGTTCATCTGCTTAATTGTTAAGTCCTTTCTTAGAAAGTTTCAGAGTCTCACCATGTGACATGGCTCCCTCCTCCAACCTCAGATTATGACAAACATATTCAGTTGAATATTTCACCTAGCAGCATTTTTCCATTTTAATGGCATAAGCCATACTTTTGGTGTTTCTCCTAACCCAACTGAAGTGGCCTATATAGCTATTCTTCTAGAGGAAAAGTTCTCTTTCCAAAAGGAACTCTGATGCTAATTCTTTTGTTTTTAAAGATGAGAAGATAATGTTTTCCACTAAAATAGCAGTAATTTGGTTAAATTTAATTAATTTTGAAAAGTTGTCATAAACAACAAACATTAATCAAAGAGATAAATAAAGACTTAAGGTGGGAAATACGTTCATTCCATAAAACCCTTCATTCAACATTTGTTTAATAAACATTTACTGAGTGCTATGTGCAATGATCTGTAGTAAATGAACACTGAAGAACCAGACAGACACGGACTCTTGAAGTTACAGCCCAAAAGGGATGACTGGTCATTTCTTAAAGTCTACATACACAGAACTTGCAAGAGATGATGTGAAGAAAATAAGTGAGTGCAATGGCAAAGAGGAGTAAGGGGCATCTGCTTGGAGAAGATGATAAGAAAAACTGCCTGTAAAGAAGTGATATTTCCAGCACTTTGAGAGGCTGAGGCAGGCTGATCACAAGGTCTGGAGATCGAGACCATCCTGGCTAACACGGTGAAACCCCATCTCTACTAAAAAATACAAAAAACTAGCCGGGCGAGGTGGCGGGCGCCTGTAGTCCCAGCTACTAGGTAGGCTGAGGCAGGAGAATGACGTGAACCCGGGAGGCGGAGCTTGCAGTGAGCCGAGATCCGGCCACAGCACTCCAGCCTGGGCGACAGAGCGAGATTCCATCTCAAAAAAAAAAAAAAGGTGATATTTGGGCCAAGACCTATAGAATGGGAGAACAGTGTCCACTTGAAGATTCATGTCAGAGTGTCACTGGTAGGAGAAGTCTCTGAGGAGGGAAAGGAGAAGCTGAAAGGAAGCCACCCCAGACAAACACAGATTTTCTCTCTGTGTTACAAAGGGTGTTACAAAGTCCACCCTTTGTAACAATGAACAGCAACCTTCGCCTAGAGAAAAGGGTGCTGAACCACTCACACTCCCACAGCTGGATGTGCAGCCCCCTTCCTCCTACTCTCTCTTAAGCAGGGTCTCCTTTCAAATGGAAGCCTTAAATGCTGTGTTGTGGTACCTCAGGAAACATCCACCACGCCCTCAGGACTTGTCAGGGAACGTAAATACTGATTCATCTATAACTCATTTGCTGACCCTTTAGAAAGTAGACCAACAGACAAACTTTCGACTGACAGCTGGTTTGTTTTGTTTTGTTTTGTTTTTAAATCTTGCTTATTGGTAACAGAGTCATCAAAAATGCTATGTTTGGGCAGGGGCCTGTGGCAGTTACTTGATGAAATGCAGCAATTGACACTTAGAATCAAAACACCATTTAAAAGCCTTTAGAAAAACACATATGGACATGATACTCAATAGTTGTCCAAAAAAAATTGCTTATTCATAAGTTAGTACCAGTCTGAGTTGGATTTAGAGCATTTCAAAACCCTTTGTATTCCAACCGATGTATGACTTATACACTCAACATTGCTGAAGCATCTGTGCCCTATAAACTACTTCTTTGGTATCACAAGTGAAGGTAGATAATAGATATATGAAATAATTCTCAGAGTGCATTTAACTTTTCTTTTTTAACTGGAGACAGTTGCTTGTAGTCTTACCAAAATGTGTTAACATAAGCCAGCAGGGAAAATTAGATAAACCATAATGATAATTGCAACTGAATTTATCCATCACGATAATTCTAATGATAATTACTAATCTTGGTGGTAATTCACCCAATGAGAAGAGTCCACCAAGGCTATGCCACTTCAGGATAGAACACCTGATATCAAACTTGGGAACATGAGAAGGATCTCAAAATGCATTTGAGAAGTAGAAATCAGGTGTTACTTCTCTTTCTATTCAAGTCCTCAACATCCATGTCAAGTTTAATCTTTGAATATGAAGTGGGAGAGTGTATATTTCTCTGAAAAGCTTATTAATTTCCATGGTTTTCTCTACATGTTTTTTGGGGGGTTTTTTTGTTTGTTTGTTTGTTTTCTTTTTTTTGAGACAGAGTCTCGCTCTGTTGCCCAGGCTGGAGTGCAGTGGTGTGATCTTGGCTCACTGCAACCTCTGCCTCCCAGATTCACACCATTCTCCTGCCTCAGCCTCCCGAGTAGCTGGGACTACAGGCACCCACCACCACGCCCAGCTAGTTTTTTGTATTTTTAGTAGAGACAGGGTTTCACCATTAGCCAGGATGGTCTCGATCTCCTGATCTTGTGATCTGCCCACCTCAGCCTCTCTACGTGTTCTTATCTGTAAAATGGGAAGAGTTAACACATGAAAAGTAGAGCCTGCCCATGAATGAACATATCCACTGACAGATGGCATTCTTCCAGCCACTGTTTTTCACCCTGCTTGCTATTATTATTATTATTATTATTATTATTATTAATAGCAAGTATTTCTCTCTATGATAGTTTTGAAAGGACTCTTACATAGTGTCCCTTAATAAGAAGAAATCCATAACCTAAAACAATGACCCTATTCACATGGCATTTAAGCTAAGAGCCTGAAAAGTCATGTAGGAGATTGGCCAGTGTGGTGGGAGAAATATGGAGAGGGCGCAAACCTTCTGACAGGTCAGACGGCTCTGTGTAGCTTTGGGGAGAATAAACGGAAGGCAGCTGCTCTCTTACCCTGAGGCAGAGGGCAAGGATTAGGTAAAAGGAAGTGTAGGGGAATTTAGGTACAAGTAAGTAGGTACAGGGGAAATTTAGGTACAAGGAAGTATAGGGGAAACAGGTTTGTTTACTTATGTTAACCAGGAACCGACCTTTGGTAATTATTTATTTTAGGTGCTTTAAATTATGCCTAATCTCTAGGATGACACAAAGCAAAGTCACCCTCGCTTTCAGGATTACAGAAAATCAAGAATTACCATCACTTGTAAAAGGCTCAAGCTTTTAAGTAATTAAGCTGGGGTTCAAGTTCAGGCTTCACTCGCTCTTAAAGCTGTGCTTTTTCTAGCTCAACAAGCACTGTCATAAGTAGTTACCTCCTTACTTTTTCTTAATTGTGCCCTTCCTTTCCCCGACTTTGTCATGGCCAAGTTCAAGCCCTTATCATGCCTCATTGAAGCATTAAAAATGGTTCCAGATTTGCCCCCTTCAAATACACCCTACACATTGCCACCAGAGTTATGTAACAGCAATGCAGATTTAACTGTGACTACTTTTCTTATGTCAACAAATCACTTCAATTACGTGCCAAGCTTTCATCCCAGCCTGTGAAGCCTCCATGACATCTGCCTGAACTTCAACAAATCCACATCTCATGTTTTAATTTCTGGTAATACAAAACTACATTTGGTTCCCCAGGCACACCCTATTATTCATTCTGCACTGCATTTTTGTTCTCTTTTAGTGGAATAAAAGAGAGTTTTAGACACAAACATGTGTGACCAGGTTTGGGAGTGGAGAAAAGGTGATGACTTCCATGACTAAAAATCACCTCAGGCATTTCTCCTCCAGAAATGCTGGCCACCTCTTATTCCTCAAGCTGAATAAGAAGAATCTCTTTCAAACTCACAGCGCCCTGTGCCTACTTCTCTTATTATTATGAAATGTTCTATACATATTTATATTTCATTTAGCTTTGTTTCTCCAGTACTTGGTAATAATAGAAATTTAGTAAAAAAATTGTTGAAATAAACTGAACCAACTTGCCCAAGAATAATATCTAAGAAATAGAAGAATCAGTACTTAATCTATGTGGTTAAAGATTCAATTGCAAGTCCTTCAATTCAAGTCCTTCTTGAAACATAATATGGAGCAGAAGAGCTAGATCACACCCTTTCATAAGCCTATGGTAATTGTTATCTTGGGAGCAAATAATAGAGAAATATTTGTAAACATGTGATGAACCGTTAGTATCAATATGTTGTAAATCTCTGCTAATTTCTAGTGTGGATCAGTGTATTTCCGAAGTGTCTGAAATATAGCACCAAAGTTTGCATCTAAATGAAATATGTTCATACCAACAATGCCCTTTAGTAATCTTATAATTACTGCATTGCCTGGTACTGTTTGCAGACATTCAGTTATTAAATACAGATTTAGATGCAAGGAAGGAAATCACAATTTTTCTTGTTTTGCTCTCTACTGAGAAGTAATTGAAGACTTAAATAGAAAACAAAGCATGAAAGACCTTCCACAAACCAAAAGTTAAACATACATTAAATGATCATTATCTTTTATCTTAGGAAAATTATGAAAATGGAGAATATTTTATCTACTACCTATAAGGGGTGAACATATATATTAAATATTAAAAGAAAGAATTTCAAATCAACTCCTTGAGACTGATATTGCCTCCTCGCTGGATTTCAAATTAAAATAATTTCCCCTATTGAAAGAAATGCCTCCCTTTCTTTCACTGGATCCCCTCTTTCATTTACCTCTTGGATGTGAGTGTCTCTTGGATGCAAAAGAGACTTTGGCTCTTTTAATCTCTTTTGTATTCTGTAGATTTCATCAAGGAACTTCATTTCAATTAACACTCAGAACCAGATTACTACCAAGTTCATGACTTCGACCCGTTCGTCTCTTCTGCCCTCCATTCTTTTACAAATATCTTGTAGACATTTGCAGGTGGCTATACAGGAATTACCTTAACCTCAGCATATCTGACGAACCTGGTCATCTTCTGCACAAAACTTAGTTCTTAAACACACATTCCTTATTCTGGTAAATAACACCACCCAGTTTGCATCTAGCTTTCCCCTGCTCTCTCCCCTTCATCCAGTTTTTACCTAGTCATGTTGATTGTTCTTCCTAAACATCGCTTAATGTGGCTCCTCCTCTTTCACCCCATTGTAATTCCTTAATTAAAACATCCGTCATTTCTCACTGCACAATTGCAACAACTGGTTTTCCAGCCTCCAGTTTCTTTTCCAATCATACTTTTATTCCACTGTCAGAGACATATTTCTATACTGACAGTCTGATCACATGACTCTCCTGATTGAAATATTTCAATGTACTTCTACCTACAGGAAAGAAAATTCAAACATGACTTTTGTAATATGACTTACCTCTCAGTAACAGGTCATCTTCCATCCCCAATGTCTTTGCCTTTTTCATTCGACCTGGCATGGGTCATGTTATGCCCTCTGCAAAATTATCCTTCTCTTTTCTTCCTCTCTCGCCTTCTATTATTCTCTACCCTGTATCTTTCTGGAGACATATACTCATCCTTCAATCTTGGCTGAAATGTAACTCTTCCTTGGAATCCTTCTGTGGTTCCCCTAAGCCCTTTCTGCCAAAGATGTGAACACAGAAGCATCAGAGTTCTTCTTAGAGCTGGTTGGTAGTGCCGAATCTCAGGTGCGCCCCAGATCTACTGGGTCCCATCACACCCCAGGTGGTTTTTATGGATGTTAAAGTTTAAGAAGCCCTGTGGGCAGCTATTTCTACTCCCCAAACCACAGCAGTATCAGCAGCACCTGGGAACTTGCTGAAACTGTAAATCACAATCTGATAAAAGACTTGTATTCAGAATATATAAAGGATTCTCAAAACTCAATTTTGAGCAACCATCCAACCAATTTTTTTTAACAGGCAAAATATTTGAACAGACACTTCACCAAAGAAGAGGTACACGTGGCAAATAAGCAACTGAACAGACGCTCAACCCAATTTGTCACTAGGAAAACTACTGGGAAGTGTAACTATTTACCTATCGGAATAGAAATAACAACAAAACCTGACAATATTCACTGCTGCTAGCAAGAATGTGAAGCAACTGGAACTATCAAATATGGCTGGAGGAAATGCAAGATGGTGCAGCCACTTTGGAAAACAGTCTGCCAGTTTCTAATAACATTAAACACACACTTAGTACATGACCCAGCAAGCTGTTACTCAGTATTTACCCAAGTGGAATAAAAAATTATATTTTGGCCAGGTACAGTAGCTCACACCTGTAATCACAGCACTTTGGAAGGGTGAGTTGGGCAGATTACTTGAGGTCAGGAGTTCAAGACCAGCCTGGCCAACATGGCAAAATCCGGTCTCTACTAAAAATACAAAAAATTAACCAGGCACAGTGGTGCACCCCTGTAATCCCAGCTACTCGGGAGGCTAAGGCAGGAGAATCTCTTGAACCTGGGAGGCAGAGGTTGCAGTGAGCCCAAATCGTGCCACTGCACTCCAGCCTGGGCAACAGAGCAAGACTCTGTCTCTAAAAGAAAAGAAAAGAAAAGAAAAGAAAAGAAACAAACAAATATTAAATTCTGACAAAAACAACGTAGATAAATGTTTATGACAGTTTTATTTGTATTCTCCAAAAACTCAAACCAACCTAAATGTCTAAATGTCCTTTAACTAATGAATGAAAAAGCTAACTGTGTTTCATTTACACAATGAAATGCTACTCAGCAAAAAAAAAAAAAAAAAAAAAAAAAAAAAAGGAATGAACCATGGATGTGCACAAGAATATAGATAAACCTCAAAAGTATCATGCCAAGTGAAAGAAGTCAAACTTAAAGGCTGCATACTATATGATTATTTTTATATGACATTCTGGAAAAGGGAGAACTATGGGAAAAAAGCACAGGTTCATAGTTGTCAGACTCATGATATGGGGAGGAAATGACTACAAAGGAACATGGGAGAATTTTAAAGAGTGATTGAACTGTTCTACATCTTGCTTTTGGTGGCAGGGTAATTATATAACTTTTCATTTGTCAAAACTCACAGAACTGTACACTAACATGGGTGAATTTAATGTATGCAAATGATACTTTAATAGGAAAATTAAAAACATTGATTATACAAAATACTGTAATCCATTCATTCTAAAGCAATTTCTTTACATTTTAACACTTCTGAAATTGTGAGTCATCTTATAATCAATGGCAATTAACATCAGGTCATGGCTCCAATGGGCAGTGTTTCTTCCCAGTGAAACAAAAGATAATTGTGTATCTCATAAACAGTGTTGTTATTGATTTGATGAAATATGGTATGCACATGTACTTTCTCTGGTTAGTAAAGTTACACACACTTATTTCCGAAATTGTATACAATACAAGCCAGGCCAAACCAAATCCAGCAGCGTATCAAAAAGCTTATCCACCTTGATCAAGTGGGCTTCATCCCTAGGATGCAAGACTGGTTCAACATACACAAATCAATAAACGTAATCCAGCATATAAACAGAACCAAAGACAAAAACCACGTGATTATCTCAATAGATGCAGAAAAGGCCTTTGACAAAATTCAACAGCCCTT
>NW_012101821.1:722984-881448 GCF_000951045.1 Mandrillus leucophaeus
CACTTCTCAAAAGAAGATATTTATGCAGCCAACAGACACATGAAAAAATGCTCATCATCACTCGCCATCAGAGAAATGCAAATCAAAACCACAATGAGTTACCATCTCACACCAGTTAGAATGGCGATCATTAAAAAGTCAGGAAACAACAGGTGCTGGAGAGGATATGGAGAGATAGGAACACTTTTACACTGTTGGTGGGATTGTAAACTAGTTCAACCATTGCGGAAGACAATGTGGCAATTCCTCAAGGATCTAGAACTAGAAATACCATTTGACCCAGACATCCCATTACTGGGTATATACCCAAAAGATTATAAATCATGCTGCTATAAAGACACATGCACACATATGTTTATTGTGGCACTATTCACAATAGCAAAGACTTGAAACCAACCCAAATCTCCATCAATGACAGATTGGATTAAGAAAATGTGGCACATATACACCATGGAATACTATGTAGCCATAAAAAAGGATGAGTTCATGTCCTTTGTAGGGACATGGATGTAGCTGGAAACCATCATTCTCAGCAAACTATCACAAGAACAGAAAAGCAAACACCATATGTTCTCACTCATAGGTGGGAATTGAACAATGAGATCACTTGGACACAGGAAGGGGAACATCACACATTGGGGTCTGTTGTGGGGCGGGGAGAGGGGAGAGGGATAGCATTAGGAGATATACCTAATGTAAATGATGAGTTAATGGGTGCAGCACACCAACATGGTGTATGTATACCTATGTATCAAACCTGCACGTTGTGTACATGTACCCTAGAACTTAAAGTGTAATAGAAAAAGAAAAATAAATAAATAAAATAAAATACAAACCAGGCATGGTGGCTCACACCACTAATCCAACACTTTGGGAGACTGAGGCGGGAGGATCACTTGAGGTCAGTAGTTCAAGACCAGCCTGAGCAACACAGTGAGATCCTGTCTCTACCAAAAATAATTTTTTTTGAATTTGCAAGGCTTGGTGGCATGTACCTATGGCTCCAGCTACTCAACAGGCTGAGGTGAGAGGATCACTTGAGCTTAGGGGATCAAGGCTGCAGTGAGCTGTGATTGTACCACTACACTCCAGCCTGGGCGACAGAAAGAGACCCTACCTCAAAAAAAAAAAAAAAAAAAAAAAAAGTACAAAATATAGACATGTAAAAGGAAAAGGAAAATTAGTCAATAATTCTAGTGATTATAGCATTATTGTCTTTTTACCATGCGCAGACATCCATGCTTATAATTGAAAATATTTGTACTTTTGACAAATTACCTAGTTTTGAATGTCACCTCTACCACAGAATTGCCCAAATAACACTAGGTGACATTTTTTACTTTGTCAGTTTACTCAAATGACATCTGAGTTGGCCATATTGCCTATTGGTCACTTGAATGGATATCTTCAAACTTTTTTGTTTGCTTACCTACTAGAAATTTTTTTTTTTGTAAATTTTACACTCAATCATATTTTTAGTTGATTTAAAATGTTTCATTGTAATTGCATATAATTTCTCCAATTATCCAATATTGGTAATAAAACAAATACTTAACTCTTTCAAATACATCTAATGGAATTTGAATGCCATTAATATGTAATACTCCCCTAAAAAATACATACACGAAAAAGTTGTTGTTCAGCTATGAAAATTTACACATTTCTTTTTTGTAACTCTACCATGTAATTTCATCCACAGGTTTTTATTCTAATTATACAATATCTTATGCTTGAAAGTTTATTATTGATCATTTTATCATGCTTTCCCATACCAAAAATATGTATAGAAGTTTAAAATTTAAATTTTGTTTTCCTCCTTATAACCAAAAGACTTTATGTATTTAACAGTTTCTCCTGGGTTATTTTTATAACTATATTAGTTCACAGTTAATCAAAAGAACACCTGTTACAAATTTTGGTAAGTAATCATTTAATTTGAAAGTTTAATTTAATTAGAAGTGTACATCTTAATGAGATGAATAGGGCTATTTTCCCCAGTTTCACTATTTATATATCAATGGACAGGATTCTGCACTGATCTATACATGTTTTTCCCAGTAACTCCTACTTGGAATTACTAAGTATCATAGGTCACAAAAGTGAATGCTTCTTGTTGTTGTTGTTTGTGTGTAAGTAATCAGCTGAAAACTCAGGTTCCTGTTCAATTTTATGGATAGAAAAAACACAGGAACTGTTTGACATGCAAGTAAATTTGTTACACATTATATTAAAATAGAAACCTTGGACACGATCTCTAATTCTCTTGTCCACACACTTCTTTCTCTGCCATGGTCAGCACTTTATTTGCACAAAGTCACTCTTCCACTTTTATATTTGAGTAAGACACTATAAAGAATAGGACCTGGTTTTCTGAGCGGTCACCAAGATGTAACCAAGAGGTATAGGAGAGCTAGATCACTGTGGATGTAAATCTTGATCAAGGAGAAGAGGAGGTGGAAGGGAGCCAAGGAGAAAATTTCCCCCTCCTTTTTCTCTCTCTTATGGACTACTCAGAATGGAAGTTCCTCCTTTTAACCCTTCCAGAAAAGTCTAAAACACAGAGTGACTGTGATTGCTAAGTAACTTGCTATGTCTCTTTGTGGTTTTGTTATGGTAATCAGTATAGTACACTGCTTGCCTCTCTTCTCCTTTCTTCCCTTTTCTTTGCTGCCTTAGGCTTGTACCTTCCGTTTGCAAAGTGTTAATCCTGGCAAGAACTATGAAAGGCCTGAGATTTTACCCTGCCTGCAAGTTACCAAATGAGCCTGCCACAGTTTCACAGATGCTGACAAGAAGACATGAGACTTCTGGGTCAGAGACAAAGAACTTTAATACTGGCAACACAGCAGGCAGTGAGCAGCGTGAACTCCATGTTTACATTGGCTTCCTTTGTCCACCAAGCCACCTGGGGGACAATGTGCTCGCAGTAGATTTCTGTAACAGCTGAGAAATCCCAAACTTGGGAAACTCTCGATCTTTTAAAGGGTCTGCTAGTAAACCCACTCAACCTTTTCCCCAAAGGGGAATATTTTCTTTATTATCTTGGTCAAAAACAATTCTGCCTTCTGTGCCCAGGGGTGACACTATCTCTTTTTTCCAAGGTTTTCTGCTACACAAATATTCCTTGAAACATAATTTGAAACAAAAGCTGTCACAGATGTGACAATTGGTCTGATAGCTAGTTGATAATTTTAACTTTTATTAAAAAGAGATAGAAAATATTTAACATTTTTATGATCAAGTAAGAGGAGAATTCATGGTAATCAGGATAAATCTCACATGACATGACTTGAAAAAACAGATTTTAATCACTATTGAACAAAAAACATTAAGTCTGAAAGAAATTTCGTTACAATTTTAACCATTTTTTTCTAATGTATTTTAAATTTTTCAATATTTCCAGAAAATAATCAATTATATTTAAAACAAAGCTTTACTACCCTATGTTTTTAGGTTATTCTTTGGTGCTTTCAAATATTAGAGAATAACACTGAAAAGCATAGGAAAGCTTTCCTGTCATTTAAATATGCAGAAAATGTTATTTTTAAGCATTTAACAATTGTTACTGATGCTCTTTCTGCTATTTCCTTAATAAACTTCCTTCTGGAAGTTCAAAAAAGAATTTTTATGAAATAGGAGACAAAAGAAGTCTGGGCACAGTGGCTCACACCTGTAATGCCAGCACTTTGGGAGGCTGAGAGGGGATGATTGCTTGAGCCCAGGAGTTTGAGACCAGCCTGGGCAACACAGTGAAACCCATCTCTATAAAAAATACAGAAGTTAGCTAGACATGGTGGTGTGTGCCCGTAGTACCAGCTACTTGGGAGAATCCCTTGGTTCTGGAGGTAGAGGTTGTAATGAGCCAAGATTGTGCCGCTGCACTCCAGCCTGGGTGACAGAGCAAGACCTTGTCTCAGAGCAAGACCTTGTCAAAAAACAAACAAACAAACAAAACACCAAAAGAAGGAAATAAGCAACATTGTGAAATAAAAATTTATACCTTTATACATACCTGAATTCACCACATTCTTAAGTGGCAAAAATACCAGTTTCTACTTCTGGGCTTTATCCTTAACAAAAGTATGTATGAAGCTGAGAGAGCCTAAAAGCCCTCTAGGCTGATGGTGCTATGATTAATCACTGGAAAAGGCTTCCCCTTCCTTAGGCACCCAGACTTGTTTAGCCTTCAGAGTAATGCACTTTTGTAAGTTATAAAATGAATGAGGAATTTGCATATCCTTTATAAAGTGGTACTTGGGCTTTTGTGAATATAGTCTTGTTTTCTGGCAGAACAATTTTGAGGAAAAGCTACATATGGAAGTAAAGTGTCAGAAAATTGATTCCCTTAAAACTCTTCATGTTTAGGTATCTTGCAAAATGTTCACATCCTCCCAGGTTGGCACCACTACACTATGCTATATTGTACTTCTCAAGATTGGGAAGGATGCTAAAAGCTTATGAAGATTATCACTAAGTTACTGATTTACAAAAGCTCAAAAGTGCCTCAGTAAAATAATAAAATCTAGTCTTATTGTCATGGTTAGAAACAAGACATAAGGAAGATAATATGGTTTAACCAAAGAAAGAGTAATAGCATTAGACAATTTTGTATCATCCTACCATTTTTCTTAGGATTGAAGTTCTTTTGGTCCTCCATTGCTGCCCCACTTGCTCTTTCTAGGTATCCATGTACTGAGGTATTTCATTTGCTGCAGCAACATACATTCCTTTAGGAACTTCCCTGGATAGAGTGGAATCGGAGTCTGCTACTAGTGGAATCGGAGATCTTTTCTAGGACATTTTCTCAACCTCCCACCCCAGGTTGAGCTCACAAAACTTAAATGTAGTAGCAGTTGTAAACTCCTCTTACTGTTTCTTTTACTACATGGTGAGAAAATGCATTAGAGAATAACAAAGAAAACTTATCTTTTTGTCATCTTGAAATTTTGAAGTTCAACTATATTCAAAGCACTATGGAAACTTTGCATAATTATTGGTTCTTTAAAACACAGTTGGATTTTAGCCTATTTGCTTTTATTGTATTGAAGAACTATTTAGCATTAGGTTGGCATGTTTCAGAGGTTCTAAATATAATTTTATAATGTTTAGTGGTAGACTCAACATTTTAAAAAACTCTAAATTTGCAACTAAAAATACATTGTAATTGTAAAAACAAACAAACAAAAAACTAAAAAACCAAAAAACCTTTAATACCTAATTAGGATACCTTGCCACAAGGTGGCAGGGGAATGCCTTCATTTCATGAACTGAACTACTTGATAAAAACTATTGTTGCTATTTATTTCATTTATTTGCTTTTTATTGAAATCTAGGATCAGTTGGAGACCAGTATTAGCGAGGTGGTAATCATTCACAAATTTAATCGTTGATCGATGTAAATTACTTTCTCTCTCTCCTGTATCATCATGATGTTTTGATGACATATCAACTATAGCATCAAACATCTCCTCTAGTTTACTGATTGATAGCTTGTAGTCTCTGGGGGTCTTGAAGACCCTTTCAGAGGCTTCATAAAGTCAAGAATATTTTATCACTAATGCTAAGACATTTTTGCATTTTCATTCTCATTTTCTCATAAGTGTATGTACAGTACAGTTTTGCAGTGGCTGCATGACATGGGATAATATTATCATACTGACACTTAAAGGAATGCATTATTATCGTATACTTGTATTTGAAGTTTTTCCAGTTTTAATTTCTAATGTGGTAAATATTGATAGATATAAGCTAAACAAACAAAAAATTCTTTAGGATCCCCAATAATTTTGAAGAGATTGAAGGAGTCCTGACCCCAAAATAATTTTAGAAGTACTTCTCTAAGTAGTTAATTAACTCTAATTAAATGTATTCTCAGCCAACTAACACAGGAACAGAAGCCAAACACCGCACGTTCTCACTCATAAGTGGGAGTTTAACAATGAGAACACGTGGACACATGGAGGGAAACATCACACACCGGGGCCTGTAAGGGAGTGAGGCCTAGGGGAGGGATAGCATTAGGAGAAATACCTAATGTAGATGACGGGTTGATGGGTGCAGCAAACCACCATGGCACATGTATACCTATGTAACAAACGTGCAGGTTCTGCACATGTATCTCAGAACTTACAGTATAATAAAAAAAAATGCATGTATTTTTCTATCGCTCCCGAGGATAGGAATTTTTATCAAATTTACCTTTGGATCCTATCCTATTGACAATTTAGCACTGACTATGCATAGTAGGTATCCAAAAAAGAAAGATTTGTTGAAAAATAGTACTGCTAGGTGAGAGATATTAGTAAAATAGATCAGGTATTCATGGAGACTTTAAAAACAGATATTTAAAGTTTCCTCATTAAAACTAAAAAACAAAATAATTAGTTCTAATGTATGTCTTCAGGTAAAAACTTAAACCATATGTAATTTAGTCCCTTTGAAATTAAAATGCAATAGCACTTTGCTGACGAATTTTACCTTTATGTTTTACAAATTTGTATCTTCTATGGAAACTTTTGTTTTTTAAGTTAGCATATTTGATAGGGTTTGGCTCTGTGTCCCCACCCAAATCTCATCTCAAATTGTAATCCCCACATATCAAGGGAAGGACCTGTAATCCCCACGTATCTAAGGAAAAGAGCTGCTTGGATCATGGGGGCGATTTCCCTCGTGCTGTTCTCGTGATAGTGAATGCATTCTCATGAGATGTGATGGTTTTATAAGTATTGGAAAGTTCCTTCTTCATGCTTCTCCCTCCTGTCGCCATGTGAAGAAGACTGTCATGATAGTGAGTGTATTCTCATGAAATGTGATGGTTTTATAAGTATTTGAAAGTTCCTTCTTCATGCTTCTCCCTCCTGTCGCCATGTGAAGAAGGTTCTTGCTTCTCCCTCACCTTCTGCCATGATTGCAAGTTTTCTGAGGCTTCCCCAGCCATGTGGAACTGTGAGTCAATTAAACCTCTTTCCTAAATTACCCAGTCTCAGGTATTTTATAGCAGTGTGAAAATGGACTAATACAGGAAATTGGTACCAACATAGTGAGGCACTATAAAAATAAGCTGAACATGTGGAAGAGACTTTGGAACTGAGTAATGGGCAGAGGTTGGAAAAGTTTGGAGGGCTCAGAAGAAGACAGGAAGAGGTGGGGAAGTTTAGAACTTCCTAGAGACTTGTTGCATGGTTTTGACCAAACGTTGATAGTGGTGTGGGCAATGAAGCCCAGGCTGAAGTGGTCTCAAATGGAGTTAAGGAACTTATTGGGAACTGGAGTAAAGGTGACTCTTGCTATGCTTTAGCAAAGAGACTGGTGACCATTTGCCCCTGCCCTAGAGATCTGTGGAACTCTGAACTTGAGAGAGATAATTTAGGGAATCTGGCAGAAGAAATTTCTAAGCATCAAAGCATCCAAGAGGTGACAGAACGTAAAAGTTTGGAAAATTTGCAGACTGACTGTGTGGTAGAAAAGAAAAACCCATTTTCTGGGGAGAAATTCAAGCCAGCTGCAGAAATTTGCATAAGCAAAAAGGAGCCAAATATTAATAGCCAAGACAATGGGGAAAATGTCTTTAGAGCACATCTGAGAAATTCATGGCAGCCCCTCCCATCACAGGTCCAGAGGCCTAGTAGGGAAAAACTGTTTTGTGGGCTGGGCTCAAGGCCCCACTGCTGTGTGCACCCTTGTGATTTGGTGCCCTGCATCCCAGCTGCTCCAGCTCCAACCTAACAGGGAACAAAGTACAGTTCAGGCTGTTGCTTCAGAGGGTGCAAGCTTCAAGCCTTGGCAGCTTCCACGTGGTTTTGGGTGTGCAGGTGCACAGAAGTCAAGAATTGAGGTTTGTAAACCTCCGCCTAGATTTCAGTGGATGTATGAAAAATGCCTGGATGTCCAGGCAGAAGTCTGTTGCATGGGTGGAGCCCTCATAGAGAACCTCTGTTTGGGCAGTGCAGAAGGGAAATGTGGGGTTGGAGCCCTCACACAAAGTCCCAACTGGGGTACTGCCTAATGGAGCTGTGAGAATAGGGCCACTGTCCTCCAGACCCCAGAGTGATAGATCCACTGACAGCTTACACCATGTACCTGCAAAAGCCACAGGCACTCAACACCAGCCCATGAGAGTAGCCATGGGGACTGAACCCTGCAAAGTCACAGGGGCGGAGCTGCCCAAGGCTGTGGGAGCCACCCTTTGCATCAGCATGCCCTGGATGTGAGACATGAAGTCAAAAGAGATTATTTTGTGGCTTTAAGATTTAATAACTGCCCTGTTGGATTTCAGACTTCCATGGGGCCTGTAACCCCTTTATTTTGGCCAATTTATCCTATTTAGAATAGGAGCATTTATCCAATGCTTGCCCCCTCATTGTATCTTGGAAGTAACTACTAATAACTTGCTTTAGATTTTGCAGGCTCCTAGGTGGAGGGGACTTGTCTCAGATGAGACTTTAGACTAGGACTTTTGAGTTAATGCTGGAATGAGTTAAGACTTTGGGGGACTGTTGGGAAGACATGAAACATTTTGAAATGCATAAAGGACATGAGATTTGAGAGGGGCCAGGGGCAGAATGATATGATTTGGCTCTGCATTCCCATCCAAATCTCACCTCAAATTGTAATCTCCACTTGTTAAGGGAGAGACCTGTAATCCCCATGTGTTAAGGGAGGGAGGAAATTGGATCATGGTGGTAGTTTCCCCCATGCTGTTCTTGGGATAGTGAGGGAGTTCTCACAAGATCTGATGGTTTTATAAGTGTTTGACAATTCCACCTTCACACATGCATCTCTTTCCTGTGACCTTGTGAAGAATGTGCCTGCTTTCTCTTTGCCTTCCACAGTGATGGTAAGTTTCCTGAGGCCTCCCCAGCCATGCAGAACTTTGAGTCAATTAAATCTCTTTTCCTTTATTAATTACTCAGTCTCGGGTATTTCTTTATAGCAGTGTGAAAACAGACTAATACAATATTTTACCATGGAGTATCATATTCTGAATACTGTTTTTTCCTTATAAAAGTTATAAAGTCTTTTATATAGAAGCTATAAAAACCAAATAGGGAGTCATGCTTAATTATTCATTGAGGACACAAGAAGTGTTTAAAGCATCAGAAACACAGAGATATTTTTATAATGCAATATCATGTGAAACTGGAAATTAATCACTGAAAACCTATTTATATAAGATATGGAGAATTGGCATACTGAGTACAGCCTTTCAAACATAGGCAAGTGCAGCTTGCTTCCAGAAATGCTGATAAGAAGAAGCATCACCATAGAGGAAAAGTCTTTAGACCCCTACAATCAAGAGAGGTTTGGGGGCTGACCTACCACTTCTGACTACTCTGGATACAAATTTTTATTGAAATTATCAGCTGGTTTTACTCAATTTCTTTTTTTTTTCTTTTTTTTTTTTTTTGAGATGGAATCTCACTCTGTCACCCAGGCTGGAGTGCAGTGGCACCATCTCCACTCACTGCTAGCTCCGCCCCACCCCCCCACTCCCACCCTGGGTTCACTCCATTCTCCTGCCTCAGCCTCCGGAGTAGCTGGGACTACAGGTGCCCGCCACCATGCCGGCTAATTTTTTTGTATTTTTAGTAGAGACAGGGTTTTACCGTGTTTGCCAGGATGGTCTCAATCTCCTGACCTCGTGATCTGCCTGCCTCGGCCTCCTAAAGTGCTGGGATAACAGGCGTGAGCCACCGCGCATAGCCTCAATTTCTGTATTTAAAGTATTTAAAGTAATTTTTTTCTTTGTATAATTTTGAACTAAAACATTATTAGTAACTGAATTCAAACTATAGAATAAGAAAAAATATATAGTAAAGTTTTAATTAGTATAATTATGCATTGGGCCAAAACCTCATAAATAATATTGTGTGATTCTGACGTTTCCTTCAATATTTTCAAACTAAGGAACTGATTATACTCTTAGGGGGCTAAGAAAATGTTTTAGAAATTAAATATTTTCTCTCTCTTATTAAACAGAGGTTTATTGTAAACTGATTTCTGTATTCCACATCATTTATATCTCATATGAGACTTGCTAGAATTTTTCTTCTCTTTTATCAGAATTAATATCAAGTATTCTTAGGTTCTCCAATTACAGTTGTTCTAAGTTTCTGCTTTATTTAAAGATTCTCCATAAACAATTCCTGCAGCTCTTGAATTTGTTCGTAGTTGTATAGAATGCAATGAGCTTTCCTCCCATCCAATGTGTGCTGTAAATTCGTGCTACAGCTGCTCATCATGTAAGAAATGATGGCTCTATTCATGTCGTACACAGCTTTCAATTTCTCTTCCTGTTCTGCCTACAGAGTCTCTGTTTTCTCTATAAGGCATAAGGCAGTTTTTTATTTTTTGGAGGTTTGTTTCTGGAGGTCCCACATCTTTTCATTTGCTCCATACTGCACTAGGAAAGATTATATAGATCAACCCTTAATTTTTGTTGCAATTATCTCCCTGATTGTTTAACTTAAAACAGAATTTCCCTCACCAAACGCTATTGGAAATAAATTTTGATTACATGACATTCTCTTAATCAGTCAAAAATCCCCTCTGATCATTGAAACTAGTTTATGTTCATTGTAGTGTGGACAATGCTTATCCTTCTTTCATCCTGCCTCTTCATAGGACGGAATCCAAATTTCCCAAATGCACTTTGTTACATTTTTCAAACACACCCATCTTTCCAATGGCAACTTAAAGACCTTTTAAAGGAAACTTAACCCCTTTACTGTTTCTACATCAAACAACAAAACCATAAAGAATATTCCCTAAAAATGACTAAAGATTTTGTCATTTTAATTTCAAAATCTCTGAAGCATTCTTCAATTGAAAGTATTGAGCACAATTGTTTCCTGAGGAAACACACTAAGTAGGCTGGTGTCAGGGTTCACAGTTGGACTCCTCCTAAGTCCATTAAATGTCTACTGCTTTTTTATCTGTGTCTGAAAAAGTGAAGACCTGGCACATTTATTCAAGTTGTTAATGGGAAGCAAAATTCTATTATTGACAATAAAGAGAGATTTCAGATTATGTTCCTTGATCAAATACTCTGTTTAATTGCTCTACTTCCCATTTTACTTTTTGTATAACAATAATCTTATAACAGGATATGTAAATAAACTCAAGGCTAGAGCTGAGGGTGGAAGGAGGGAAGAAAGAAAGAAATAAGAGAGAAGTGGGCTAAACCCAGATGGTCTTTACCTCTTCCATCCTCTTCAAACCATCTTGTTGTAGGGCAGTGAAGGTTAACTCAGACATCACCTTTCTTGAACTCCAATTTCTCTCCCCAATTTAGCCCAAAGCATGAGGAAACCACCCCTGTGTGTGATTTAGATGGGTGGCTTACTGCTAGAGGAGCCTATCCCAGGAGGGTCTCCCTGACAGTAGTAGTGTGATACTGTGACAGAGTACTCTGGGTGCACTGACAACCATGGAAAGCAGATGTCACTGACCTCTAACTGTGAATCACCGTCTTATATGTTATCAGCACGTTATTATAAGGATTAACTGTTCAAATTCAAAGAGATAAGATAGAAAGACAATCCAAAAGGATAAAACAACAAGTCATACATGAATTAGTATAGATAATAAAGGCTGCTGACTAACTTCATAATATGCATAATATGCATTTGGCTTTATAATATAGAGATTCTTTAAAGAGAAGAAAATAAACCTTTCAAGGATGCCTTCTCTCACCATTCCTACTCAACATAGTATTGGAAGTTCTGGCCAGGGCAATCTGGCAAGAGAAAGAAAGAAAAGCATTAAATTCAAACAGAGGAAGTCAAACTATCCCCGTTTGCAGATGACATGATCCTATATCTAGAAAACGCCACAGTCTTAGCCCAAAAGTTCTGAAGCTGACAAACAACTTCAGAAAAGTCTCAGGGTACAAAATCAATGTGCAAAACCACTAGCATACCTACACACCAACAACAGTCAAGTCGAAAGCCAAATAAAGAATAAATTCCCATTCACAAATGCTGCAAAAAAACATACCCAGGAATACAACTAACAAGGAAGGTGAAAGATCTCTACAAAGAGAACTACGAACCACTGCTCAAAGAAATCAGAGATGACACAAATAAATGGAAAAATATTCCATGCTTATGAATAGGAAGAATGAATATCTTTATAATAGCCATACTGCCCAAAGTAACTTATAGATTCAATGCTATTCCCATTAAACTACCATTGGCATTCTTCACAGAACTAGAAAAATACTACATTAAAATTCACATGGAATCAAAAAGGAACCCAAATAGCCAAGGCAATTTTAAGCAAAAAGAACAAAGCTAGAGGTATCACACTACCTGACTTCAAACTATACTACAGGGCTATAGTAACCAAAACAAGATGATACTAGTACAAGAACAGACACATAAACCAATGGAACAGAATAGAGAACCCAGAAATAAGACCACACACCTCCAAATATCTGATCTTCAACAAATCTGACAAACACAAAGAATGGGGAAAGGATTCCCTAGTCAATAAATGGGCCTGAGATAACTGGTTAGCCATATGCAGAAGATTGAAACTAGACCCATTTCTTACACCATATACAAAAATTAACTCAAATGCATTAAAGACCTAAATGTAAAACCCAACACTACAAAAACCCTGGAAGACAACCTAGGCAATACCATTCAGGACACAGGCATGGGCAAATATTTGATGATGAAGACACCAAAAGCAATTGCAACAAAAGCAAAAATTGACAAATGGGATCTAATTAAACTGGAGAGCTTCTGCACAGCAAAAGAAACTACCATCATAGTGAACAGGCAACCTACAGAATGGGAGAAAATTTTTGCAATCTACTCATCTGACAAAGATCTAATATCCAGCGTCTATAAGGAATGTATAAGGAATTTATACATATATAAGAAACTTTAAAAAATTTCAAGAAAAAAGCAAACAACTCCATAAAAAAGTGGACAAAGGACATAAACTGGCACTTTTCAAAAGAAGACATACATGCAACCAACAAACATATGAAAAAAAGCTCAACATCACTGATCATTAGAGAAATGCAAATGAAAACCACAATAAGATACCATCTTGCACCAGTCAGATGGCTATTATTAAAAAATCATAAAATAACAGATGCTGGTGAGGTTATGGAGAAAAAGGAATGCTTATACACTGTTGGTGGGAGTATAAATTAGTTCAGCCATTGTGGAAGACAGTGTGACAATTCGTCACAAACCTAGAGGCAGAAATACCATTTAACCCAGCAATCCCATTACTGGGTATATACCAAAAGTCACATTATAAAGTCACATGCACATGTATGGTCATTGCAGCAGTATTCACAATAGCAAAGACATACAATCAACCTAAACGCCCATCAATGATAGACTGGATAAAGAAAATGTGGTACGTATACACCATGGAATACTGTGCTACCACAAAAAAGAACAATATCTTGTCTTTTGCAGGGACGTGGATGGAGCTGGAGGCCATTTTCCTTAGCAAATTAATGCAGGAACAGAAAACCAAATACCACATATTCTCACTTATAAGTGGGAGCTAAATGTTGAGAAAACATGGACACATAGAGGGGAACAACACACACTGGGACCTTTTGGAGGGTGGAGGGTGGAAGGAGGAAAAGGATCAAGCAAAACAACTAATGAGTACTGGACTTAATACCTGGGTGATGAAGTAATCTACACAACAAACCCCCATGACACAAGTTTACCTATGTAACACACCTGCACTTGTACCCTTGAACTTAAAAGTTTAAAAAAAGCAATTTCATTTTTCATGATGGATTTTCTTTTCTAACTTATGCTCATAGGCCATAAGCTGAGATTACATTTTTTTATTGCTTTCAGTTTGCTGGCCTTGGACCATTCTGCCTTTGAACTAATTTTATGGCATGCTGAACTTCTGCTTCTTTACCAGTTTCTTCTCAAAGGAAGAAAACTGCAGCCCTGACACCTTCAAAATGACAACAAGCAAATGAACAAACAAAATACCTCCTCCAGGATGTGGAGGCAAAGCCTTTTTCTTTGAATGAAAGGTCCACATTTGTTCACAATGCTGTTATTCTACCCACGGGCTTGAAAAATGGGCCGAAGGAAACATCGGACAAATAACTGTATGGCAAGAAACCGAGCAGACAGATTGATTCTTCATTAGTACCTATGTAGAGCCAAGACCCTCATGTATAATGGTAAGCATCAAAGCAAAGCCTTAGTAAGCATTAGGTGCTACTTAAAGCATACTAACACATGATAGAGGCTTTTCTTATTGGAATTACATGAAAATAGGTATTATGTGCTATATAACATGTGACATAGTTTGGATATTTATTGCCCCACAAATCTCAGTTGAATTGTAATCTCCAGTGCTGGAGATGGGGCCTGGTGGAAGGTGTTTGGATCATGGGGGCAGATCCTGCGTGCCTTGGTGCTGCCTTTGTGATGGTGAGTGAGTTCTCATGAGATCTGTTCATTTAAAAGTGTATCACACCTCCCTCCCACTCTCTTGCTCCTGCTTTCACCTGTGATGTGCCTGCTCCCCCTTCACCCTCTGTCATGACTGTAACCTTCCTGAAGCCTCCCTAGAAGCCAAGCAGTTGCCAGCAACATGCTTCCCATAAAGCCTGCAGAAATGTGAGACAATTAGACCTCTTTCCTTTATAAATTAAAAACAAAGAAAATGCACTATTTTATCAAAACAACATATTGTTGATGATGACAATGACGGATGATGATAAGGGATTGTTAATATTATTTAGGTACTTTTTCTCACAGAGGTAAGGAACATTACTGTATTAGTCAGAGTTCTCTAGAGAGACAGAACTGATGGACTAGATATATGTATAAAGGTGAGTTTATTTAACATTAACTCATGTGATCACGAGGTCCCACAATAGACCATCTGCAGGCTGAGGAGCAAGGAGAGCCAGCCTGAGTTCCGAAACTGAAGAACGTGTAGTTCGATGTTCGAGGGCAGGAAGCATCCAGCATAGGAGAAAGATGTAGGCTGGCTGGGAGGCTAGGCCAGTCTCTCTCTTCACATTTTTTGCCTACTTATATTCTAGCGGCACCGGCAACTGACTAAATTGTGCTCACCCAGATTAAGGGTGGAGCTACCTTTCCCAGCCCACTCACTGAAATGTTAATCTCCTTTGGCAACACCCTCACAGACACACCCAGAATCAATATTTTGTATCCTTCCATCCAATCAAATTGACACTCAGTATTAACCATCACAATGACCTATGTCCACAAATATGGAATTTGTTTCATCTCTTTGTCTATTTCTAAGTTCAATGCATATATTCATTTATTTGTTTAAAGAAAAAAATAAATTCTGTCTGAAACTATTTCGTCTAATACTGGTGGAGGATGTGGTACTCCTGGATCAGAAATAAAGGCCTTTTTTCTTTTTTCTCACAGGACAGCAAGCCGTTTGTGCATCAGCTCCCCTGCGCAAGCCCGTAGGGAAAATGTGAAGGAGGGTCTAGGAGGATGCTTGCCTGTGCTGTAGGTTGTATTATAGAGAAAAACAAAAAACAAAACAAACAAAAAAAAACACTGGTCTTGGAGAACCTACCACTTTATAGCGAGAGATAAGGAAATGTACCTTTGTCCCACTAGGAACATGACTTCATTTCTCAAGGCTGCTCTGGAAAATAAAATCCGAAGAAGTGTCTCAGGTGAAGAGTACTGATGGTCTTGTTAGAGGCATTTGAACCAGAGGAACTCCATTTTGAATAGAGGCTGGGTAAAACAAGGCTGAGATCTACTGTGCTGCCTTCCTGTATAGTTAACACATTCTAAGTCACAGGGGAAGATAGGAGGTTAGCACAAGATACAGGTCATAAAGACCTTGCTGATAAAACAGGTTGCAGTAAAGAAGCCAGCCAAAACCCACCAAAACCATGAGAGTGACCTCTGGTTGTCCCCACTGCTATACTCCCACCAGTGCCATGATAGTTTCCAAATACCATGGCAATGTCAGGACGTTACGTATATGGTCTAAAAAGGGGAGGTGTGAATAATCAACCCCTTGTTGAGCATATCATCAATAAATAACCATAAAAATGGGCAACCAGCAGCCCTTGGGGCTGCTCTGTCTATGGAGTAGCCATTCTTTATTCCTTTACCTTGCTAATAAACTTGCTTTTGATATAGGAGTTAAAAAGAAATTATTTAGGCCAATAGTAAGGGTAAGGAAGTCCTCTGTAAGATTTCCCTTTTAGTAAAAAACAGCCCCCAAATTATTTCTTTTCTAACAAAAAGCAGCCTGTAAAATTGAGCTGCAAACATGGATAAGCAAGCTGAAAGCTTACAGGGGTGAATGCCAGCAGCTAAAACAATGGGAAAAGGCTCCCTGGGGGCTAGGGATGGTCAACATGGTGGCTCCATGTTCCCTTTTCCTTCCAAACCATGCATACAGTAAGGAGCAGGCAACATGCTGCTGGCCAGACAAAGACTCCATTTGCATAATAGAAGATTAGGGTGGAGCAGCTGTCTTCCCTGGGTTTTATGTAAATGTCACACCTGGTCCAACCAATCTTTGGTCCCTATGTAAATCAGACACTTCCTCCTTAGGTCAGTCTATAAAATCCGGTGCACTTTTCTATTCTCCTTTCTCTTTCTTTTGCCTGTTAAACCTCTGCCACTAAACCCACTTCTTGTGTGTCTGTGTATTTGATTTCCTTGGAGTGAGGAGACACACCTTGAGTATTTACCCCAGACAAACGATGCCGCCTCACTTTCATTTTACTCTACAGACTTGCCGTGAATTATTTCTTGAGCGAGATCCAAGAAGCCGCTCTTGGGGTGTAGATCAGGACCCCTTTCCAGTAACAGTCTTGCATTCTTGGCATACCTAAAAACATTCCTGACGTGCTCCCAATAACACCAGTGCTGCTGGTACATTGTCTATATTTTGAGTAGCAAAGAGTTGGGGTTCCAGTTAAAAATAATAAGATCCAAGGTCCCAAGATTCCAAACCCACTGAATCTAAGTCTCCAGAAGGAGGTCTGGATTATGTTACCAAACACCCCAGGTGAGTCTTTCAGAAATGATAAATTAGAAAAATTACTAGTCTAGATAATAGTTGTAATCTTGAGAAGCTGAAAATAGGTAAAATTAATGTGATCACATTTTATCTTCCCATTAACTTACATGCAGTTCTAGACATATTTTATTTTATGATTCAGGCTTAACTCACAGTAACTTTCAAGTCCCAGCTGACAGCTTGTGAAGAGTAGCAAAATACACCACTTTGTCAGAAGACTTCTTTTGAGCTGAAAGCAACTGAAAAAAAGCAGTTTACAAAAAGCCCTCTGCCCTCCCCGTTTGCCTAAAAGCACAACATAAATTTGTAAAGGTGTCTCCCTTCTCTCTCTCCAAGGAGGACAGAAGTTACTCACTAGAGATAACCTGCACCCTTATCAGCCTGAAGACTGCACCAGTGAGATCTACGTAACAAACCTTGCTAAAATTGGCCCTTATCTGCCATTAATTTCCCCATATAATTGCCTTTCCACAACTTGCCACACCTAGAAACTCAAAGTCTTTACCCTTTGTCTTATCATGTCTCTAAACATTTATTGTTCTTTTATTAAGATGCTATGTATGCCCAGAAGTTACTCATGCTGAGCACTCACATGTGTAAATGTTATGCACATACTAATTAATATGGTTTGAATCTGTGTCCCCACCCAAATCTCATGTTGAATTGTAATCATCAGTATTGGAGGTGGAGCCTGGTGTGTGGGGCCTGGATCATGGGGGTGGTTTCTCATGGTTTAACACCATCCCCTTTGGTGCTGTGGTTGCAATAGTGAGTTCTCATGAAATCTGGTTGTTTAAAAGTGTGTGGCACCTCCCTGCCCCCTTGCTCCTGCTTTGATCATGTAAGATGCCTCACTTCCCCTGCCGTTCTCCATGATTAGAAGCTTCCTGAGACCTCCCCAGGAGGAGAAGCTGCTATGCTTCCTGTACAGCCTGCGGAACCATGAGTCAATTAAACCTCTTTCTTTATAAATTACTCAGTCTCAGGTATTTCGTTTTAAGAGTGCGGGAATTAATACACTAATGAACTTCTGTTTTGTTTTTCTCCTGCTTGTCTGTGTTTTGTTAGTCCAACTTACAGGGCTCCCACTGAAGAACCCAAGATAAATAGAGAAAAAGGGTTGTTTCCCACCCTGCACTTGGAATGAGAGAAGTGAAGTTACTTGGGTAGGGTCATTTTGAATGGGGGCCAGTGTGGAAGCCAGAATAGCTGAGATCCAGCCCTGAAGAAAGTTGTTCAACATCAGATTCTGTGGAAGTCCTCAATAAAAAGGGAACGTAGACTCCAACAAGAGCCAAACTTATAGGCAACTCTTCAGAAAGACATTCATTGTGGAAGCAGGAGGCAATGCTTAAAGGAACCTAGTGGGTAAGCCAAACAAAAGCCAAAGGTGGGAGAAGCTTAGGAAAAGACAGGGTTGGGGACCCACGCTGTGATGTAGTTAGCAAGGCCCCAGAAACAGGAAGCCAGACACCAGCAGACGAGAACACCTTCCACTGAGGCCATTTTGTGTTACTGTTGTTTTAAGCCTCAATACCCTATCTCTCCCCAGAAAATAAGAATCTGCCAATAAAAGCTTAAATACCCCAACCTAGCAATGCTAAATAAATTAATGAAGCAAATATTTGTCTTTAAATATAAATCAGCACCTCTAAATTATGTTTCATAGATTTGGAGTTGAGTTTCTTAAAACACATCACTGATTCATAATATTTAAAAGAATAGCATGATTAAAAGAGAAGACAGGAGAAACAGAGAACAAATTATTTAGACTGTATTCTAATTATTCTCATGATGTTTTTACCATGGTTCCCTAATGCCCCTTGTATATGATTTCTACCCCATCCTTTGTTCATCACAGTCAGTGAATTAAAAAAAAAAAAAAGAAGAAGAAGAAAGATCAAGTCTTTAATCTAACAAGAAGCTGAAACAAATTTAAGATGCTTTTAAGTCAGTAGATGGAAACTCAAATGTATGCCTAATCATCTGTGATGAACCTCAGTATTAAATATATATAAAACATGCTGTACTCTCAAAAGGGTTCATTTTTATGCTTGACATCACCAATTATTATTCAAGCAGATAGCAAAAGATGAAGCTCAGAAGATGATTAAATAATTAGGCGGAAGTACCAATTGAAACATGCATACTTTGAAGTCTGTAATTTCAGCAAATGGCTGACATACACGAGTATGGAAAAAAACATTTGCCTTTGCAGGATCTAGATGAAGATTAATAATTCAGATGCAGTGTTTCCAAAGTGTTTGAGAAAACTTCATAATCAACTTCCTCTTCATCATAATCTCCCAGATTTCTCTGTACCTTTCTTCTCTCAGAGGTCGTCTTATTCACTTCCCAGCTCTGATCATTATTTTCATACAGATGACTATAAATCTACCTCTCTGTCCCAGGGCTCATTTTGGAGCGTCAGACTCACATTTTCAGCTATTTCTTAGCTGTTGTTTCCTAAATCACTTATCTGAACCATAAATTCAGCATAATCCTAAACTAGTTTAACAACTTTCTCCTCCAGATGAGATCCTTCTGTGGTTTGTAGGTAATAGGAATTCCATTTCGTCATATGTTCATGTTCATAATAACTAAGTTGTTTTCAGCTTTTCTTTCCCCTTCACCTCTAAAATTCTGTCAACATCTAGTCATGTAGATTCTATCTCCAAAGTATTTCTTGTATTCTTCTTCCTGTGACCTTCATTTACTCCACCTTGTTTACATCCTTATTATTTTTAACTGAAGCTCCATAGCAGGAGAGAGAAAGAGAGACCTCCTGTCCATCTTGAGCACTGCTACCAGATTATTCTTTCTTACCCACAGGGTCTCATCTTACTCTGTGACTCTAAATCATCAAGGGCTCTTCACTGCCTACCAAATAAACATTTACACCCTGATATTCAAGATCCTTCAAAATATACAGGCCTGGCACACATTCCCAATCTTATTTCCTGCTACTTCCCCTCAGTGCCTACACATTCCAGTCAAATCTGATTGCCTCTCCAAATAGAAACTGTGCTTTCATCCTTCCAAGGTGTGCTTTCCTTCCTGACACTTAAAAGGCAGCAAACATGATGGAGAGAAGGGCTGGGAACTTTGGAGTCAGAGATCATGTTGCATTGCATTCCATTTCTCACTAATCAGCTGTCTAATTGTTGGCAAACTACTTCGCTTCTCTAATCCTGTTTTATAATCTGTTAAATGTGCATAATTCCTACCACACAGTTATAATTTTTATAATTATAAAATTATAATTTTATATTTATAAAGTTATAAGCTTTAAATGACATAATCCAGTAAAGGAATTCAGTTGTTCCTGCCCTCTTTCCTTCAAGTGGACAAATCTCAAACATTGTGCTCTCATTCCATTAACCCTTTCTTTATCTTCTAAACCAGATATGATCTGTTCCTTATTTATTTTTTTTATTATTATTATACTTTAAGTTCTAGGGTACATGTGCATAATGTGCAGGTTTGTTACATATGTATACTTGTGCCATGTTGCTGTGCTGCACCCATGAAGTCATCAGCACCCATCAACTCCTCATTTACATCAGGTATAACTCCCAATGCAATCCCTCCCCTCTACCCCTCCCCATGATACTGTCTCTTATACACATCTAGATGTGTATAAGAGACAGGGAAACGATCCAGTTTCAGCTTTCTTCTTATGGCTAGCCAATTTTCCCAGCACCATTTATTAAATAGGGAATCCTTTCCCCATTTCTTGTTTTTCTGAGGTTTGTCAAAGATCAGATGGCTGTAGATGTGTGGTATTATTTCTGAGGACTCTGTTCTGTTCCTTTGGTCTATATCTCTGTTTTGGTACCAGTACCATGCTGTTTTGGTTACTGTAGCCTTCTAGTATAGTTTGAAGTCAGGTAGCATGATGCCTCCAGCTTCATTGATCTGTCCCTTATTTTTAGCGTGAATTTTTATATGAATCTTAGGGCCCTACTTTACTGTGTATTAAAATCATTTAACAAATTGCAAGATATTTAAGGTCAATAATTTTGCTTTACCCACTTCAGGATTTCTGTGGTACCTCACGTAGTGTCTTGAATCTAGCTCAGTAAATGTTCATGTGACTGAACTGATTCAAATATCTCCAATAAAAAATAGGGTGTATAAAAGAAGCCCCTAATAGGCCTTGGGTCTGTGAAGACAATCTACTAATTAGGGAAATAAGAAAGGAGGCTGCATCATAGAGAGATGACATATTCAACTACAGAGAACAAAACTATGTGCCTTCTTACAGATTGTTTTCAAATTATGGGAACACCAAACTAAATATAAAGACCATAGCTCCAGGAGGGTGCAGGACAGTAATTGCTCTGTTCTGTAATTTGAATGATTCAATGCCACTATGGAGAAATAACAGCAAGAGGTAAAAGCTGAAAGAGGTAAGAGGGACAGAGCAACTACTGTCCTGACAGAGATTTCATCAGTGAATGCCAAAAGTGACCCAAGGGACAAATAGTGTAAACAAACTCAGCACAGGTGAACCAGATCTGACCATCAGATAGGATATACCTTCAGGCTCTTCGTTACTATTCTGTGAAGCATCTCTATTCATTTTTTAAAAGCTTTTTGCTATTAATACATATTTCACATGAATAAAAATTGGTATGATATGGTCAAAGGTTGCATTTGTCTCAGACCCCAAATCCTTGTCAAAATGGCTTGGTAATGGCCATCTTTTATCTTATTATCTAGAATTTCTTCAGATACATTTTTTAGATGGTTTAAGAAGCTTGGAAGTTCTCTCTTTTTCAGCATCAATTTGAAGGAAAATATTCCTACACGTTTTCCCTTTAATCTGGAGATTATTATGTTTTAATCTATATAGTCAACTCTTTTTCAAGTGATTTCAATTAATAGCTATAGGGATAAAAACAAGATAAAAATAATGAATGTGTAGAGAATTTTTTAAGTTTTTTTGTAATTACTTTACTTTGGGAGAGGAGAGTAGGAAAATAAATATCAAGTGTGTTTATAACCTCATAAGAAAGAAGTAACAACTTTGTGTGGGATATTGCTGACCTGGCTGTAAGAATGTTTTTATTCCAGCAGTTTCTAAACATTGTTTTCCAACTGAGCCAATAATATTAGCAATCTAACTTGTAAAGAGTACTCAAGAGAAATGGAATTTCCCTTCTAATGGAGCAGCCATGGAGAAGATAGACCAGACAGGAGCAGGCCTTGCTCCTGATTACAGAAGCAAAGAAGGAAACCAGGACCAAGAAGCAAAGAAGGACCAGGACCAAGCCTGGTCAAAGAAAACACATAGTGCATATTGTGCTTAGTCAGAGTTCAAACCAGTCTCACACTTTTGGCTTTTACAGAAGCAGGGATCCTTGGCAAAGATGCAGCTAAAATAATTAACAATGCATCTATCACCACCCACGTCTATCCCAATGGATCACACTCAGCTCATGAACATATACTGCCCTGAGGCCAACAGCACAAGATTAGAGGAATTGGTATTCTTTTATGTCCCTTCTTTTCATTGCAGCCAATAAATAGACTTGGTCATTTATTTTATTTATTTATGTATGTATTGTTAGGAGCCTAATGGTCAATATTTATTTAAATGAGGTCATGGCGGTGTGTTAGGAAGAAGAGGCATCAGCTGTATCTCCCTATTTTAATTGTTCTAGCTAATTGAGTGTTTTTAAACAATCATTTACAACAAGCACATGATAAGTTAAATTTTAACTAAGACATTTCCAGTTTTAGTGTTTATTCTAAATAGGTTTACTGAACGTCATTTTAAATGAGTAATATAATGTTTAAAGTGTCACTAAAGAAAGTATCTATTTTGTCTAGGTGGCAGTGGAATGGATTAGCTCACTTGTGATATTACTATCACAAAATCACATGAGTTTCTCTATTTATAATTTATAAGTTATAAATTTATTAGACTATTTGTAATTAACCTAAGAATTCACAGCAACTGGAGAATTTCATAGGATAACTCTTGGGCTTTGGTCTTTAAGTGGTCTTCTCTGTGGTGCTTCACTATCCTCCTACTGCACTCCATGACACTCACTCTTGGTTTGATTTTTAATATTCTGGTCATTATTTGACATCCCCATTTGTAAGGTAGCTACTCTTCTGCTCCATACTTCTATTCTCAACCCTTTTTATCCCATAGATTCTCTCTGCATGACAGCTTCAACTATCCAGGTTGGAGTGCAGTGGTGCAATCACAGCTCACTGTAGCCACGACTTCCTGTGCTCAAGCAGTTCTCTCACTGCAGCCTCCCAAGTAGCTGAGATTACAGGCATGCACCACCACATCTGGCTAATTTATTTATATTTTAAATTTTTTTGTAGAGATGGGGTCTTGCCATGTTGCCCAGGCTATTTCTCCAGTTTTAACTTGCCCTCAAGTCTCTGAACCACACATTCGTTGGATACAGATTTGAATGCTTAACACAGGCATTTTCCCCATCATCAAAAGTACAAATCTAGGTTACATCCATTGTTTCTACTATCCTCTTAGCATTTCTTCTTCTTAGCATTAAGTTCTGATTTTAATTTTAAGACATTTATTAATTCAGTTATCTTCTCACCAATGCTTTCCATTCACTGGTATTGTTCAGACCACATAATCTTTCAGCCAGAGTATTGTAATGGCCTGTTAACTTGCCTTCCTAACTGTAATCTTGCTCTTTTCAAATCCACATTCTCCAACCATTTCTATCTCCTTTAAATATTTTTCAGTGGCTTCTTATCAAGTTCAAGCTCTTTAACACTGCACACTACGATCACCACTTCTTCACCTCAGCATCTTCCAACACAATGTGCCATATTATGCTCCAAAAGATGAAACTGCTTGTATTTTTCTAAACCTAGCTATCTTTATTTTGCTTGATACTTTGCCTGAAATGTTTGCCCACACTTCTTGTCTTAAATAATTTGTATTCATTTATTCCAAGAAGCCTTCCCTGGCCTCAACAGTTTGAGGGCTGAGGGTCATGATATATAGTTCTAAATTATCTATACAATACCTCCCTCTCCATATCTACAGATCCTCTATTATCTTATAACATTAAGACATGGATTTTTTTCCATGTATCCATTTATCACCTGCATTTTATCACAGTGCTTAGACTATCATCATTACACACATAATGTTGACCTAGACTGAAATTTTGGGAAATTGCACACAATTCAGGGCCATGCCTGGATAAGTAAACAAACACGGTGAAATAGTTGTTTCTGGGGGAAATTAAAATCTGTTTTAGATTTAGCTTCACTAAGAACCTGAAAGGGACACATAAGAAGGAAAGAAGGACAATGAAAAGACTTAAAAAGTAGAGTTTGATCATCATAAAATCATTCAAATATAGTTAAAGATTATCTAAAGTCATCAGTCTTTTCCACTTTCAGCTCTATCAAGTTTAGATGCTAGTTTCTGCTTCCCTCTCCAAAAGGACTGAATTACTTACAGGTGTAGGATATACAGTGCTCTTCCTCATCTCCACACTTTTACCCCTGCTGTTGCTTGCATAAAATATCCTCACAATTTTCTTCACCAGACTAACTCATACATTTTCAGGCTCAGCTCATCGGTACCTGAGGAATAAAATTACAATAGTTAAGTGCAAAAGGCATTTACAAAACAATATGAATAGTTTGATTTCACTTTAAAATTTATATACCTACTGATATATTTGTCTGCATGTCTTTTCAACCCAAATGTATGCCTTTTTTTTTTTTTGTACACAAAAATATCCCAGAAGGGTACATTATCTACCTCTGGGGAGTAAAACAGAAGAATTGATTGTGGAAATTTGTACTTTACCTTCATAATATTTGAAAAGAGTTCAGATTCCTCCTCTTGGAAGTCTGGCTGAGCTGTCCGGGTTGGATGAGGTGCTCGCTCTTGTTGCTCTGTAGCATCCTGGGCAGACTCTGAGGCATGGCCACATCCCAATGTGTTTTTGTCTTATATTATTTGAGTATCTCTCTGAATATCTATATGCTTTTTTGAAAGTGAAATTTGCTTCTATACTACCAACTGAATTCAGTACCTGATATATAATAGAAATTAATTTTCACAGAGATTGGTTCAACCAATATGAACAGTTGAATTGAATTCTCCTGTAACTGTCAGTCCTGACACTTTTTGTAAGAAACAAAAGTGTCAGTTTCAAGAGAAAAAAAGTACTCAAAGCTTTAAAATTTGGTTTCTTTAGACACATCCCAAGATAGGAAAATTGTCTATAATATTCAGTCACATTTTCAAATAGCTTTCAAAAAGTCAGCAAACTTACTCTTATATCCTTGTCAAAAACATGCCAGCTCATTGAAAATGGTACTTAAAACATACTTGTATATGAATGTTCATAGCAGCACTATCCACAAAAGTAAAAAAGTGGACACAATTCAAATGTTCATCAGGTGAATGAACAAATTGTGATCTATACACATACAACAAAATATTATTCGGTCATTAAAAGGAATGAAGTATTGATACATACTACAAAGTGGATATAAAGACTTTATTATAAGTTAAACAAGCCAGACACAAAAGGCTATATATTGTAGGATTCCATTTATATGAAACTTCCAGAATAGGTGAATCTATAGAAAACTGAATTACCAGGGAATAAGAGGGTGAGTGATGGAGAGTAATTGCTTAGTATGTACAGGGTCACCTTTTAGCACAATAAAAATGTTTTGGAACTAACTAGATAGAGTTGATGGTTGTGTAACATTGTAAATGTACTAAGTGTCACTGAATTGTTCACTTTAGAAAGGTTATTTTTATATTACACGAATTTCACCACAATAAAAAATATATACCAACAGTTTATGACTTAAAGAAAAGGCAGAAGTAGTTACACAGGAGTACATTTTATAAGTCTTTCCCATTATAAACCAAGCTCTAAAAGGGCTAAAAATTACCATATAGTAAACATTTTATTTATTCATGGGAAGCAAAATCTTCACCACATTCTATTTCTGTCAAGTTTAAAGGTTTGAGGGAGATGACAGAAATTAAAAACAGAACTATTGGGAGACAAGGTCTACAGCAATTAATTTTTGGTATGCTCTAACTACAAAAACAGAACTGCAAATATCATTTTTCTGCAGTTGTTAAATTGTTTTAAAAAGCTAAACTTAACTGAGTTATTTCCAATAACAATCAGAATTAATTCTTAACATTATTTAATAATCTCTATATATGCTATAAATTTGAAACTACAAAAATAGATGTCTCAGGAATATGAAACATATTTCTTCAAAATAATGCAATCAAATGTATTTGGATTCACCTATTAATGCTACCTCAGATGGCACTGCCTTTGCTGTCATTTCCGTGAGAAAACAGAAGTGACTTTTCCATACAAAAATTTAAGAATTTTAGCACAAAATAAAATATGTATTTTGTTAGTCATTCTAAATGCTGTCTTAACGCCATGGAATAATAAATGTGACTTCTTATATGGTTAACTTAGGTGAAAATTACTTAGACTTAACAGAAGGCTGCACTTAAATAAGTGACTGCACAGTACATAGTAAGGGGATATTAAAATGTATAATGTCACTTCTAGAAGTACTATTAATATTTCAAGGGAAATTTTCTAACTTACGCTTTCAGTTAAGCCCAGCTTAGCAAATATTGACTTTACATAATGTGCTGAGCATTGTGATACGGAATAAAAAAGTAAGAACAGAATTACTACCCTCAAGGAATTTGCCATCTAATGAGAGCCAAAGAGTTCAAATAAGTTGTAGCTAGATAGCTTTATGTTTAATAAAGTGTAAGCAAGTTCCAAAAGTAGTAAAAGGAAGTAGGTAATTAACTCAGTTTGGAGAAATTATACATACATAGCATAGCATATGAGCCAGTCATGGTAGGATAAATAGAAGTTCAATGGATAAACAAGATAGGAAAACGTGTTTCAGATATTCTAGGCCTATAAAACTACCCTATGATCTTCAAAGAACTATGAACAGTTTATCAGTGAAAAAAGAGGAAGAAAAGGGTGTGAGAAGAAAAGAAAATAAAGAAGAGAGGGAAAGAGAATAAAAAGGAGAAAGAGAAGAGAAAGAACTTGAGCTGTAGAAGCCGACTGGGACCATATTACAAATGATTTTGTTGAGTTTGAACATCACCCTCTGACCATCAGGGAGTCACTGAAGGAACTCATCTGGGGAATGATATGGTCAGATTTGCAATTTGGAAAGGTCACTCTGGTAACAGTATGGCCAAAAGATTGCAAAGACAAGTCTGAAATCAGAAAACATCCAGTAGTAAACTATTATAACAGTTCAGGCTAAACATGAACAGTGCTTGAGTTGCAAGGCCAGTGGTGATGCTGTAAAGGCAGACTTGCAATATAACAATTGCTGACCAACTGGCTGTTGAAAGTGAGAAAACAGAGGAAGTAGTTTTATGGATTTGGATAGAGATTGCGGCATATCAGTAATGCAGATAAGGAGAGAGGGGAGCCAGACTGCTTAGCTCTGCATATGTTGACTGAAGGACTTATAGACTACCTTCACTCTGAACTGAAGACCTCAAGCCAAAGATACATATTTAGCTGGACTGAAGACCTCTTTCTGAAAATACGTATTTAGGGTGATTCGGGTTTTTTTGTTTTTGTTTTTGTTTTCTTTTCTTTCTTTCTTTCTTTTTTTATTTTGAGACAGTCTGGCTCTGTCGTCCAAGCTGCAGTGCAGTGGTGCAATCTCAGCTCACTGCAACCTCCGCCTTCTGGGTTCAAGCAATCCTCCTGCCTCAGGCTCCTGAGTAGCTGGGATTACAGGCGCATACCCCATGCCCAGCCAATTTTTGTATTTTCAGTAGAGATGGGGTTTTACCATGTTGATCAGGCTGCTCTAGAACTCCCGACCTCGTGATCTGCCTGCCTCGGCCTCCCAGGGGTGATTTGGTTTTAAATGGCAATTTAAATGGATGACATTATCCGGGGAGAGAAGAGCACTTAAAAGCCTGAAGAAAACCAAGCTTAAAACATACTTTGCGTAAGTAGTATTCTAAAGAAAATGTCATGGAAGTAGGAGGAAATTCAGAAGAGTATAATGTCATGGAAGTCAAAGGAGAAAATAGGTTCAAGAATAGAGTGATCAGCACTGTTAAATGCCAGATGAAAACTGAGTAAAACAAAGACTGAAAAATGTCTATTGAATGTGGTAATTGAGAGATTATTTTAATGGAATGGGGAAGATGGAATACAGATTTAAAAAGGAGGACAAGAAAGCAAAGTTATTTTATTTCATTATTTTTTTATCACCGTATTTATTTTATTATTTTTATGCTTTACTTTCCAAAGTTATCATTTCAATAAGATGGTTGAGAATAAAATAAAGCCAGGGAAATAAGTTTCAAAGAGTGTTTTAAGCTTCTTCTTTTTAGTGTGTTGAGCAATTTATTTTTATTTTTTCAGGAAAACAGAATCAGTGGTAATTTGGCATTTAAAATTTTCCCAGGAGCAGGAAAATTCGCTACTGAAAATTCTGAAGTCATTTAAAACAGTAGAAAACTTTAAATTTTAGGAAATCATTGACATCAGGGAAATAGGCTCCTGAGAGCAAGACATCCTAATGACTTCAGATTACCACCTGTGAGCAAATAAATGCCTTTCAGAAGTGATACATATCAAGAAGTTATTGACACCATAGAGACAGTAACATGTGCTGGTTAAGAACAGCTCTGCAATGTATCTGTTGAGATTCCAGGCTTGGCTCTATCACTTTCTTGCTGTGTGATCTTGCCCAAGTTATTTATTATGTCTTAACTCTCATTCTCTCACCTGTAAAATGGGGTTAATAACAGAATCTACATGATCGGGTTCTGCTAGCAGTAAATCAAATAACATTTCTCTTGCATTTAGTGATAAGAAAGATGACATTGATTTGATATCTTCTAGATGATGATGTTTATTGTACATGTTTGTATAATTCATATTTAGAGCCATGAAATTAAGACTTTGAAGGCAGTGAGTATAGACAGAAAAAGGAAGAGGTCTAAAAACTGTTTCAAGCCCTCTCCATCTGTTAGATACTGGACCTTGAGGAAGAACTGGCAAAGGAGACTAAACTCAAGCAGTTAGTGAGGTAGGAAAAAAACCAGGAGTGTACCATCATGGAAGCAAAGGGAACAAAGTCTTTCAAGAAGGTGTGGATGATCAATTGCATCAAATACTACTAATAAATCAAGTAAAATGAGGAATGTGAATTGATTCCTAGATTTGTCAAAGGAGAAATCTTTGGTGACCCTGACAAACATGGTTTTGGTGGGCACTATCTGTGTCTTTATGTGATCTTGACCACTTTTGTACAAGCCAAAGAATAGGACAGTTTTTTTGTCCATGACGGTATTTGATCCACATAGGGCCAATGAAATGTGGTTGATGTGTGCTGGGAGCTTCTGGAAAAGTTCACATGCTCTTCTCGGTGAGCTAATGGAAAAGACTTCTTTGCCATTGGGCATGACCAAGAAACCCAATATCCCTGAGGTTTTGGGTAGATATCTTAGACTCTTGAGATGGAATAGTTTTGCCACAGAAAAAAATAGAAGTTAGGCAGAAACTAGTCACCAATAACATAATTGAATAGTAATTGTCCAAAGTCCAATGTTCCTATTCTTCCCAGAGTCTGCTTGGCTCCAAATAGTTAGATGAGCAAATAAATTCCATTTTTAAATAAGCCATATATATTTATTTTTCTGTTACATGCAACAGAAGTGTTTCTAACTAATAGTGCAATTTATCAAGGCTGGCATCACATGAGCTGAGGCATAGGAAAGGTAGTGATTACTTGAAGGATTTTAGGCATTCGTAAAAACAACTTCCACCACATTATATTACACATGACCAGATCCTGCCCTTTTTCATCTCTGCTTACTCCTTCATTTTAAAGGTGTTCTAATTAGTCATATAATTAATTAATTGAAAAACTGTTAATTCGGTTCTAAGAGGATTATGGAAAGATAGTGATAGAATTTCAGTATTTTATTTTCTATTCATTCCTAGCTTGAATTTGTCTATGTTGAGACAAGCAGCAATTGGTGTTGGTGAGCTGTAGAGTATAAAGTATTGAGTTCCAAAAAGTCTTGATAGAGGAGAAAATGTGGAGTTCTGTCCCAACATGGGTTAGGCATTTGTCTGAAAACCAGACTTAGATACCCTCAAAATAAAGTTTGTGCTTGATGAATGCTGGGAAAAGTCTCAGAGTCCTGTGCACTCCAGGCAGCTAAGGTCAACTTAATCTTATGTGAGGGTTCTGAGCCTGACCTCCACAAAGCCCAAAGAGGGATGTCTGGTGGGCTGAGACTTCCCTATTTCTGACGATAGGAAAGTGTGAGTAGAAAGAGGAATAGAAATGTTCTTTTCATTGCTTAGACAGAGTCTCTCTGCCTCCCTGTTACACAATTCCTAAGGGAATTAGGCAGGGGATGCTTTGCTTTCCCTCACTTAGAGGACCACTGGCACTCCAAAATCTGTATCCAGGTTCCCATGAGTCCACAAAGAAAAATAACCCATTAGAATAACAACCTGAAATAAGAAGAACAAAGGATACAGGTACCCAGTGGAATAGAGAGGCTGGGGAGATCAGTTGAACAAAGAAATTGAAGAGCATTTTAGTACAGTGTGCACACACACACACACACACACACAATCCAGCTCTCTAACTATATCTATGTATATTTATATATTAGAAAAGTATGAATTTAAATCTAAATATATAATGAGAATCTAAGAATGTGGAGTTTAAGTGCTAAATAAGGATTCTTGAAATAAAAAGAAACGCTGAAATGAAAGCCTGATGAGTTTAGAATTAAAAGTATTTCACTATGTCAACAAAACATAGGAGCTTCTGGAAGAGTGGGTTTGGGGTAGAGAGGAGACTTAGGAATAAAAACATTCCAAATTTTTCATCTGATGAAAATAAAGCAGAGAAGAGAAGCAAGTGAAAGTATGCTGAAGAATTTATTTTAGTGGAGTGAGTGGGGTGACAATTAGAAGTAGAATGCCTTGGTGGAAAAAAAAATGGGATCTTGTTTATAAATAGGAGCAGAGAAATGTGTCTGACTATGAGCAGCAGACGAGGGGTGCTTGACATTGACATGGCAGACAAATATACCTCTTTTCAAATCAAGCACAGAGCTTTAATAGAAAAAAATTTAAAGCACAGAGAAATTGAAAAGAACAACCAACGAACTCAATTTAAAAATAAAGCCACTCCACTGCAGCCTGAGCAACAGAGTTAGATTTCTGTCTCTAAAATAGATATATTGATATATATTTATATTATATATGATATATAACATATAACATATAAATATTTAACATCTAGATGTGTATAAGAGACAGGTATATAGCTATTCAAATCTATGGAATATTTACTAAAATTCAACATATACTTGACCACAAAAAAACTCTTAAAATTTTTTTTAAAGAAGAGATTTAACAAGTCATTTTATTTTCATTGTAATGCAATAATTTAATACATAAATAATAAAAAGGTGAAAATATTGTAACTAATTACAAATTTGTAAACATACTTTTTGTTAATTATTGAATCAAAGTGGATATCAAAATTAAAGTGGAAAACAATCACATAAAGCAATAAAAAGAACACACTGTAAAACCAGTGAAAGCTGTACACAAAGGAAATTTTATAGCCTTAAGTCATTATTTTCTAAAAAGATAAACATTAAAGCCACCAAACATTCAATTTAAAATGTAAAATAAATAACAAATACTGAAACAAGGAAAAGAGAAGTTGTAAATGTAAAAGTTGAAAGTAATGAAACAAAAAACAGAAATGTAAAAAGAAAGAACAGATACATTTAGAAGCCAGTTATTTGAAAAGATCAATAGACTAAACCCTTTGTAAGTCTCAATAAAAGAGGAAAGAAAAGAGAAAGCAAAATGTCGGAGACTGGAAAGAAGGTATCAAAAAGGAGACAATGAAAAATATAGAAAAGAATAAAAGAATTATAAGACAATAACACATGCAATTTGATTGCATCAAATTTGAAAATCTATAGTAAAGGGACATTTTTCCAGCAATATATAAATAATCAAAATTAATACCAAAGAAGAGATTAGAAAATTGTTTAAATTAGAAAATTATTTATTCATAACTGAATAAATCACCAGTACCAGATGGTTTCACAGCTGAATTTTATCTAATCTTAACAGATAATTCCAATGTTATTTAAACCATTCTAGACATCAGCAAAATATTAAATGCTGCCCAATTAATATTATGAAATTAGCACCCTTAAATATCAAAATATGATTAAAACAGTACCAAAGGTCACCTATAAACATATATTCCAAATATTAACAATATTAGCAAATAAAGTCTACCCCCTGCAATCAAGTATAATTTATTTATTTTTTTCTGAGACAAGATCTCACTGTCATCCAGGTTGGAGTACAGTGGCCTGATCATGGCTTCTCACAGCCTCAACCTCCCAGGATGAAGCAGTCCTCCCACCTTAGCCTCCTAAGTAGCTGGGACCACATGCATGAGCCACCACATGCAGCTAATTATTTTTATTTCTATTCTTGTAGAGATGGGGTCTCCCTATGGTGTCCAGGCTGGTCTCGAACTCCTGGGCTTAAGTGATCATCCTGCCTCAGCCTCTCAAAGTGCTGAGATTATAAGCATGAACCATCAAGCGCAGTCATAAGTATAATTCTATTCTAGAAATGAACTGTTTAATGTCAGGAAATCTAGCAACATAACCCATTAAATAACAATTAAATAGAAAAACATTTTGGTTATATCAATAGAAAATGAAAAATTCAAAATTCAGCAGCCATTTCTAAGTAAAGCACTAATAAAAATAAGAAAAGAAGAAAGCTACTTTAAAATGTTACCTATTAAAGAAAACACATCAAATAGTATTCTAAATTGCCAAACACTAACATAATTTCAATTAAAATCAGAAATCAGAGAGGGATTTTTATCACATTGCTATACAATATTGATATGGAGTATGTAGCAATATGAAAATACTGCAAACAATAAAATTATTAATTTGAACAGTAGAAAATATAACATTTTTGAAGTTTGAATTTTTTATCTAACAAAGGAGTCTCAAAAAGACAAAATACAAAGGAAACACTACAAGAATTATTAAGAAATTTTTAAAAGATAGCTGGATACTTCATAAATATAAAATAATCAATTACATTTTTCTATTCATAATAAGCATTTAGATGTGAAAGTGTAAAAAAATAGCACTTATCTTATAAACATAACCATATTGTCATAACTATGAAGTTTTGAGGAAAACTTTTAAAGACAAATACCAAAAATAAAGGAAAAGGTATAGTGTCTTCTTAAATGAAAATACTTGATATTATATAAATATTATTACCAAAGTATTAGACATTTATTAAAATTCCAAATAGAATTTTCACTATTTTTCTTTTAATTTAAAATATTCTTAATGTTTTCTTGGAAGAAAAAATAGATGCTTCAGAAAGGCCAAGAAATATTTCTAAAAGAAAAGTGAGAGGGGACTTTACTTTCCAGTTATCAGAATCTTTAGCTAAACTTTGTAATCAAATCAGTATGGTATTGATCAAAAAACAGACAAATAGATGATTGCACAATGTGGATAATTTATAAATATATCTGAGTACATTAGAAAATTTAATGCATTCCACTTCAAAGTTAGTATCTTATTTTAGTGTTAAAAGGCTGGTTAATTTAATAAGCCATACTGCTTAATATGACCACTCATTTAGAAGAAAATAAAGTTAGATACCTATCCTACACTTTATTTAAAAATAAACTTCAAATAATTTTTTTAAAAACTAAGATATTAACAAAAAAACCTAGAAGAAAATTAGAAGACTCTACATATAACAGGTAGAAAAAATCTTAACAAAATGAGAAAATTAGAATTTACAAAAGAAAGAAAAGGTATACTAGACTACATAAAAATTGCAAAATTTTTATGACAAAAGATAAAGACAATCAATTTTTTTTATAAAACTAGCCCCTCAGATTACAAATGTTCATCATCTTTAATATATAAGGAGCTCTTACAAATTGACAACGAAATGACTAACAAAAATTTAAAAACAAAAATGAATAAAAATAGGAATAGGCAATTATAGAAGAGCAAATCATATGGATAATAAACATGTAAGAAAATTGCTCACTGGCAGGTAAGAAGATACAAATTGAATTAAGAAAGAGATAGTACTTTGTAACACTCAGCCTGGTAAAAATGAAACAATATACCCATTACTCGTGAGAATAAGTGGAAGTAACCACTCTTCTACATTGCTGAAGGAAATATTCGTTATTACAATACTTTCACCAATGTTTATTCAAATTTAAAATACGTATAATTTTGACCTTCCGTTCCATCCTGAGACTATGACCCATAAGAAAAAATAACACAAGAGCCTAAGGATGTGTACAGCAGAGTGTGTACTACAGCATTGTTTGCAATGGCCAAAAATATGAAAATAAGATAATTTTCCAGCAAAAGGAATGATTGAATAAAATAGCAATATACTCTATGGAACATTATTAAAACATTAGAAGAAATTTAGTTAGAACTAAGTCAAATTCCTTAGAGGGAATGGCATGAGATATTATCAAGTGAGGACAGCAAACTGATAAGGGGTGCATATACTGATTCCATTTTAAACCCATGACAAGAAAACTCTCTCTATATATATATGCACATGTAAATACATGCATATGTTTAACATTATTACATGGGTATGGATAATTGGTATGTCCTAAGTTGTTAATATGAATTTCCCTGGTAGCACAAGTGGGAGGGTATGGAAGGAGATGCACAATTAATGGGATAAGAGGAAAATAAACAACAACAACAACAAACTTTATTATAGGAAAATAATGTATATGACTCTATTATGCATCTATGTAAATCTTATATGTGTGTTTCAGTATATGCCTAAAAATAATGTAAAATCAAATTTCAGAATACTGGGACTGCATTTCCCAAACTGTATTTGATAGGACATTAACATTCCAAGACATACTCTTATCTATCCTTAAAAAATGGCCTTCCCCGTTTGAAACTCAGGAAGTCCTGTGAGATACCACCTGATCCTCAAACACAATAGCTTTCTTTCTGCAGCTGAGGCAGCACTTACCAATTAATTAATGTCATTTATTCAATGACTATATACACTATATAGATAGCTTGTCTAATTTCAACATATATGTGGAATTGTTCAGTATTTATTGTATAAAATATGTATGACAACACAGAGAGACTCTGTCTCTAAAAAACTTTTTTAATTAGCTGGGAATAATGGTGTGCACATATAGTTACAGCTACTCAGGAGGCTGAGACAAGAGAATTGCTTGAGCCTATGAGTTTGAAGCTGCAGTGAGCTGTGATCACACCACTGCATTCCAGCCTGGGCAACACTGCAAGACCCTGTCTCTAAAAACAAAACAAAACAATGTATGAATCTAAAAAGGGAGTGAGAGTCTATGAATAGCAGGATTAAGAGGATTTGTGGATAAAGGAACTGGGCATCACTGAATAACAAGATGTCAAAGCTAGAAAAACATCTCACAGATGACTAATCTAGATTTCTAATTTTATCAAGTGGTTAGTGAGGCTTACAGAGGTGTGGATGACTGCCCAGAGTCACACCACTGATGACTGATGGTACAAAAGCTCAAACCTGGGATTCTGGGCCAAGGGTTTTTTCTGCCACATTCTACTCTCTTGTATAGGATTCTGGCTTTGCCTTTTACTGACTGATTGACCCTGGATTGTCTCTTGGGATCTTAGTTTTCTTTTCTGTAAAATGCACCTATTTCTTAGGATTGGCTTGAGGAGTCAATAAGCTTTAATTTACAAGGTGCTTGTCTCTGTAATTGATACACAGTTAACCCTTGGCTACTGCTACTGCCCTTAAACCATCTCCATCCCTCTATACGCTACCTCAGTATGATCTCGCTAGTGGCAGAAATTAGCATGTAGAAATAACCTGGCATCTCTCTCTGGCAGCCTGAAGCAGGAGGAAAGGAGAGAAAAAGAGGTAGGAGGGAGAAAGAAGAGGAGATTAGGAGAAAAAAAGTGAGAATAAGAGAAAGAGAGAGAAGAGGTAGAAGAACAAGAAGGAGATGGAGAAAAAGAAGCAGGAGAAAGAGAAAAAAAAAAAGAGTGGAAATTCTGTTCCTAACTCTCTATGGCCTCTGTGTAACGAACAGTGTGGCACATTGGAATGAATGAATGAATGTATTTTTAGAGTTGTGTTTTCAAAGGTTACAATATTTAGCAGTGAGACCAGTTTTTCTGCCTGTTAATTACATGGAAAACAAAGACAACATTGAAGTGATACACACAATGATACTTTATTTAGAGTTTTTGATTCTGCACAGTCATTAAATTCTTTTCCTGGAAAAGCTATTATTAACAGTGCTAATTGTAGTTCAGCACAACAGCTCTCAATGGCTGTCAAGTTTAGAAGGGTGTTTTTCAACAAGCTTTTGAAAGTCCTAATTGGTGGGAAAAACCAGACTCTCATAGTTTCTTATATAAACTCTTGAAACACAGAAAATATTTGATGAAACCCTACTACCAAATGATCAAAATGTATTTTTCCCCAATCAAATAAATGTGGCTTATGCAACCACAAATCCTAAGTAAGACAATAAATGGACTAAAATATTTACTATGTCTAAAACCCTATTAGTGCTTTTATCAAAGTGTCTATTTTCTCCTTCTTTTCAAAAAGAAATAGGTAGCTTTGAATATTATGAGGGGTCTTTAAAAAGTTTATGCAAAATGCATATTATAAAAAAATTACAAATTAAAAACTTTTGCACAAAAGTAAACTTGTACTAACTTGTATAGCACACCTAGGATCTAGTTTGAGGCACTAAGAAGGGTAAGACACCAACTTAAAAACAGTCTTTATCAGAGCAACATGAATTCTGCTAAAATTGAGGCAAGAACAAATTATCAAATTTATGGTGAAGCTTGGATGGGAGAACAGTGAAATGACTGACGTTTTTGCAAAAAGTTTATGGGGACAGTGCCTCAAAGAAGTCAGCAGTATACAAAGGGATGACTCATTGTAAGAAGTGACAAGAATGATGTTGAAGGTGAAGCCTACAGTGGCAGACCATCTGCACCAGTTTGGCAGGAAAAATTTAATCTTTTTTATGCCCTAATTGAAGAGGATTGATGATTAACAGACTAAATAATAGCCAACACTATAGACCCTCAATTGGTTCAGCTTACACAATTCTGACTGAAAAACTAAAATTGAGTACACTTCTCACTCAATGGGTGCCAAAGACACTGTGCTCAGATCAGTTACAGACAAGAGCACAGCTTGCAATGGAAATTTTAAACAGGTGAGATAAGGCCCTGAAGCATTTCTTCAAAGAACTGTAACAGGACATGAAACATGGCTTTACCAGTACGATCCTGAAGACAAAGCACAATCAAAGCAATGGCTACAAGATGTGGAAGTGATCCAGACAAAGCAAAAGCAGACCAGTCAAAAGCAAAGGTCATGGCAATAGTTTCAGGGATGCTCCAGGCATTTTACTTGTTAACTTGCTGGAGGGCCAAAGAACGATAACATCTGCTGGTTATGAGAGTGTTTTGAGAAAGTTAGCCAAAGATTTAATAGAAAAATGGCTGGGAAAGCTTCCCCAGAGAGTCCTCCTCCACCATGACAATGCTCCTGCTCATTCCTCTCAAGGGCAACTGTGTGAGAGTTTCAATGGGAAATCATTAGGCATCCACTTTACAGTCCTTATTTGGCTCCTTCCCACTACTTTTTTTCTAATCTTAAAAGAAACCTTTAAAAGGCACTTATTTTTCTTCAGTTTATAATATAAAAAAGATTGCACTGACATGGTTAAATTCCCAGGACCCTCAGTTCTTTAGGGATAAACTAAATGACTGATATTATCACTTACACAAGTGTCTTAAATTTGATGGTGCTTATATTGAGATATAAAGTTTAAATTTTTTACCTTTACCTTTTAATTCCATTTTTTCCATAACATTTTTGAAGCTCCCTCTTACACAATTTAAGTTCTCTTGTACTTAATTAATGCACAAATTTTATTATGAAATTTTTCAAATACTTATAAGTTGAAAAATCTTACAGTGAAGACCTATACCATCAGCACTTAGATTCTACCATTAACATCTTAACTGTCTTGTTTTATTCCACATCTACCAATCCTTCCATTCATACATTAATCCATCTTATTTGTTTTATGCACTTCAAAATGAATTGAAACATCAGTCCACTTTTTTCCTATCTCAGCAAGTATTAGTGTTTTTTGTTTGTTTGTTTGTTTGTTTGTTAAACATGAACAACAAATACATTTATCTCCATTGCAGAAGACTGTCAGATGCAGGGCACATACATTTGGTATAGGAGTTGGGTTCCTGCAAATTCAATTTTCTACCCATATCTAGAAAATACACAAAGAAATAGCTAAGTAACATCTTAAAGTCTCTGGAAGAATGAATGCTACAGAGATTATGAATAATCCTGCATTTCTGAGATGAAAAGGAAGGGCAGTAAGTACATTTTTCCTTAGAGTCCTTCTTCCTATGAACTTATCATGGACTCCTATAAACACAAGCCAAATCTTCTGATTTCTTATCAGGAAAAGAATGTTTAAAAATTCTGTTACTTATTAATATTTGAGTGACAGAAAAATTGTAAGAAAAAACAAAAAGCATCTGAAACTTACTACTGTTAATATTGGGGTGACTGTCCTTACCCACTCATCTCCATTTATTCATTCTTTCCTTCATTCAGTAAATAATTTTTGAGTGTTTACTATGTGCCACTGACACACAGTCCATGTCCTGAAGGTGCTAGTCCTTGAGTCTAGTCATATGTCAGGTGGTAATAGGTGCTATGAAGAAAAATAGAGTCTATAAGCATTAAAGAGTAAAGAAAATGTTATTTTAAATAGGATCATCAGGGAAATCCTCTCTGAGGAGGTACCATTTGAGCAGTGGCATGGAAAGGAGGGTGGGAAGATGGAGCTATCTGGACAGAGGGGACGGCAAGAACTGAAGCTGTGAGGTGAGATTGTGTTCAGGATGTTTGGGAAATGGCAGGGAGACCGGAGGGGCTGGAGTGTGCTAAGGGAAGGGAAGAACAGTACAACATGAGGAGTCAGATTTTACTGAGATGGAAAGCTGCAGGACAGTATTGATCAGAGGAGGGTCATGATATGATTTAACTTTCCAAAGAACCCCACTGGCTGCTCTGCATGGAGGATGGACAATAAGAAGGCAAAGGTGGGCCAGGCACAGTGGCTCACGCCTATATTCCCAGCACTTTGGGAAGCCGAGGCAGGCAGATCACTTGAGCTCAGGAGTTCAAGACCAGCCCGGCCAACATGGTGAAACCCTATCTCTACAAAAATTAACTGGGTATGGTGGCGTGTGCCTGTAATCCTAGCTACTTGGGAGACTGAGACACAAGAATCACTTGAACCCAGGGGGCAGAGGTTTCAGTGAGCCAAGATCAAGCCACTGCAACAGAGTGAGACTCTGTATATATATATATATATAAAAAGGTGGAGAAAGTGGAAGAGAGAAATCAGAGAGAAGACTCTAGCAGGAATCTAAGTGACAGACGATGGTGCTGGAATTAGGGTGGGGACAGTGGAAGTAGTATGTGCATATACATATATAGCCATATAGTTACACAATTTCCCATAAATAGGACCATGTTTACACTGTATGTGTTGTACAAACTTGTCTTATTGACTCCTTTGGCTTTTGCTTGTCTCTCTCACGACCTGCTCCTCCGTTCCATACCCCTCTGCTCCTCCCTTCCAGTAAATAATGGAAAAAGCCAGCCAGGCATGCCATCTATCATATTTCTCTGAATTTTCATAAATCTGAAAGTAGGGCTTTTTAAAAAATGCTTTGCTTTACAAAAATTGAACCATAGTCTCTTACTCTCTGTATGAATTGCCAATATTTTTTGCTGACTTTTTTATTTGGTTGTCTTTTTCTTACTTTGTCGACATATTATAGGTGTTGATTCTTTTTGTGTCATTTGTTAGAAACATTCTTTCCCAATTTATTATGTGTATTCTACCTTTATATATGGTTTTATGTATTTTGTCATAATTTTAAAATACTGTGTATAACCAGTTGTATGTATCTCATAGTTTCTGGGTTGCCTGTCTTTAAATCTCCTCCGTTAAGCCATACATATGTACATATATTCCAAAGTTTCTTCTAAAATTTACTTTTTGTTTTTGCTGATTATAATGCGAAATACAAACTCAATTAATATCTGATTTAATTCCGTATACAAACTCCATTTTGAATGACTACAATTTTGTTTTTTGTTTTTAATTATGATGCCACTCAGACTGCCATTGCAAAAGTCATCAATTACTATTCTCGAAAGTGTTGATTTCTCCTGTGTTATGTTTAACTGTGCATGCCTACTTTCCTCTTCTACAATGTAAGCCCCATGAGGACAGATGCCTGCTATGCATCTTTATGTCCTTGTGCTGGTCCTGAGCTTGTTTGCTCACGGGTATGTTTCTCATCTTCTGCTCTAAATCTAGAAGATGCCCGGGAAGAGGGCGGCTGTCTGCTGCCTGCATTTTCTCTGCTCCCTCATTGACTGCCTCAGCTGGGTTTAATTACTAGGAGGCAACAGTCGAAGACTGAAGAGTAGGAGGGAAGGAGAAGCCAGGGCATTCCTCCTCTCCCTCTGAGTCAGCCAGCATCTCTGGAGACAGCCCACTCTCCTCTATGATCCTGGTTATTGCTCAGGACAGCCTACGCTAGTTCCAGGACCTGCCTGTAGCTCAGGTCCCTAAGCTCCTGTATGACAGCCTCCTCCCTCTGTACCCCCAGATGGTAGTGGCTTTCTAGTGTTGCTAATCTCTGGTTAACCTCAGTGCCCCCTCTTTGGTTTCTCAGAGTTCCCATCATGTGCATAACCCAATTCCCTGCTTTAAATTCTCTATAGTTTTTTGGTTGAGCCCTGACACACCCTCCAACAGATTTAACCACGTGCTTTGATTAGAGAAAAAGTTCAAAATATATAGGTGTTTTGTTTTGTTTTGTTTTTCTTTTTGAGACAGAGTCACACTCTGCTGCCCTGGCTGGAGTGCAGTGGCACAATCTTGGCCCACTGCAACCTCTACCTCCCAGGTTTCAAGCGATCCTCCTGGCTTAGCCTCTGGAGTAGCTGAGATTATAGGCATGTGCCACCACACCTGGCTAATTTTTGTATTTTCAATGAGACAGGGTTTCACCATGTTGCCCAGGCTGGTCTTGAACTCCTGACCTCAAGGGATCTACGGCCTTGGCCCCCAAAGTGCTGGGTTTACAGGTATGGGCCACCATGTCTGGCCTAAATATACAGTTTCTTAAAGCAGTGATTATGATGGCTTTCCATACTTTAGCACAATTACTGGGAACCGTTCATTCTTACCTATTCAACAGCATATGCAATATAATTGACCAAAATTGCTAACTGAGTGTCACATAACCACTACTTCCAAAATTACAGCATTCGATTTCCCCATCACCATAGCTGTCTTCATTAACAGATTTTATAGACTCTGGACTTAGTTCAGAGTTTCTCTGTTCTTCATTGCCGTTCAACAGCATCTTTTCACCTATTTCTACTAAATGTATAAATTATTGAAATTTGTCCTCTTCAGGCCTCCATACTCTCTACTATCTAAACTGATCTAAACTGATCTTAACTGACCTGTCAGCACTTACTAAGTGACTTCTCAAATTTTTATTGAGAAGAGAGTATCTGCTAAGCACTATGCAAAGCAGAAACTATAAGGGTCACCAAGATACAGTCTCTCTGAGATCTCAGTCAACTGGCAACTGTAATGCAATGTGACAAAAGATATTGTGATAGACAGAATTCTGAGAGGGCCCTCAAGATCCCCTATCCCTAGTATACATACCCTGTATAATCTCTTCCTGTTATGTGTGGGCAACCCTTATGGGTATAATAGGATATTTGCTCCCTTGCTTAGGTTATATTATATGACAAAGGTAATGGATAGTCACTCCCGTGATTATGTAATGTCACTCTGTCATAGAAGGATGAGAAGAGAGATTCTTCCACTAGCCTTGAAGAAGCAAATTGCCTTATTAAAGAGAGGGCCATGCAGCAAGCACCAGCACTGAGAGTGGGCCCGGACAACAGCTGTCAAGAAAACAAGGACATCAGTCCTACGGCTGCAAGGAAATGAATTCTGCCAGCAACCTGAGGGAGCTTGGAAGCCAATCTTTCCCTAGTCGAGCCTCCAGATGAGGACACATCTGGCCAACATCTTGCTTTTGGCCTTTTAAGACCCTGAGCAGAGGACATAGCTAAAGCATTCTGAACTCCTGATCCACAGAAACTGTGAGAGGATAAATTTTTTTTCTTAAAGTCGTTACGTTTGTGGTAATTTATTACACAGCTGTAGAAAACAAAAACAGATTTGATGAGGTAAGCAGAGGCCATCATTAGGACTTACAGGAAAATACCTTACCCAGGTAGGGATGAATTCCTACCTGGAAAATACCTAACGCAGGTAAGGGATGAATTCCTAAAGGAAGATGTAAAGCTGAGACCTGAACACTCTGCATGGATTAGTCCAGGGAGGGAGAAGGGAATAGGAAGAAGTGGGGGAGAGAGGTATTCCAAACATAAAACCCTGGAACTGGGTGCAAGACAGAGAGAAAGACAGAGAGAGAGAGCCCAATAATGAACTCTTCTTTAGATCTCTAGTAGTTTGCTAGTTATCTCTGGCTCTAAGCCATGTTTAAACCATATCCTCTAGGACTCTTTAACCTACGCTTCTATTTCATCCAACCACTCTCATCTCATTCCACATTTCATTCTATACCCTAACCACCAGCCTTCATTTGTGTTAGGAAAGATCTGTGTTGTGTAGTTGTTGTTGATTGTTTTTTCATGTAACTCCTATCCCAGACATTTTGCCAGAAATTTCCTAAGTGCAGAGAATAGCTTCTTTGACTCTCAATAGGTCTTCCCCGTCTGTTTCATATAACAACCATTTGATCATCTCCAGGAAGCTGTCCTGAAGTACTTCCTCTTAGTCAGCGGCTTTCTGCCCAGAATCCCACGCCTCATCCTCAATGATGAGTTTCTATAATGACTGTGCACATTTCTGCCCATGGTATCCCCTGCTAGCATGCCGCTTCCTCAGCTTCTTGAGAGCTAGCACCATATCCAAGTTATGTTCCATCTTATTGTAGTTTCTATTATCATACACAAACCCCTGCAGACTGGCTGCTTTATTTTCTTGCAAGTAAGATTCAATGAGAAGCTGGGCTTTTCAAAGCAGAAAGCAAATCTCTCTCACCCCTAGCCTCCAGATTGCCATTGGGAGCTTCTTTCCTCTTCAGAAAGAAGTATATATGCTTGCTTCAGCTCCCTTGAGGACTAGAATAACAGTAAAAATATACTTTGTGAGTAGGGACTCAATAAATATAGTATTACCTGAGAATAGGTAATAATTCTCAAGTAATAATAGGCATTAATAGAGAAATTGGCAATGGACTAGAAATTTCATTTTTGTCTTTGGTACCAATCAAGTATATGTATAGCTAAGCTTTTTTGAGAGCATATTATGTGCCCACCATTGTGCAAAGCACTTTATGAGGATGACCTTATCCCATTCTCACAACAAACCTATGGATTTATGAAGAATTTCCCATTATACGAAGAAATGAAAACATAGAGAAAGATGTAGTAAGTATCAAAGCAGATACTCACCCCAGCCATCTGTGCCTAGTGTCCATGTACTCCACCACTGTAGTCTCTTCAGGTCTTAACCAGGTCCTTACTCCGTGCAGAAAGTCCTCCCTGACCAAGGCCCTAAACAAATAATGTCGAGCCTGGGAAGCAGTCTCTTCCTCAGGAGATTTCACATGCGAACACAGAGCTAGGGCCTGAACTGAGACTGCTTAAATTTCAATCACTGCTATTTATCAAGCTGATGATCTTGACCCTTCGACTTTAATTACTTCACTTGTAAAGTAGGGATTATAATAACCATCTCATGAGGTAGCTGTGAGAATTCAATGAGATAATGCATGTAAACGTTTATTCCAGAGATTAGCAGTTAGTAAGCACTTAAGAAATATATTATTATTATTATTCTGATCCTCATGAGAGCTGAGGCAAGCATATATACTTAGAGTAATGCACTTTCTACCAGTAAAAGAACAAAATCCTTCTTGACAAGCATCCTTTTCCAGGCATTAACATGACAAATGTCAGATATGTTGCAAGTTGAAATGTTCCTCTGAAATATTGTCTTAAGGTACTTTTAAAATGATTTCTAATAGGGGAAAGGGCTGTTAGTATTTTTACCATTATGATTTTTAATGCTGAACATTAAACAACATTGTTGTAAACTAAGAAATACTTCAGCTGATTCCAAAATCCATAATAACTTTGCAATAAAGTAAATAGAAGGGTGTTCAAGAGAGGCTCAGAGCAGCTGTACACCCAGTATATCAGACAACAAGTAGTATGTTCATAGCGGGAGATGGAGTTGGCTTTTTCATTATTTTCCATATAACTTATGAAGGACAAACCTGAAAATTTTCAGAGCTCCAGTACTTTTCAGTTAAACACTGGAAATAGTGACTATAATTCATATTAGAGATTTCCTTTTCTGTAAAATACAGATGCGGAGAGAAAATTTCAACATTTTAATCTTTTCTAAATATGGCCTCCTTTAATACAGTGGTAAAGGACTTGACTGAGAGCCAAGAGATGTGGGCTTTGATGCTGGCTCTGCCTTAACTAGTTGTGTGAACTTGGCAAGCAGCAACACCTCACTGGACTCAGCATCCTTATCTTTACAAATGAGAGGAATCAGAGCCAGAGCGATGGCTCACGCCTGTAACCCCAACACTTTGGAAGGCCAAGACAGGCAGATCACTTGAGGTCAGGAGTTTGAGACCAGCCTGGCCAACATGGTGAAACCCTGTCTCTATTAAAACTTCATAGCTGGGTGTGGTGGCAGGTGCCTGTAATCTCAGCTACTTAGGAGGCTGAGGCAGGAGAATCACTTGAACCTGGCAGATGGGAGGTTGCAGTGAGCTGAGATCTGGCCACTGCCCTCCAGCCTGGGTGACAGAGCGAGACTCTGCCTCAAAAAAATAAAAACAAATAAATGAAAGCACTGGGAGCCCAACTGGAGGATCCCAGCTTTCCTATCCAGTGGAATAAATAATGTAGTATCTCCTATATATTTACTTTGGCATCTTTTATTTTTAAAGTGGACAATCACCTTTAAAATACAATAGCTGTATTACATGAAAGTGGGCACTGTGAAAACGTGAGTTTAAACATCTTGGAAAGGCATCTTGGTGGCCACTAACTGGAGGAAAGCAGACTGCAATTAGCACCCGGACTCAATACAAAATTAAGTCATATGGAAGAGTATTCACATAATTTCCTAGGCACAGAAATGAAACTTTACATTAGAATTATATTTCAAAATATTTAACAACTAGATGAAAAAATAAAGCAAAGTATATTATAAATAAAAGATATTTTACATGCAAATCTCAGTTATAGCAAGCAAAGCCTTCCTACAAATTATTTTTAAACATTCAAATCAGATTTTAATTCATAACAGCCAAAATTTCCAATGAGCTGACATACATGTTTGTATAATACTAAAATATGTAAGTTTTTGCAAATAGGCTTAATGAATTTCAAAGCATTATACATTTTTTTTTTTTTTTTTAATTTATTTATTATTATTATACTTTAAGTTGTAGGGTACATGTGCATAACGTGCAGGTTTGTTACATATGTATACTTGTGCCATGTTGGTGTGCTGCACCCATCAACTCGTCATTTACATCAGGTACAACTCCCAATGCAATCCCTCCCCCCTCCCCCCTCCCCATGATAGGCCCCGGTGTGTAATGTTCCCCTTCCTGAGTCCAAGTGATCTCATTGTTCAGTTCCCACCTATGAGTGAGAACATGCGGTGTTTGGTTTTCTGTTCTTGTGATAGTTTGCTGAGAATGATGGTTTCCAGCTGCATCCATGTCCCTACAAAGGACACAAACTCATCCTTTTTTATGGCTGCATAGTATTCCATGGTGTATATGTGCCACATTTTCTTAATCCAATCTGTCACTGAGGGACATTTGGGTTGATTCCAAGTCTTTGCTATTGTGAATAGTGCTGCAATAAACATACGTGTGCATGTGTCTTTATAGCAGCATAATTTATAATCCTTTGGGTATATACCCAGTAATGGGATGGCTGGGTCATATGGTACATCTAGTTCTAGATCCTTGAGGAATCGCCATACTGTTTTCCATAATGGTTGAACTAGTTTACAATCCCACCAACAGTGTAAAAGTGTTCCTATTTCTCCACATCCTCTCCAGCACCTGTTGTTTCCTGACTTTTTAATGATCGCCATTCTAACTGGTGTGAGATGGTATCTCATTGTGGTTTTGATTTGCATTTCTCTGATGGCCAGTGATGATGAACATTTTTTCATGTGTCTGTTGGCTGTATGAATGTCTTCTTTTGAGAAATGTCTGTTCATATCCTTTGCCCACTTTTTGATGGGGTTGTTTGTTTTTTTCTTGTAAATTTGGTTGAGTTCTTTGTAGGTTCTGGATATTAGCCCTTTGTCAGATGAGTAGATTGCAAAAATTTTCTCCCATTCTGTAGGTTGCCTGTTCACTCTGATGGTAGTTTCTTTTGCTGTGCAAAAGCTCTTTAGTTTAATGAGATCCCATTTGTCAATTTTGGCTTTTGCTGCTGTTGCTTTTGGTGTTTTAGACATGAAGTCTTTGCCCATGCCTATGTCCTGAATGGTACTACCTAGGTTTTCCTCTAGGATTTTTATGGTATTAGGTCTAACATTTAAGTCTCTAATCCATCTTGAATTAATTTTCGTATAAGGAGTAAGGAAAGGATCCAGTTTCAGCTTTCTACTTATGGCTAGCCAATTTTCCCAGCACCATTTATTAAATAGGGAATCCTTTCCCCATTTCTTGTTTCTCTCAGGTTTGTCAAAGATCAGATGGCTGTAGATGTATATATAATACTATACATTGTTTTTTTAAGTAGGCTTCTGTGAAAGTACTTCTCCAATCCAGCTGTACATTCTTGCTTCAGGAAACTGTACAAGTCCAGGGAAACACATTGACCTTTCATGCCTCAGTTTTATTACTTCTGAAATGGGAATACAGTAACACCATATTCCTCTAAATCTTCATAGAAGAGTAGTATGCTCCACCAAGTTAGATTGGAAATAGGAATTAGGAGTGCCTATCAATGGTCAGCACTGGGGTCCCCAACTCCCATGTCACAGATTGCTATCTGTCCATGGCCTGTTAGAAATGAGACCACACAGCAGGAGGTGAGCAGCGGGCAAGCAAGAGAAGCTTCATCTGTATTTACAGCCACTCCTCATCGCTCACATTACCACCTGAGCCCCACCCCCTGTCAGATCAGCAGCAGCATTAGAGTCTCATAGGAGCGTAAACCCTATTGTGAACTGTGCATGTGAGGGATCTAGGATGCACACTCCTTATGGGAATCTAATGCCCCATGATCTATCACTGTCTCCCATCACATCACCCCCAAATGGGACCATCTAGTTGCAGGAACACAAGCTCAGGGCTCACACTGATCCTACATTATGGTGAGTTGTATAAATATTTCAATATATATTATAATGTAATAATCATAGAAATAAAGTGCAAAATAAATGTAATGCACTTGAATCATCCTGAAACCATCCAGAAATTGTCTTCCATGAAACCAGTCCCTGGTGTCAAAAAGACTGGGGACCACTGGTCTAGCAGCTAATGGAAGTCATTTCAAAAGTGATAGAATGGCATTTTCCTTGATGGTGACTCATGTGAATTTTACTGGGATCCTCCAAAATCTCTGATCAACTCCTGATTTATGAATTGAGTTTCTGATTTTGTTGCTGTTGTTGGTATTGTTATTTGTTTTGTTTTATTTTATTTTATTTTTTTTTCTCTTCCAGGAACTCTTAGAAGCAAATGTATTAATTTGTAGGCATATTTTGAAACTGCATTTTTCTTTTTCTTTTATTTGAGACGGAGTCTCACTCTGTCACCCAGGCTGGATGGAGTGCAGTGGCGTGATCTCAGCTCACTGCAAGCTCTGCCTCCTGGGTTCATGCCATTCTCCTGCCTCAGCCTCCCGAGTGGCTGGAACTACAGGCTCCTGCCACCACGCCTGGCTAACTTTTTGTATTTTTAGTAGAGACAGGGTTTCACCGTGCTAGCCAGAATGATCTCGATCTCCTTACCTCATGATCAGCCTGCCTCGGCCTCCCAAAGCGCTGGGATTACAGGCGTGAGCCACCATGCCTGGCCGAAACTGCATTTTTCTAAACACGTTCTACTTTCTGTCAGAAGGTTATCTAATCCCTGATTCAAACTGTAATACAAAACCCAACCCTATTCCTGTTCCAGGGAGATCAAACAGCTTGAAGATACCTCTCAAATCCATCATCTTCTGAGTGTGGTAGCACACGTCTATAATCCTAGCACTTTGAGAGGATGAGGTGGGAGGATCACTTGAGGTCAGGAGTTTGAGACCAGCTTGGGCAACAAAGCAAGACCCCATCTCTACAAAAAAAATAAATAAAAGTGTAGCCAGGTGTGGTGGCACACAGTTGTAGTCCTTTCTACTAAGAAGGCCGAGATGGGAGGATCGCCTAGCCCAGGGTTTGGAGGCTGCAGTGAGCCACAAAGTGAGACTCTGATTCAAAATTTCATTATCTGCTCTCTGCATTCCTCAAGAGACATAATCTAAATTGCCAGGTGCCTCCCTGGAGAGCTGATAAACAATAAAATGGAGAAAAAGACACCTCAACAAGTGAGAGGGTAAGCAAATAAAATATAGATTCTGCACATTGAGGATGCACACACATACACACTTGAATGTTTATCTAGATTTTGACTGAATGCCACGTTTAGGAAATTTTAGAGAAATTTGTATAGGCTAGACATGAATCAAGCATGAGATCACCTGTACTGTAAGTAATTGTAAGTCTGCAATTACCATTAGTAAATGGTAGTTGTGTATCTTCTAGGTGGTCTTGACAAAATTGTTCTCTGAGTGGAGCCAGCTGCATTCCTACATGGGTGATCTGCTACTTCTGAGCTTTGCTTGCTGTGGGACATTTAACGGTCATTTAATCAACCTTAAAGTACTCACTGAACAAACTCTAACTAAACACTGTGACTTAAGTGCTGAGATTAGTGAGATATTGCTCCAGGGAAATTGATGTTTTTAGTGTTTCTAGGGCAACGGTTAATCTCTTCCAGCAGCAAGTCTCTTAGAAAATAAGGGAGAGGGAACACTGAAATCCTTTTAAATTAAAAGAAACACCATATATGAAGATTAAGGTCCATGGAGCGATGAAATCGAACACGTAATTATACAAAAGAGCACGCTGTTTAAATAATGACACCTTTACTCAGAAAAGCAGAAATCAGGAAAATTCCACTTGCTTAAATGGTTTTTTGTTTGGGCAATCTTGGTTTTCTCCTGTTTGCATGTTACTCTGTGGTTTTTCAATACATTTTATCTGCTGATCGGCCTAGAGATTTGGCTTCGGAAAAACCTAAAGGAATTATGTAGTCCTTATTGCAACCGAGACAAATCTGGGTGCAGAACTGTAAAATATTTAAGCAAATACAGAGGAGAACAAGAGACTATTTATTTGCCTTTTTTTCCCCCAAGTGTTCTGAGACCCTACTATTCTAGGAACTACATTTCCTATTATTTAATCTCCATTCATTGACAAACCTGGAAAATAGAGATTCTTCTCCTTTAACAGAATACTTTCAAAATCTGAAGGGCAGAGTTTTTCTTTAAGTCTGCAAGAAGTTAGGTTAGGAAGTAACAAACTCTTAGAAATGGGGATGTCCTTGTTTAACCTATTTTGTCTCGTCCATGGTGAGCAGAAGGTTGGGGATTAGAAGACAAAACTAGTCTTGGTTTTATGTACCTTACTAGGCAGAGGAACGAAGCCTTTACATCTTCATGAGTCTGTTGCATAATGCAGATATAAGAAGGATCAAGCTGTTATCAGCTGACATAATATTTTGCTAATTGATGACACTCCACAGAGACATGGCGATTTAAAAGATATTACAGAATAATGAGGGATGCTTCAGAAGGAAATCAGATAGTAAAGTTAAATGGGAACAAAATCACATACACAGCATAATCTGCCAACCACTAGATTAGAAATCTCTATGACTAGGTTGTTTGTTCATTTGTTTTTGTGGAGAGGGTACAGTTCTAAGTATCCAAGATGCTCAATTCAAGGAAATAAGGAAAGTTCATGGACCACTTAACCAAATACAAAGGATCATGCTTTACACTGTAGGGACCTTCAATGACAAGGAAGTCCTCAGGAAGTTTGTGTCCTATCAAAAACAGATTCAGAGATTTTGGGGTAGAGGTTTTGGGGTACAGGCTGACTGTACCAGCTCACGCCACCGTCTTCATTTTTAGATAAGTTCATGTGGTACCATGATCTCCTTCCAACATCTGCCAAGAAAATAAAAGCGTTGCTTTTCTTTCTTTCTTTCTTTTTTTTTTTTTTTAACATAACTAACCACAGATAGGAAACTATTTTGTTTAACAAGGTAATCTGGAAAACATTTCCTTGAAGAATCAGAGTCCCGATGTACATAGAAACTAAAACATAAATAAATGGAAATTTCCCAACAGTGCATTGTGTGACTCTGGCTGACTTCTCTAAGATATGCATTGGTTTTTCTTTTTAGTAAATGTGCTACTTTCTTTATTTGACTTTAAGTTCTGGGATACGTGTGCAGAACATGCAGGCTTGTTACATAGGTATACATGTACCATGGTGGTTTGCTGTACCTATCAACCTGTCGTTTAGGTTTTAAATCCCATATGCATTAGGTGTTTGTCCTAATGCTCTCCCTCCCCTTGCTATTTTAACACCTACTCATCAATGGGCAGCCAATGCAGAAGGATTAGGAAGAACAAGGATAATGATTGCCTTGTAGACAGGAAGAAAAACTATCACTGATGATGTGTTTCAAGACGGTCCTTCTGCCAGCAGTTTTAAGTCTTTGGGGAAAGGAGAGCTCCTAGTGCTAAAAAAAAGATAATAAATTTTTAAAAAAAGATGCACTCAACTTATTTATCCTGCCTGAGTCCTTTTTAAGGTCCAAGAAAGAGAAGTAGTGTTTTCTAAAATTTTTCTTGTTTAATAATTCTATTTAGAACTACCTTACCTCTTCATTATTCTTAAGTATCACCTTTACACATCTACTGTGTTAAAGCAAACAAAAAACAAAAATAGAAGATGAGAGAGAACTTAGCAAGTTCAAACATATTAAGTGCTTTTAAAAAAAAAAGACTTGGTAAAGGTTATCAAATTACGTATTCTTTGGTAAGTCTGTATCTTAACTATACCTGCCCCCGACCAAAAAAAAAAAAAAAAAAAAAAGCTCATAATTGAGAACTATATTAGAGTACATTTATCGTGAACGCACTCTTTATCAGCTGCCAATAGAAAAAAAAAGTCTCAGAGGCTTAATCGGCATAGAGCTTCTGAATCCCAAGCTTGAGCTGCTGAAAGCAATGAAAAAAGTTAAGAAGCTATTACTTGTAACTTTAGATTCTGGTAGATCAAGCAAACAACTAAATGCCTTTTCCCTAAATTATTAACATTTTCAGGTATGTTGGGATTATTCAGAGATTATTTTTCAAAAAATTCTTAAAGCTCTGGCAGAGTATTGGCAACATCTCTATAAGGTTCTTTTCATTTACAGAGCGATGTTGAAGAAGAAAAATAAGATCACCTTAGTTCTTCATTATAAACAGTCTAGCTGATGAAGAGCTTTCACAAGGATATTTGTTTTGGTGAAACAAATTAGCATTGTCATAGGGGACTAATTTGAGGAAAAATGATGCCAAAGAGGAAACAACAGAGGAATATAAATTAAAAAGTAGCACAAGGAAGAGGTTTAGCAACTGGCAGTCAATAGTTTATTCATGGTCATTTATTGACATTGTACTTCTAACAACAACATGCTATAAGTAATACTACAAACCTTTATATTTTAGAACCACATTTAATATTTATCCAAAGTCTTAGGAAGCTGTTCACAGAATTTAACAGGCTTTTAAAGTATATTTTGTGTAAGATTCTGGATATAGCAAATATAGTAGAACTTTTCTACTTTTATTCCTATTATGTTTCCCCTTTCTCTTTATAGGTATTTGGAGCATCATATGGCAGAGTGTTTGAGGTTCCATATTCACATTTGTTTACTAATTTGATAAACTCCTAAGTTATGATGATTGCTCTTATATTCTGCTAAGACAAAAATAGTCTTAGCTAGTGTGCTGGAGCTGTGCATCCTGCTTTGTGAGAGACAATTGTTAAACTTTCTGGAGGTTTTCTAGCTGGTTGACATCCCATTGGTAGTTTGAAATTGGCCATTATGGGAGTATTGCATACTGGTTGGTCGTTAAATACTTTGAATCAGGACAACCCCAACCCTGCCCTGAAAGCTGGGTAGTAAACATTTACTAGCACACCATTGGTAAGAGCTATTTTTTAACTTTTTAAATAAAATGCCAAGAAAAACAAAAATCTTCTGTACTTTAACTATGATCAAAAGAACCTTTAAAATATTGTATCTTTATTTTTTAAATCAATAACTTAAGAATTTCAGGAATTGGTGTTATTAAATTTAAAGAACATGGACCAATCAAATCATATCAGATTAGGCTTAGCAGGAAATAATGACATTCATTTTACAGTTGGAAATGATGTCTTTCAAAAGTATATATTCACTTTATTCAGACACATTGGTGAGTCTCTCCATGTAGCTCCAATCCCTTTCTGCTGTTCTTCTTCTGTTTTGAGGATTTAGCTTGCTTGGTTTAGTAATATGACTTCTTAAGAATATGTGTATCTTATAAGTAATTTTATATTTGAAAAACATTTACATTATTAACCATTTTGTATTATACGATTGAAGTAAGACAGAAACATCAGATGACAATCAATAGCATATCCATGTCATGCCATGAAGTGCTAACTCTATAAGCATATGTGATGACTGTATTCCATATGCAATTCCAGGATACAGTTCCAAGATCCCCAGTATCCAAGGCACCCAACAGACACCACAAAATGTTAAGCCCCAGTGTGTGCCCTGACCAATCATGCTACCTTTTCAATCCCAACCTAAACTTTACACTAGAAACTGTATCTACCATTTCCCCTGACTTATAAGTTTAGATATAACTAAAAATGTTTCATGTATATCATCTTTCAAACTGTGAGTGCCTTATTTTCCAACGACTAGCAGCCTGATTTTTATGGATATTTAATAAAGTGATATAAATTAATATAGTTATAAATTTCCAGTGGATAACCAAAAGATGTTGACCCTGCACATAAACTTATAAAAATTTTCTCTAACTAAATTGTTAGAGGAAAAACAAAGTCTTTTCACTCGTTTTGGTTTCAGTTTCATGTTTGGGCAAGGCACGAAGCTAGTAAAGATAGCTTCTCTTATTTTTCCGGTAAAGAATAGGCCCTGGGTCTCTGCATAATAAATACTTAAGGCCTTTGTGGCAGTGTTCAATTGAAGCCACATTATAAGAGTGTCTTCTATGTTTAAACATGGAAAGAGTTCACAGTGAGGTGAGAGATCTTAAACTTGTCTTTTTTTCCTAGGTTTGGCTCTTGTTTAGTATCCCTCAGGAAATGAGCTGTTAAGGGATGTGCTGCCACATCAAAATTCTGAAAGGAGATACCTTAAAACCACCAAAGTAAACCTTCCTCTGTGGATAACTTTAGCAGGCTGAGTATAGCACATTTCATCACTGACCAACCAAACAAAAATAACTAAAGCTGCAGTCTCATTCCAGAAGCATTTCTGACCAAACAGTTTTCTCCAGCTTCAACTGCGTGGTTTCATATTTAATCACTTCAGCATTTTGCTGGTTAAACAACTCTGATATGAAATGTGAATCCCAGAAAGTTTTGTGTCATTCCAAATAGCTAGAAAATCAGTAATTCTTTTCTTTTCTATCACTTGTTATTGATTCAGAAAGATCATTCCAAACCCCCACTATTTATTCTTTTCAAGACATTATCTTGCTCTGTGGTTTTTCAGAAACTTTAAACAGCAGTCCTGTTATCTATTTGTAAGTGTTGTCTCACTTCAGATAACTGCTTTAAACAAATAATCTAAGCCCAGAACCAAATTGATGGCGTCAGAATGAGACTCCAGCCCTCCTAAGCACTGGTATCTATACTCCATGTGACACATAAGAACAGGGTTTTCTAGGAGAGGCAGTGCAAGGCCTCCAGATTGCTGAACTCTTGCCTCTTCTCTGATTCACATCATCACCATTATTTATAATTTTTCTCTAAATTGGCTCTTTAGTAAAACTATGAATCAAGTATCATTGTAAGATTGTAGACATTATGACACTGTTAGTTTTCTTCAATTTGCTAAAATTCTGCTTTATTGACTTTAAATCTGAAAAGTTATAAATGGTGTTGGGGTTTAGAAACCAACATCCCAAGCCCAGGCGCGGTGGCTCATGCCTGTAATCCCAGCACTTTGGGAGGCCGAGGCGGATGGATTACCTGAGGTCAGGGGTCCAAGACCAGCCTGGCCAACATGGGGAAACCCCCTTTCTACTAAAAATACAAAAATTAGCCAGGCGTGGCGGTGCGTGCTTGTAATCCCAGCTACTCAGGAGGCTGAGACAGGAGAATCGCTTGAACCCAGGAGGCAGAGGCTGCAGTGAGCCGAGATCGCACCACTGCACTCCAGCCTGGGTGACAGAATGAGACTCTGACTGAAGAAAAAGAAAGAAAAAAGAAACCAATACCCCAAAATATAGTCCTCTGACATGCTGGACTGAAGAAGAGGCTCCAGGTCTCTCTGACCTTCTCTTCCCCAATCCTCCTATCTCTCAATCTTCTGTGTCTCCCAAAGCACAGGATAAATGTGTTCTCTGAAGTTTCTTATTTGCCTGAAGTCTGGACCTGCCAAATAAAAAATAACTACCTCCGGTCCCTTCCTTGAGATTTTATTAACTGAGCTCATCACAGAGAAAAAAGACTGAATGTCAACAAACCTGGACAGATTTTGTCACAAACCTTTGTCCGCTCTGTGGGCCCAGTAGACTTTGTCCCAGTTCATTATATGTTCTTCAAGTCCATTGAATTCCCCTAAAAATCATTTACTACCTCGCTAAAATCATCCACACTTCTCCATTACCCTTTTCTCTACAAAATAGTATCTGTACCTCATTGGGATGTTGGGTAATCACGCTATGATTCTCTCCCATACATGTTAACAGATTTGTATGCCTTTTCTCCAATTAATCTGCCTTTTGTGAGCTGATTTTTCAGTGAAACTTCAGAGAGTGAAGGAGAATTTTTACTTTGGCCCTTCCAATGGCAAATGGCTTTCTCTTAGAACAAGCAAGATACTAGAAACATTGCTGCTTTCTGTGAACCAATGATGTCCATGAATTTGAGCATACGTTCAATAAAGAACGTATTAAGACAGCCTGTAAGCTAGTTGGTGTGATCAAGCTGTGTCCACCACTTTTTATCCTCTGTGAGGGCAGTGACCTAGTGTCAAGTACCACTGCTGAATTCTCCTGCAGTGAATTGCATTTACCCAGAGGCGGACTGAAATGGAAGGGTTCCCTATCCACATACCATTGATTCTGAATAGTTTGAAGCCCTGTATTTTGTATAACCTCAGAGTATCCAGGTATGAAGTAGCCTTGCCCAGATGAAAGCCTAATCAAATGAATCTCTAAGTAGACCAAGCAGAACTAACCTTTTCCATCCGTTTCTCAGGGTCTAAGAACTTAGAGCTCTCTACATCCTTCTCACTCTCTCTTATGCAAAGGACCACAAGGATGGCTAAATAGTAGAAAGACAAGTTTTACTGGTGGTATCAGCTTGCAAACTGGGAAGAGACAGTCTCTAATTCCAAAGTGAATTGAAGGTGCTCTCTCTTCAAAGAGGGGAAGGACAGGTTGAGTTTAATGTCTCACAGGGCCTATATTATATATATCCAACAGGTTTGGGAGAAAGCCTACACATATTTAAGAGGGAAGCCAAGAGCATGTGCAATGGGTAAACATATATAACAACCACCCCATGTTCACTTTGAGTTGGGATTTTAGCATTAAAATGAGAGGGAATTCAGTTCTTTATGTCAGAACGTGGATACAAAAACAGCTTGTATGCAGTCTCTACAAACTGGCTGAAACTGGCCTACGGTCTGCAGTAGCTTATCAGGAAGGAGTGTCTATAAGGCTAGTCCTCTGTCCAACCAGAGTTACAGTGGTCTGGGTTGTAAATCAAAGTTAGAAGGGGTCTGATAATTTGCTTGATAGCGCCTGTTATTAAAGAGTGTAACAAGAGTGTGATTTTCCTTATAGCTCTAGGAAATTAGGAAGTAGCCATGGCAGTCAATTTGTGAACCCTCAACCCATAGGTAATTTCGTTTCCTTAACTTTTGAGTCCATCTTGGTTAATAAAAGGGCATTTATTTTGGTCTCTCAGATCACACTGTTATCCCCAGATCCATTTTTAAACTGCTAGGAAACTCTGGGTAGACTACATATCTATATGGACCATGTATCTATATGATCATTCTCTGGGTGTGTTTGGGTTCTTCACTGTGAAGAAAACCATCACAGATCCCACTGCACCACTTGATTCCAGGTTGGTTTCCTGTTAAGTTCCCGGAATGTTATGGAGGCAGATGAAAAGGCCCCTCACAGTTGTCTTACCTTCTGATGCAGGTATGTTAGTGTTAGATGTTCCCATAGACCTGAGTTACACTATGTCCATTAATATAGTATGTGATGCAGAGATTTTCTTCATTGACAGACTGTCACTGTCATTTCAACATTGACAGTGACAGTCTGCGTGTTAGCAGTGGTGAAGACCTACGGGTCTGCAGCAACCTCAATTCTTGCCTCCTCAGAAGAAACTATTTGACCTAAGGGCAAAAGGCAGAGGGAGAGACCAAGGCATGTTTCAGAACATGAGTGAAAGTTTCCTAAAAAGTTTAGAGTAGGATTAAAAGGAAATAAAGTATACATGGAAGAGGGCCAAGTGGGCCACTTGAGAGATTCAAATGTCTGATTTGACCTTTGACTTAGGATTTTAGACATTGGCGTTCTGCATATGTACTGGCCTGCCAGCACTTGGGAGGGGCCGCATGCACAGTGTGTTTACTGAAGTTGTGCACGTGCTCATTTAAGGTGTTTTTCCCTTACCAGTTGGATGTTCCTAGAGGGAGGTCATATACCAATTAAAGTCCACCATTTTGCCTTTTAATACGCAGGGTTGAGTCTACTCGCCCAGCTCCTGAGATGTTACCAGGAAGCTGCTGGTCATCCGCTTCAGTTGTTTTCTATCTATAGGGAGACTGCTTTTTCTGGTGCTAGTTGCAACCAATTATTTTAGAGAGACAGTTTAACAACTGCTTGACCATCACCTGATGGTCACTTGACATATCTGGTTGTGGGGAGCCTCTTGCACCCTGTTCAAGTCTGCCTACCTACCTACTGTCACATGGGTACTGAGAATAGGTCAGGTTTTTTTCCTCCTATTGTTTTTCATATTTTAGCAGTAAGTTAAAATCACAATACTGATGTGCTTGTACTGCTTAGTCAACACCAGTAAGTTTACACTGTCAGCATTTTTTGCACTATTTACCCCTAATATTTTTTTCAAATATGCCTTTGAACTAAAAGAAGAAGGATAATTTTTCCTATTTTTCCATTTTCCTTCTCCATCTCCCTGTCACTTGAGCTGCTGTTTTGTAGAAGACTCTAAAGAAATGATCTCTCAGAAGTGATGAAATACAAGAATTTAAAAACCTCTTAATTGCTATGTTTGTTTCAAATCTTACAACACTGAATTCTAATTTAGTGCTCAACATTCCAAATTAACATTCCAAGCATTCTTTTATCTAGCAATGATGCAAAATACCAAGCTGAAAGTCAATCACAAGAAGACATAACATTATTTCCACACGATTTAGGATTTGTTTTATCTTGTGTTCAGGTACCTGGGAAAAGACTAGGAAAAAATATTTGCAATTGAAGGAAACCAAAATATTTCACCCCAAAATATATTTATTTGACATATTTAAAAATGGTTATTAAGAAGAGCTAGAAATACACGAACATATGAAAAGATGTCTTCTGTTGGGGAGATTTGCATTTGGAGAGAAAATCTGCACTGATGCAACCAGGCTTTCTTCAAGGTCCTCCTTTGTGCAGATCTAGGAAAGATTCACTAGGAGTCTGATATTTTTACAGGTCTGAAGGAAATATTTGCCATCTATACTCCCTGAAGGCTGCTACCTGTGAGGTTCTTCTACATAACAAAACCACTTTTCCTAGCCAGGTCTTCTTTTCCTGCCCTCCTAAAACCATAACCTTTTCTGGGGCTGTGCTCTGAGCCATCATTCTTTCAGTAACCTCAAGATGGTATATGAGCCTCCGTGCCCCCTTGAAGTGTTGGAATAATTACTCTGTGCCTCTCCCCTGTGCACACTAATATATTTGTATGACTTTTCTCTTATTAATCTGCTTTTTGTTAGTTATTTTTCAACAAACCTTTACAAGGTGAAGGAAAATTTTCCCTTGGCCCCTATACCATTTTCAGGTAACCTCCGTGTCCATCATGCAATGTATAACCAATTAAACAGAATTTTTAGGGTTTTTTTTTTATGACCTAGTGGAATATTTTGGTGTGCTATAGAATGCATTAAATATGTCAGCTTATCTCTCATTTTTCCCAAGTTTATGATGTTGTGCTTTTAAATTACAGGTTAAAAGTGGGAAAATGATTCACAAACGTTGTTTATGTTTGCTTTTGCCTGACTAATGTCAGTTGTATGACATCGTCCTGGCCAGTGCATAGGGAAAGCTGCCAAGTACACACAGACAGGCCAAACATCCCTAAAGATAAGCAAGTTACAATGCATGGTCTGTGGTGACACCAGATACCTGCATGAAGTAATTCTTCAAGATAAAAGAAATTCACTTAAGGGAAGTACAGCTTATGTTAAAAATTTTCCTCTGGTAATTGATATTTTCTCATGAAATTCCAAAAATATCTGGCTGGATATTCATAAATGTTTGGGAAGCTTTTCAGTTAAACTTCCCAGTTAATTTAGATGAGGGCCAAAAGTCACAAGGAGACATAGAGCTGACTCCCTCTGTCCCACACAAAAGCAACTGGGAAACTTTGGTTGATACCTTGCTTTCAAATAGGTGCAAAATATTGTTGCATTAACTTGGTGAGAAACTTAAAACTATTATTAAGAAATAATCAAGAGTTTAAAAAAATAACCAGGCTTTATGGAATAAGCAGAGATGTGGACCTGTGGCTATAATGACAGTAACCCTTGGGTGAATTTAACCCAAAGGGGTTGACACTTTAATAAAGATAAATGAGATTGTATCAAAGCATTTTGACAAAATATTCTTTACTAATTTTGTATAGTTTGTTTTAAAGTATGTTAGTTTAGCCTTTAGAACTTTAAACCATATTTTACTGTCTTCTACACATAATTATTTAAATACCCCCAGCATGGACTTACCAGACTCTTTCTAAGCTTAGGGTTACGGATTGAAATTGTTATTTTAATCACTTGGGTTGGGACGAGTTCTACTTTTGGCGCTTGAGTCAAAGGAGAGGAATGGCAATGCAACAGAGTGAAATCAGCTTTACAAAAATCATGACAGTGAAAGAAATCTGACCTAATTGACTTCATTTTACCTCTAACCTCCAAGATGCCCTTTTTCATTCCTGGACATAGACCAAGCTAACTATGTGAGGAATTTAATTTATAGTTTAACTTTAAAACAAAGGTGATCACAGCCCCTTCCTGAAACTAACCACCCTCCACTGCCACCTTTGTAAAACTAACCACAAGGAGTCATGTAGCCAGACTTGTACCCCTATAAGATAATATCACTATTGTAAAACCTAAGATTGGTATTTTGAGGTATTTTTCAGACCCTGAATTCTGATGGACCAGCTACTACCACCCAGACTAGTAACCCATGCCAAGAAACTGGCTCAACTGGTCTTGTGATCCCACCCAGGAACTGACTCAATGCAAGAAGACAGCTTTGACCTCCTATGATTTTATCCCCAACCCAAGCAATCAGCATTCCCCATTCCCTAGCTCTCTCTGCCAAACTATCCTAAAAAAATCCCCCGCCTCCAAATTATGGGGGATGCTGATTTGAGTAATAAACTCCATGTCCTTCTACTTGGCTAGCCATGCAATTATTAAACTTTTTCCCTACTGCAATAGCACTCAGTGAATTGGCTCTATCTGTGCAGCAGGCAAGAAGAACCTGTCAGGTAATTACAAGAAAATATACTGACCTGGCATGAATATGTCTGAATGATACTAATTGAAAAGTATCTTTTGATTTTGTCATTCTTCTCCATCTCACTATCATAGCCTAAGTTCCTATCTTCATTATTTCTCACATAGCTGGAGACAGTAGCCTCCTTTTTAGCCCCTGGGCCTCCAATCTCCCTCTCCCCTAATCCACCCTTTACTTTGCATGAGTGTGGTCATTTGATACCTTTCCTTAAAGCTGTGGTTATTGTTCAGTTGCTTATAATCCTCAAAGTTCAGACTCCTGATTTGATAAACCAATTTCTTTACAAGTAATCTTCAGTCTACTTCTTCAGCTTTATCTCTAGCCATCCCATATGTACTTCCAAATATTTTAAACTGTAATTTATATCTCAAGAGCTAATAACACGAGCTGTGTAATCAGACTGTCTGGTTACCCAGTAGGACTACCTGAGATGCATAAGCTAGAGACAAAGTACTTAGCTTCTCTAAATTTCAGTTTTCCCATCTGCAAAATGGGGATCAAAAGAGTTGTTGTGAATGTTAAATGACACATACTAATACTCAATAGATTGCTAGTGTTAATCACAGGAAATAAACACTTTATTCATTCTTATTTTCATGCCTTTACCCAAAACTATTTTCCTAATATGTCCCCACATCTGGCAATTTTTTTTCTCTAGGATGAATTCCTAGTTGTCTCTCAAAACCTTGTTCAAATGGCAACTGCCTTTACAATTTTTCCTTTACCATTTCACTCAGAAAAAAATAGTTGCCACCACCACAATACTCTAAAAAGATTTTGTATATATTAAATTATTATGAACTGTATCTTCAAAAATCTACACATTCGCTTTTTCCTCTGTACTCTAATGGCTGCATGGGAAAAAATAATGTCTTGCATCCTTGTATTCTGTTATGGGTTGAATTGTGTCCCCCCCGCAAAAAGACATGCTGAAGTCCTAATACCCAGTACATTAGAATGTGACCTTACTTGGAAATAGGGTTGTTGAAGATGTTATTAGTTAAGATGAGGTCATACTGGAGTAGGGTAGGCCCCTAATTCAATACGTCTAATGTACTTTTCAGAAGAGAGCTATGTGAAAACAGAGACACAGAGAAAATGCATATGAAGATGGAGGCAGAGATTGGAGTGTTGCTTCTACAAGTCCAGGGATAGCTAGGATTGCTAGCTGTCACCAAAAGATAGGAAAAGTTAAGGAGGGATTCTTCCTTAGAGCCTCCAGAGGGAGCATAGCCCTGCGAACACCTTGATTTCAGACTTCTAGCCTCCAGAACTGTGAGACAATAACTTTATCTTGTTTTAACCCAGCCAGTTTTGGTACTTTGTTAATGACAGCCCTGAGAAACTAATACATATCCCTACATTTAGGGGGAAAAATGCCCATATATTTGTGTTGCAGAAGAAAATAGCTTTAACAATTTAACTTATTCAATATGGACTTACATGGAAACAGAGAAGCACTGCATGAAATTGCTAAATTAGACCATCAAAAATCCTGGCCCTAAGAGTCCTTGATTCTGTGTGAGTTCATGTTTATTTAATGTCATATTTCAACTTCCTGCCCCATCTAAAATTGAGATGATAGATTCTTAGGACTTAGAAAGCTCATTATATTCTTCCTTGCTCAGGAATCTACACTAATTGCCTGTAAAGTGGAAATTATTGTTATCAAAGCAGTGACGTTAAGTTTCTCAACACACGATTCACAAAAATGACACAATTATTCATATCTGTATGTTATCTGCAATCTAAGGATATTGTGTCTGAGGCTGTAGATAAATTTTTCCTAAGCATTTTAATTTATAACATATATGTTCTTAGTGTTCTATTAATCTATTACATGTAGTTACACTGATTCATGCCTTATCAACAAACATTAATTTACACAGAAATGACAGCATAAAAAAAAGATAAAACAAATCTTATATTCTGGGCCAGAATTAAGGTCTACTCCCTATTTCAGTAACTGTAGCTTAGACAGAGGGAAATGCTTCTAGAAGAATTTGGAAAGAGAAATGTAATTTTAGTCATTGTGGTTAAAAGGGCATTCATTGTATAATTAAAAATTCCAAAGTACACTGGGAAGGCAGAATGCCACACTACTTGGTGCCTAAAATAACACATTATTATAAAGTAGAACAATTTCATTTTTAGAGCATGAGAAATCCAAGACCATGAAACATTTGCTTTCTGAGATTTGTCTAAGCCTTAACTTCAAGAACATGCAGTGAAGGCGTAAACTTTGTTATTAAATAGAGAACTCTGCCCTCCCTGAGCCAAACATCCAAATACACTTAATTTTGGCCCTAAATAGATGTCTCACCTTTAGTATTTAGGTCTGCAAGCGCCAGGCCCCACAATGAAGGAAACTAGAATAGTCACAATCTCAGTGTACGTGTTCTCCAGACGGTCATTCACTAATCATGGTTATGTTTTATTCCAGGTTCACCACTGATTTTCTGTGGCAGTTTTGGATAAGTTACTGTTCTTTAAAACTCATCACAATTATTATTGGGGGTTAATGGAACCAGGAAGCAAGTTGAAGGAAGGACAATGCTTATTTCTTAATAGAAATCACTTACTAATTTTCTAGCCTAGCAATCGGTGAACTACAGCCCATGGGACAAATCCAGCCCAACACCTGCTTCTGCAAATAAACTTTTATAGGAACAGCCACTCCTGTTCTTTTATATGTTGCCTATGGCTGCTTTTCCCCTGAAGATTTGAGTGGTAAAAGAGGCCACATAGCCCACAGATCCTAAAATATGTACTTCTTACTTGGCCACCTTAAAGGAAAAGTTTGCTGACCCCTCTCTAAGCCCTTGCTACTTAAAGTGCAGTCCTCAGACCAGCAGCATCTGCATCAGCTGGGAACTCTGTAGAAATGCAGACACTCAAGCCCCACCCACAGCTTCTGAATCAGAATCTGCCTTTTCACAAGATCCCCATGTAATTCACATGCACAGTAAACATCCAGGAGCGTTAGTCTAGGTTGTCAAAGCCGGGAGTCAGCAAACTTTTCCTATATAGAGCCAGATATTAAATATTTTAACCTTTTTGAAAATATGTCTCTGTTGCAACTATTCAACTCGGCCTTGGAAGCTGGAAAATTCCCACAGACAATACATAAATAGATGGGTACGGTTCTATCTCAATAAAACTATTTATGGTCACTCAAATTTGAATCTCATGTAATTTTCACATCACAAAGTGTTATTAGTCTTTTATTTTTTTCAATCATTTAAAAATGTAATGATTTCAATCATTTCTTAGCTGACCTGCCACACAAAAACAGGCAGCAGGCTGGATTTGACCCACCAGCCATAGTTTGCAGAGTTCTAGTCTAGGATACTGCCTCATCACTTACTGCCACATCATTGTTTGGCCAACACTCTGCCTCCCTTTTCACTCTCCCCAAGACCCTAAACACCTAGTTTATATTTTCTTTTCTCTCTCTCTCTCTCTCTCTTTTTTTTTTTTTAGAGACATGGTCTCTGTCTGTCACCCAGGCTGAAGAGCCATGGCGTGATCATAGTTCACGGCAGCCTTAAACTCCTGGGCTAAGCAATACTCCCGATTCAGCCTTCTGAATCTGGAGTAACTAGGACAGCAGGTGCATGCCACCACACCTGGCTAATTTTTAAATTTTTATTGTTTGTACATACAAGATCTTGCTGTGTTCTCCAGGCTGGCCTCGAACTCCTGGGGCTCAAGCAATTTCCTGCCTCAGCCACCCAAAGTACTGGCATTACAGGTGTGAAAGACTGCCCCGGGCTAGTTTACATTTTCTAGCACCTGTGACTTTAGATCAGTTACTAATTACTTATCTGATCTATCCTAGAATATGTTTCTGTTCCTCCTGTATAATTTCTAACTTGTAATAAAGTTTCTGTCAAATGATGTGATGGTGTACTACATATTTTTCATTGGCAGAATAAACACATAGAGACTACTAGGAGGATAGATATATTATGCGTATATATAATGTACATATTATATATATCTTTTTGGGGCTCAGAAACAGATACCCTACAATATGGTGCTTTGACTTGCTTTGACTTGATGAATTGAAGAAGAAACCCCAAGGTCTCTCTAACCTATTCCCCCTCACCCCTCCTGGCTCTCGATCCTCTGTGTCTCCCAAAGCACGGATGAAGTTGTTCTCTGAAGTTCCTTATCTGCTTAAAATTTGGACCTGCCAAAGAAGAAAATAATTATCTCTGGTTCCTTCCTTGACCTTTCATTAACTGAACTGATACCACAGAAAAAAGACTGAAGTCTGTCAAAAACCTGGACAGGCTTTTGTTACATACGTTTGTTTGCACTGTGGGCCCGGCAGAATTTGTCCCAGCATTGTATGTTCTTCGAGCCCATTGACTTCCCCTAAAAACCATTTATTATCCCTCTAAATCATCCACAGTTCCCACCTCCTTTTCCCCTGAGAAGGAGGGTATATAAGCATTTGTACCCCATTGGGACATTGTGTAATCACTCTGTGATTCTCCCCGTGTACACGTTAATAAATTTGTAAGTTTTTTCTCCAATTAACGTGCCTTTTGTGAGGTGAATTTTCAGTGAACCTTCAGAGGGCAAACAGGAAACTTTCCCTTCTTCCCTACAATCTCATATACATGTATTTTGGTCAGCAAACCTATCTGTATATACACATACCTGGTTCTGAAGGAACGGGAAACTAACCACAATTAAGAACTCTTTTGGCCCCAAAATCAAACCAGCCATATTAACTGTTTCTAAATATGCAGGCAGGGTTCAAGTCTCTTCAATTGATATACAAACTTTTTGATATACAGAGCTTATGAATAGATCAGTATTAGAAAAGAAGTTTAGCTCATAGAAATCTTTATGTTCGGCTGGACGCGGTGGCTCAAGCCTGTAATCCCAGCACTTTGGGAGGCCGAGACGGGTGGATCACGAGGTCAGGAGATCGAGATCATCCTGGCTAACACGGTGAAACCCCGTCTCTACTAAAAAATACAAAAAACTAGCCGGGCGAAGTAGCAGGCGCCTGTAGTCCCAGGTACTGGGGAGGCTGAGGCAGGAGAATGGTGTAAACCCGGGAGGTGGAGCTTGCAGTGAGCTGAGATCGGGCCACTGCACTCCAACCTGGGCGACAGAGTGAGACTCCATCTCAAAAAAAAAAAAAAATATACTGAGAAACCTTTATGTTCAAACTTTATCAAAGCTAACCTTAGAGACACAAAATGAAGACTTGTCATTAACAATGGGTAGATGAAAGGACTTTCTTGAATTAATACAACATTAATAATTTAGGTTAACCAATTTAAGAAACATGAAAGTGCCCAAGATTTTTCAGAACTGCACTGTATATAAACCATATAAATATACAATCTTATAGGAAATATATATACATGTTCCTATATATGTAAAATCTTATAGGAAATATATATAATCTTATAAGAACCATATGCAATCTTATGGGCAACATATGTTCCTATATATAAGTTTCTTATATATTGTGTATATATATGTGTCTTATATATAATCTTATATATAATTTTATGGGAAACATATGTAGGCATATATACATTTCCTATGTATTCTGTATATATATCTGAAAGAATGTGTGCATGTATATATACATACAATCTTGTATGTGTATATGTGTATAATATATGTACACAATATGTATTTTTAAAGTTTTTATTCTAAATGGATTTGTTAGAATAGGTTCTGACTCCTGGTCTAAGTTGCAGCCATCTCTCTCTCTTTCTGTACATATATATTTTTTCTTTTTTCTTTTTACTTGAGTAAAAATGAAAATAAGTTTATTTTATCTTTCTGTCATCATCCAATTTTTTCTATTCTTTCCAGGATAATTTATTCTTAGGATACAAGCCTGAAGTAAAGGCCTACCTACTCAGTCCGACAAATCTTTTTTCTTTTGTTTTCGTGACAGGGTGTCGCTCTTCCACCCAGGCTGGAGTGCAGTGGCAGCTCTTTTCCCCTGAAGATTTGAGTAGTAAAAAGGACCACATAGCCCACAGATCCTAAAATACACACTTATTACTTGGCTCTTCAAAGGAAAAGTTTGCTGATACTACTCTAAGCCCATGCTACGTAAAGTGCAGTCTTCAGACCAGCAGCATCTGCATCAGCTGGGAGCTCAGTAGAAATGCAGACACTCAGGCCCCATTCACAGAATCAGAGTCTGCCTTTTCACAGGATCCCCAAGTAATTTACATGCACAATAAACACTGAGAAGCATTGGTTTAGGCCAAGGATCAGCAAATTTTTCTTGTAAATGGCCAGATAGTAAATATTTCACCCTTTGTGGCAATATGTCTCTGTTGCACCTAGGCCTTGGAAACTGAAGAGTGGCCACAGACAATACGTAAACAACTGGGCATGGTTCCATCTCAGTAAAACTATTTATTGTCACTGAAATTTGAATTTCATATAAGTTTTACATGTCACAAAATTACTTTTATTTATTTAACCTTTTAAAAATGTAACAACCTTTCATAGCTCACAGACCAAACATATAAGATACATGCATATCTATCTATCTACATATCTCCCTTAGCTCATTCTCTCAGAGATAGTGTACAATATACATATACATGTATATAAAAGAGATTGTAGGAATGAAGGGAACTTCATTAATGTGCATGTACACGAATGCTTATATTTTATATTTAATTAATTAATTAATTAATTAATTTTGAGACAGGGTCTTACTTTGTCACCCAGGCTACAGTGCAGTAGCACAATCACAGCTCACCACAGCCTCGACCTCTCAGGCTTAACTGATCCTCCCACCTCAGCCTCCCAAGTAGGCAGGACTATAGATGTGGAACATCAGGCTGGCTAATTTTTTTATTTTTATAGAGATGGAGTTTTGTCATGTTGCCCAGGCTAATGTTGAACTCCCAGGCTCAACTGATCTTCCTGCCTTGGCCTCCCAAAGTGCTGGGATTACAGGTGTGAGCCCTGACAAATCCTTTAATTGTAAATGAATCACTAATGAAGTATTTCCACAAGGTGAGGCAGTTAGAAAGATTTCAGCCACAAGAAACATAAAATTCTGGCTTAACTAGTTGAATCATGATGGCATTTATTCTTTCATGGAAGAAATGTTGAGATTAAGTGACTCCAAACTAAGTTCAATGCTTTAACAACATTATCAAAGACTAAGAGTCTTCATTTTTCCATATTGCATTCTCTAGGCTTTTCCTTAGGCGAACTACCTTGTATCACAATTATACAAGGTAATATCCAGACAAAATATTCTCTTTTTCAATCTTTTTATTTATTTCAATAGGTTTTAGGGAAACAGTTGGTGTTTGGTTACATGGATAAGTTCTTTAGTGGTGATTTCTGAGATGTTTGTGCACCCATCACCTGAGCAGTGTACACTGTACCCAATGTGTAGTCTTTTATCCCTCACCCCCTCCCACCCTTCCCTCTGAGTCCCCAAAATCTATTGTATCATTCTTACATCTTTGTGTCCTCATAGCATAGCTCCCACTTGTGAGAACATATGATGTTTAGTTTTCCATTCCTGAGTTACTTCACTTAGAATAGTGATCTCCACTCCATTCAGGTTGCTGCAAATGCCATTATTTCATTCCTTTTTATGGCCGAGTAATATTCCATAGTGTGTGTCTGTAGGTAGATAGATAGATATCTTTATCCACTCATCGATTGATAGGTATTTCAGCTGGTTCCATATTTTTGCAATTCCAAGTTGTGCTGTTATAAGCATGTATGTCCAAGCATCTTTTTCATATAATGACTTATTTTCCTCTGGGTACTCAGTAGTGGGATTGCTGGATCCAATGCTAGATCTACTTTTAGTTCTTTAAGGAATCTCCATACTGTTTTCCATAGTGGTTGTACTAGTTGCATTCCCACCAGCAGTGTAAAAGTGTTCCCTTTTCACCACATCCAAGCCAACATCTATTATTTTTTGATTTTTTAAAATTATGGCCATTCTTGCAGGAGTAAGGTGGTATTGCATTGTGGTTTGATTTGCATTTCCCTGATAATTAGTGATGTTGAAGGTTTTTCTCATATGTTTCTTGGCCATTTGTATATCTTATTTTGAGAATTGTCTATTTATGTCCTTAGCTCACTTTTTGATGGGATTATTTGTTTTTTTCTTACTGATTTATTTGAGTTCCTTATAGATTCTGGATGTTAGTCCTTTGTCATATGCATACTTTGTGAAGATTTTCTCCCACTCTGTGGGTTGTCTGTTTACTCTGCTGATTACTTCTTTCACTGTTCAGAAGCTTTTTAGTTAAGTCTCATCTACTTATCTTTGTTTTTGTTGAATTTGCTTTTGGGTCCTTGGTCATGAAGTCATTGCCTAAGTCAGTGTCTGGAAGGGATTTTCCAATGTTATCTTCTAGAATATTTATCATTTCAGGTCTTAGATTTAAGTCTCTGATCCATATTGAGTTGATTTTTGTATAGGGTGAGAGATGAGGATCCAGTTTCGTTCTTCTACATGTGGCTTGCCAATCACCCCAGCACCATTTGTTGAATAGAGAGTCCTTTCCCCACTTTATGTTTTTGTTTGCTTTGTCAAAGATCAGTTGGCTATAAGTATTTGGCTTTATTTCTGGGTTCTCTATTCTGTTCGACTGGTCTATGTGCCTATTTTCATAACAGTACTATGCTGCTTTGGTGACTATAGCCTTGTAGTTTATACCTGAAGTCAGGTAATTTGTTGCCTCCTGATACTTTATTTTTGCTTAGTTTTACTTTTGCTATGCAGACTATTTCTGATTCCATATGAAATTTAGAATTGTTTATTCCAGTTCTGTGAGGAATGATGATGTTATTTTGATGGAAATTGCGTTGCATTTATAGATTGCTTTTGGCAGTAAGGTCATTTTTACAATATTGATTATACCCACCCATGAGCACAGGATGTGTTTCCATTTGTGTGCGTCATCTATGATTTCTTTCCACAGTGTTCTGTAGTTTTCCTTGTAGAGGTCTTTCACCTCCTTGGTTAGGTACATTCCTAAGAGTTTATTTTTGTTGCTGTTTGTTTGTTTGTTGCAGCTATTGTAAAGGGGTTGAGTTTTTGATTTGGTTGGCAGCTTGGTCACTGTTGGTGTATAGCAGTGCTACTGATTTATTTACATTGATCTGGTATCCTGAAACTTTACTGAATTCATTTATTAGATCTAGGAGCTTTTTGGATGAGTCAAGCGTTTTCTAGGTGTGCAATCATATTATCAGCAAACAGCAGCATTTTGACTTCCTCTTTACCAATTTGGATGCCCTTTATTTCTTTCTCTTGTCTGATTGCTCTGGCTAGGACTTCCAGTACTATGTTGAATAGAAGTGGTGAAAGTGGGCATCCTTGTCGTGTTCCAGTTCTCAGGGGGGATACTTTCAACTTTTCCCTGTTCAGTATAATGTTGACTGTGTGTTTGTCAGAGATGGCTTTTATTACATTAAAGTATGTCTCTTCTATGCTGATTTTGCTGAGGGTTTTAATCATAAAGGATGCTGGATTTTGTTGAATGCTTTTTCTGCATCTATTAAGATGATCACGTGATTTTTGTTTTTAATTCTACTTATGTGGTGTATCATATTCATAGACATGTGTATGTTAAACCATTCCTGTAACCCTGGTATGAAACCCACTTGATCATGATAGACTATCTTTTTGAAATGCTGTTGGATTCCATTAACCAGTATTTTGTTTAGGATTTTTGCATCTGTGCTCGTCAGGGATATTGGTCTATAGTTTTATTTTTTTGTTATATTCTTTCCTGATTTTGGTATTACCGTGATACTGGCTTCATTGAATGATTTAGAGAGTATCCCTCTTTCTTTATCTTATGGAATAGTGTCAATAGGATTGTTCCAATTCTTCTTTGAATGTCTGATGGAATTCAGCTCTGAATATGTCTGGTCATGGCCTTTTTTTTTTTTTTGGCAATTGTTTTTATTACCGTTTCAATCTCACCAATTGTAATTGGTCTGTTCAGAGTTTCTACTTCAGTCACCTTGAAGTGTATTTCTGTGGTATTCATTGTAGTATTTTTTGTTTCATTTCTAATTGAGTTTATTTGGATATTTTGCCTTCTTTTCTTAATCTTGCTAATGGTCTGTCAGTTTTGTTTATCTTTTCAGAAAACCAGTTTTTGTTTCATTTATCTTTGTATTTTTTTGTTCCAATTTCATTTAGTTCTGTTCTGATCTTTGTTATTTCTTTTTTTTCTGCTGAGTTTGGGTTTGGACTGTTTTTGTTTCTCTGGTTTGTTGGAGTGTGACCTTAGATTTGTGCTCTTTCAGACTTTTTGATGGTGTTGTTTAATGTATGAACTTTAATATTGGCACTGCTCTTGCTGTATCCCAAAAGTTTTGATAGGTGTGTCACTATTATCATTCAGTTCAAATAACTTTTTAATTTCCATCTTATTTACCCAATGATCAATCAGGAGCAGGTTATTTAATTTCCTTGTATTTGTGTGGTTTTGAGGATTCCTTTTGAAGTTGATTTCCAATTTTATTCCACTGTGATTTGAGACAGTACTTTATACAATTTCTATTTTCTTAAATTTACTGAGACTTGTTTTGTGACCTATTGTATGGCCTATCTTGGAGAATGTTCCATGCATTGATGAATAGAATGCATATTTTGCAGTTGTTTGGTAGAATGTTTCGTAAACATCTGTTAAGTCCATTTGTTCTAGGGAATAGTCCAAGTCCATTGTTTCCTTGTTGACTTTCTGTCTTAATGACCTGTCTGGTGTTGTCAGTGCAGTTTTGAAGCCCCCTACTATTATTGTGTTCCTGACTATCTCATTTCTTAGGTTTTCTAAATCTGGGAGCTCCAGTGTTAGGTGCATATATATTTAGGATTGTGATATTTTCCTGTTTGATAAGGCCTTTTATCATTATATTGTGTCCTTCTTTGCCTTTTTTAGTTGCTGTTGCTTTAAAGTTTATTTTGTCTGATTTAAGAATAGCTACTCCTGCTCCTTTCGGTGTCCATTTGCATGGAATGCCTTTTTCCATCCCTTTACCTTAAGTTTATGTGAGTCCCTATGTGTTAGGTGGGTCTCTTGAAGGCAGCAGATAGTTGGTTGGTGAATTCTTATTCGTTCTGCAATTCTGTATCTTTTTTGTGGAACATTTAGGAATTTGCAGTCAACATTAGTATTCAGTTATGAGGTACTATTCCATTCATCATGCTATTTGTTGCCCGTATAATTTTTTCTGTATTTTTGTTTTATAGATCATGTGAGATTTATGCTTCAAAGAGGTTCTATTTTGATGTGTTTCCAGGATTTATTTAAAGATTTAGAGCTCATTTTTGCAGTTCTTGTAGTGCTGGCTTGATAGTGGCAAATTCTCTCAGTATTTATTTGTCTCAAAAATACTTTATCTTTCCTTCATTTATGAAGCTTAGTTTCACCAAATACAAAATTCTTGGCTGATAATTGTTTTGTTTAAGGAGGCTAAAGATAAGACCCCAATCCCTTCTAGTTTGTAGGTTTTCTGCTGATAAATCTGCTATTAATCTAATAGGTTTTTCTTTATAGGTTACCTAATGCACTTGCCTCGTAGCTCTTAAACTTCTTCCCTTTGTCTTTAGATAGTCTAGTGACTATGTGCCTAGGTGATGATCTTTTTGTGATGGATTTCCCAGGTATTCTTTGAGCTTCTTGTATTTGGATGTCTAGATCTCTAGCAAGGCCAGGGAATCTGCTTGATTTTTCCCTTAAATACGTTTTTCAAACTTTTAGATTGCTCTTCTTCCTCAGGAACGCCAATTATTCTTAGGTTTGTCATTTAACGTAATCCCAAACTTTTTGGAGTCTTTGTTCCTTTTTTAAAAAATTCTTCTTTTCTTTGTCTTTGTCAAATTAGGTTAATTTGAAAACCCTGTCTTTGAGCTATGAAGTTCTTTCTTCTACTTTTAAAATTCTATTGTAACTTTCCAGTGTATTTTTCATTTCTCTTAGCATGTCTTTCATTTCCAGAAGTTGTGATTTGTTGAAAAATTTATGCTATCTGTTACTCTGGAGATTTTTTTCATCCATATCCTTTTTTTATTTATTTTATTATTATTATTTATTTTTATTTATTTTTCTTTTTTCTCCCCTCTCCAATTCTTAAAATTTCTTTAAGTTGGTTTTCACCTATCTCTGGCGCCCCCTTGAGTAGCTTAATAATCAATCTTCTGAATTACTTTTCTGGTGTTTCAGAGATTTCTTCTTGGTTTGGATCCATTGCTGGTGAGCTGGTATGGTTTTGGGGAGGTGTTGAAGAACCTTGCTTTGTCATATTACCAGAATTGTTTTTTTGGTTTCTTCTAATTTTGTAGACTAGGTCAGAGGAAAGATCTGGGGCTCAAGGACTGCTGTTCAGATTCTTTTGTCCCACAAGGTGATCCTTTGATGTTGTGCTCCCCCACTTCCACTAGGGATGGGGCTTCCTGAGAGCCAGACTGCCCTGATTATTATTGCTCTTCTGGGTCTAGCTACCCAGGGGGGCTACTGGACTCCAGATTGGTACTGGGGAGTGTCTGCTAAGAGACCTGTGATATGATCCATCTTCAGGTCTTTCAGTTGTGGATACCAGCACCTGCTCCAGTGGGAGGTAGCAGGGGAGTGAAATGGTCTCCATGAAAATCCTTGTTGGTAGTTTTGTTTATGTAGTTGAGTATGCCTGTTTTCTCAAATTCTTGTTGTGCTGGCATTGAAGTTGTCACATGGCCAGACTCAGGACCTATGGGTAAGCAGGATGTTAAAGGCAGTGGAAGTAGCTGTTGCTTTCTCCTTTCTTGAAGTGAGGTTATTTTTTTATGAGTTGCTAAAATGGCTTTAGTTGATTGGCCTCCATCCAAGAGATGGTGCTTTCAAGAGAGCATCAGCTGCAGTAGTATAAAGGGGATACAAGCTTGACTTAGGGTCACCTGGATAAGTATTTGGGTTTCTCAGACAGGGGGCAGGTTCATAGAGTTCTCAAAAGATTATGTCCTCTGTCTTCAGCTATCAGGGTAGGTAAAGAAAGACCATCAGGTGGGGGTAGAGTTAAGCTCTTCTCAGTTCAAACTCTCCTTGGGTGGGGCTTGCTGTGGCTGCTGTGGGGGATGGTTATGTTCCTAGGGTGATTACAGCTGCTTCTGCTGTGTCATACAGGTCACCAGGGAAGTGGGGTAAAGCCAGCAGTCACAGGCCTTGCCAAGCTCCCACATAGCCAGCAAGGCCAGTCTCACTCCGACTGTGCCCCACCAAGAGTACTGAGTTTATATCACAGCATTCAGCAAGCAGGGCTGAGATCTTGCCCCAGGCTACAAGCCTCCCTGCTGAGAAAAGAAGCAGGGCTTTCAGGCTCCATCCTCCCCACCTGCTGTAGGTTCTGTGCTCAGAGCTGCACTTCGCATTCACCTCCTTACCCATCACTGGATTCTGCCCAGCAAAATTCACACTCAATCAAAATTATTACAAAGTTGAGCTGAAAGTGTCTTTCTCCCTGTGGTCCTTCTGCAATTCCACTAGCTGCCCTCCCCAAGGACTCCTGTGAAACAAAATCAGAAATGGCTTCCCTGGGGACCCTGAGTACCTAAAGGGCCTCTTCCTCTTCCTCTTCCTCTTCCTCTTCCTCTTCCTCTCCTTCTCCTTCTTCTCCTTCTTCTCCTCCTTCTCCTTCTCCTTCTCCTTCTCCTTCTCCTTCTCCTTCTTCTTCTTCTTCTTCAGATGGAGTTTTGCTCTAGTTGCCCAGGCTGGAGTGCAATGGTGTGATCTCGGCTCACCACAACCTCCACCTCCCAGGTTCAAGCGATTCTCTTGCCTCAGCCTCCCGAGTAGCTGGGATTACAGGCATGTGCCACCACGCCTGGCTAATTTTGTATTTTTTAGTAGAAATGTTTTTTTTTTCCATGTTGATCAGGCTGGTCTCGAACTCCCAGCCTCAGGTGATCCACCGGCCTTGGCCTCCCAAAGTGCTGGGATTACAGGCATGAGCCACCATGCCTGACCCACTTCTTCTACTTTTATATTTCGCTCAGCCCTCTAAATTTGTTTCAGCTCTAGGTAAAGTTAAATCCTTCTCCTGTGATCTGGATTTTCAGGCTCCCCAGTGAGGATGTATATTTGGAGGTAGACATTTCCACCTCTCACACTTTGGGCACTCACAGTTCTTAGCTGTCTCATGGAGTTTGCAACAGCAAGTCACTTCTTTCAAAGGATCTGTGAATTCTTTCAGTCTTCCTGGTATGTTCCTGTGGTAGTTCCTGGAGTAAAAGTTTACAGTGTGAGTCTCTGCACCCTATTCTGTCCATCCATCCGAGTGGGAGCTGCAAGTTAGTCTTACCTACTATCAGCATTTTTGAATTGTACTCTTTAAATCTTTTCCATCTTTTTTTAATCATGGCAAAATTTTTCCCTGAACCCTGCAATGGATTCTCTTTCATGGCTCATTGAAATACATTACATCTCTTGCTAAAATTTGAACTGGCAAGAAGAATGAGATTGCCATGATTGGATTAGGACACCACATAACCATGTGAAGGAAGTTACATTACTTGAACAAAAATTAGTGTTCTATTAGTAAGGAAGAAGTGAGGAGGTGTGGGGAGTTGTTAATGAGTAGTAAAACAACGTCAAATTCTACAACCAGAATTAGTATTTAGCAAATTGTCACTAATAAAACGTACCCCATTTATTAGCCAGAGTTAATTTGAAGGTACCTAATTAAATTTCAGGGAGAAGATAACATTAAGAAATTCTAATGTGACCTTACAACCCAAATATTGGAAGTAAGTAGGAGTGAGAAGCAACAGAAACATAATTACAAAATTCAAGGCACACACCACAATCAAAGAAAAGCTATAGACATTGTCAAAATCTAACGCTAACACCTTTTAGCAGAGCAATATCTATCATGTGATTCAAGTAGATGGAATTCGCAACCTCCACCCAGGCTCCAGACAATTTTCTCTTTAATGTATACTTGTTCCAAGTAATATAATTGCTAGTGAGTTAGAATCTGAACTCTTTTAAGGTCCTTTCATTTAGTTCAGTCAAATGCTTGTTATTTTAATAACATTTCATTGACCCCTGCTTTTCTCTTATGTTTTTGTTGTCTTATTGTCCCTTTTATTGGTCACAGTTCTACAGTGGAAAAATAGAGAGCATATGCTTTACCTAAGGGACCAGCTGCTTTACCTTTGGCTAGTGGAAATGTGGACTCTGGATGGTGAGATTTTCCAATTTTCAGGAGAAATCAGGACTCTGAATGTTTTATGTAGTAATCTCCCAATTTGACCATGTTGGTAAATTCTGGGTACTGGTTAAATAAACATGCCCACTTTGTGAAAACTCCTTGAGCTGTATACTTTGATTTGTGTATTTTTCTGTATTAAAGAATAACATTCACTTCAATACAAAATTTACTTCAAAATGAGCAACTGTATTAGTCTGTTCTCATGCTTCTAATAAAGACATACCCAAGACTGAGCAATGTATAAAGGAAAGAAGTTTAATTGACTCAGAGTTCCACATGGCTTGGGAGACCTCACAATCATGGTGGAAGGCAAAGGACAAGCAAAAGCATATCTTTCATAGTGGCAGGCAAGAGAGCATGTGAAGGGAACTCCCCTTTATAAAACCATCAAATATCGTGAGACTTATTCACTATCACAAGAAGAGCATGGGAAAGACCTGCCCCCATGATTCAATTACTTCCCACCAGGTCTCTCCCATGGCACATGGGAATTATGGGAGCTATGATTCAAGATGAGATTTGGGTGGGGACACAGCCAAACCATATCATTCTACCCCTAAGCCCTCCCAAATCTCATGTCCTCACATTTCAAAATCTGTCACGCCTTCCCAACAGTCCCTAAAAGTCTTAACTCATTACAGCATTAATTCAAAAGTCCATAGTCCAAAGTCTCATCTGAGACAAGGCAAGTCCCTTCCTCCTATGAGCCTATAAAATCAAAAGCAAGTTAGTTACTTCCTAGATACAATGTGGGTATAGGCATTTGGTAAATATACCCATTCTAAATGAGAGAATTGACCAAAATGAAGGGTCTAAAGGCCCCATGCAAGTCCAAAACCCAGAAGGGCAGTCAAATCTTAAAGCTCCAAAATGATCTCCTTTGACTCACTGTCTCACATCCAGGTCATGCTGATGCAAGAGGTGGGTTCCCATGGTCTTGGACAACTCCACCCTTGTGGTTTCCTCCTTTCTTTCTTTCTTCCTCCCTCCCTCCCTCCCTTCCTTCCTTCCTTCCTTCTTTTTTTTAATGGAGTCTCACTCTGTCACCCAGGCTGGAGTGCAGTGGTGTGATTTAGGCTTACTGCAACCTCTGCTTCCTGGGTTCAAGTGATTCTCCTGCCTCAGTTTCCCAAGTAGCTGGGTTTACAGGCATGCACCACCATGCCCAGCTAATTTTTGTACTTTTAGTAGAGATGGGGTTTCACCATGTTGGCCAGGCTAGTCTTGAACTGCTGACCTTGTGATCAGGCCCCCCTTGGCCTCCCAAAGTGCTGGAATTATAGGCATGAGCCACTGCCCCCAGCCTCTCCCTGCTGCTTTCACAGGCTGGTATTGAGTGTCTGTGGCTTTTCTGGGCACACAGTGCAAACTGTCAGTGGATCTACCATTCCTGAATCTGGAAGATGGTGGCCCTCTTCTCACAGGTCCACTAGGCAGAGCCCCAGGGGGAACTCTGTGTGGGGCCTCAAATCCCACATTTTCCTTTCACACTGCCCTACCAGATGTTCTCCATGAGGGCCCCGCCCTGCAGCAGACCTCTTCCAGGACATCCAGGCATTTTCATACATCCTCTGAAATCTAGGTGGAGGTTCCCAAATCTCAATTCTTCTGTGCATCTGCAGGCTCAACACCATGTGGAAGCTGCCAAGGCTTGGGGCTTGCACCCTCTGAAGCCATAATCCAAGCTGCATCTTGACCCCTTTTAGCCACAGCTGGAGTGACTGGGACACAGTCCATTAAGTCTGTAGGATGCACACAGCAGAGGGGCCCTGGGCCCAGCCCACAAAACCATTTTTTCCTGCTAGGCTTCTGGGCCTGTGATGAGAGGAGCTGTTGTGAAGGTCTCTAACATGCCCTGGAAACACTTTTCCCATTGTCTTGGTGATTAATATTCAGCTTCTCATTACTTATGCAAATATCTGCAACTCGCTTAAATTACTCCCCAGAAAATGGGTTTTTCTTTTCTATTGCACTGTCAAGCTGCCAATTTTCCAAACTTTTATGCTCTGCTTCTTCTTAAACATTTTGTCGCTTAGAAGTTTCTTCTGCCAGACACCCTAAATCATCTCTCTCAAGTTCAGTGTTCCACAGATCTCTAGGGCACGGGCAAAAGGCTGCCCGTCTCTTTGCATAGCAAGAGTGACCTTTACTCCAGTTCCCAACTAGTCCTTAATCTTCATCTGAGACCACCTCAGCCCGAACCTTATTGTTCATGTCACTATCAGCATTTTGGTCAAAGTCATTCAACAAGTCTCTAGGAAGTTCCAAACTTTCCTATATCTTCCTACCTTCTTCTGAGCCTTCCAAACTCTTCCAACCTCTGTCTGTTACCCAGTTCCAAAGTTGCTTCCACATATTTGGGTATCTTTACAGCAGCACCCCACTGTACTGGCACCAATTTACTGTATTAGTCTGTTCTCATGCTGCTAATAAAGACATACCTGAGACTGGGCAATTTATAAAAGAAACAAGTTTAATGGACCCACAGTTCCACATGGCTGGGCAGACCTCACAATCATGGTGGGAGGCAAAGGATGAGCAAAGGCATGTTTTGCAAGGTGGTAGACAAGAGAGCATGTACAGGGAACTCCCGTTTATAAAATCACCAGATCTCATGAAATTTATTCACTATCATGAGAACAGCATGGGAAAGACGTGCCCCCATGATTCAATTACCTCCCACCATGTCCCTCCCATGATGTGGGAACTATGGGAGCCACAATTTAAGGTGAGACTTGGGTGAGGACATAGCCAAACCATATCAGCAACCAAAAAATAAAAATAAATAAAGCAAAATGAATTTTAAAAAGTAAAAACACTCCAATATGACCTTTAGGCATCAATCTGTGACTATTAGTGGTACTTTCTCTAACAACTGCAATTCAAGGTACTGCAGGAGGGAAGAAACAAACTTGGTGAATCTGTGGCTGATGGGTGATAGATGACTACAATAAGAAGAGAAGTTTGTACATTCTCTTCTATCCATCCCTCACTATCCACCCTCAGGGTTGGCCTAGCTACAGAAAGCTTGAAGAGGACAAAGCACTGCTTCTGAGACCCAGCTGGTGAAGTGGGAAGGCAGACAATTCCTATTTCATTTTTTCAACTACAGAATTTCCTCAAGTCGGAAACCAAACCTATTCTAAATATTGTACAATGTATTCTAAAATTATTCTACATCTTCCAATTATAACATATAAAAACTCTCAAACAAATATCCTTTTTGTAATTTAAAAGTCTAAGTTAGACATGAACTGATACTTATTAATAAATATTAGGACCTGATGTGTTTCAGAGATAGTTTTTATCTTGCTTTCCTGTTATGTTTTGTTTTTTAATTCCTGTAGTTAAACAGTGAGTAATTTAGAATGGGAATATTTCTTAATGGACTTCGCAATAAGTAGTTTTGCTGGAAGCTTTTTAAAAAAGTATTCTGCCAGTAAAAATGTGACAGAATTAATTAATGTTTTGAGGACACATTTAAACATTTCGACCTAAAAGAACCTGCTTACTTTTTCTGTGGAATATTAACAAAAAGAAAGTTATTATTTGAACAGGAAGGAATAAGGCACTTAAATATGATGAAATATCTAGAAATAAGACAGCACATTCCATGAGAAACTGAAAAATCACAACATGGATATGTTGTGAAAGATCTCAGAAATGTAATGTAAACAAATAGGAAGACAAGTGATCTATTAAACTAAAAATCTTACGATAATCAAAATGGTACCAAATTAATTCTACTCAATTTTTTCTAAATAGTATAGAAAAGAAAATGTAAAGATAAGAATTCCTGATATTAAATTTCACCTTTTTAAAACTTAAGGATGAATTGTAGCTTGAGAATTTTCTGAAGGATTAATGAATAATTATTTGTCTTTAAATTCAAGTTGTTCCTAAATAGCTTTTCAAAGAACCGTCTGATCTTTGATAGTACTTAGTCTTGGCTTATGAATAAGAAAAAAACAGTTTCTAAGAAATGGAATATATTACATATGGGCCTGTGTGTGTTTGTGTGTGTGTGTGCATGCATACACTAGTTATCATGGAAATGTCCAGAATAAGGACAAAACACTAACTGGGTTCTTAAATGGCATAACGATAGGCCTCAGATCCTTGAGAAAACTGTTGCTCAAAAGCTGCAAGGTTTCCAAGAAATCAACCAGGAAGTCTAAAAGCAAATATGGGGAAATTCTAATTAAAAGTTCACTATCTAATCTAAGGTAATGTGAGTACTTCTTAGATGTTTATGAGGTTTTATTGCATACCAGTAAGGTTCATAAAACACATCACTTATACACCAATGACCTTATGGGTCAAACTCTCTAAACTATCAAGCTATCATCAAGCTCAAAAAATCAATTACTTACCTTGATTCAATACATTACTATACATTCTATCTGGATGGGAAAGACTAAATACTGGGAAAGTAGCTAAAAAAGATACTACCAAGTTACTGACCTTTTCCTCTTCTCTCTAAAAGGCATTTAACAATACTTACATTTTTCAGTCAGTTGGCTTATGTATATTTTTATTTATACAAAGTATTATGACATTGGAATCTGAAAGAGTATTTTGATATTTCTAAAAGTGAGGGGGAATGGGGACAAAAGGCACTCCTTACTGGTGTGCTTTAATCAGTTACTTTTTCTCCTCTGGCTTTTTGGAAGGGAAGGTGGGATCCTGTAGGAGACCAGACCCCTCACCTTACCTTGCTCACTTCTTGAAGGCCTCTCCCATCTTTGAAGTTCATGATTCCATGAAGACTTACCTGAACCCAGACCACAACAAATTCAGATTGCCCAAGAAACAAGATGCCTTTCAGATGAGAATGACTCTTGCAGTCTGACTTTTACTCAGAAACAAAATGCAAAGTGTAAGACTCCCCAAGATCTCATTCGAAGATGTTTTGTCTACAATTAGCCAACATTCTGCAGGCCTGTTTAAAACTTCTTTCTTAGATTGAGGAAAAGTTGCAATCTCCTCAAATCCACCATCAATGGCTGCATTAGAGCTATGGGTGAGCAGCTTGGACTAATGGGTTCACAAAATACTTATGGATCTTTATGAGTACTCCTTGTTCACCTGCCTCAGACTCTTCTGTCCCCAGGAATCACTGAAGGAGCAGGTTCACTGACAAACATTAGTTTGCTGGTGTTAACTAAAAAAAACTTTTAGTTTTCTGGTGTTATAGACAGCAATTCCCCAACACTGTAAGCCATTCATTAGGGTTTTGGAATAGAGAAAACAAAATCCATATTTTTCATAATTCTGAATATAACATGGTAGAGAAAAAGAACAAATATATAAACTGTGAAATACAGATCCATACATACTCTTTCATTTTGTGATTCTTTCTAAAATTATTTCTATTCTATCTAGTTATGATACTTTAAGCCTAGTGCAGAAGGGAAAAGCACAAACATGAAGTCATCGCTACAGCAATGAGAAAAATATAACCCTAGTTGTTTATTGATATGATTTCTAGAAGCTAAAAATGGAAAACAGAGCAAGAAGTTGTGATTTATTTACAAATAGCTTATTTACATACCGACCTATTTGTGGCAAACTCCTGTTTGGTTCATATAAGTTCTAATTCGGTGAAATTCATTGTTAGAATATCTCCTTATCTTACCTAGCTTCCACTTACTGCTAAACTTAATGATTTGCCTTGATGACATTTACCCCTCCCGTTCTCTACCCCCACATGGTAAGGAGGAATTAAAGAGCTGAACCTGGACTATAGATGCCTTTTAACTGGGTCTTTCTCTCCTTGGTTTTGCCAGGCATGGCTTCTGCTCCTCCTGCTTCTGTGACCCTCCTAGTTGCTGAGAGTTGGCCTGTTTCTTCAACCACCTCCCACCCCACTAAAAAGTGTCAGGCTTTGTGCTAGGCTTCTGGTATAAAATTGTTTACAAAACAAACCCAACCCCTACCCGCATGAAGCCTGGACTGCAGTGGGGAAGAGAGACATTAGTCAAATATCACAAAAATAAATGTATCATTAAAAATTGTAATGAATGCTAAGAGGTAAGGGACACAGCACTGTGAGGATACTGTGAGAAATTTCAAGTAAAGGGTATAGTTACAGATGGATATTCTGTAAACCTATCAGAACCAAGTTTTCGGTGCCCCTCAATTTCTCAGGCTCCTGCCAAAGTTCTGCAATTAATTTTGTATTCATATTTTTTGTGTTGTTGTTGTTGTTACTTAAAACTGCCTCCAAAACTGAGTAAGTTTTAGGTCCACAAGACCTGGATTCACCTTAGGTGAGATATGTACAAAGGTCTTATGATGTGAGGGAATATAATGCATTCAAGGAAAAGTTTAAAAGTCCATTGTGGATGGAATGCAAAGAGAGTTGGTGTAAGATGGGACTGGAAAGTAAACAGGTGGCAAGCCATCCCTCTACAGTGTAGCAAGGATTTCATTCTTCATCTGCCTAGCAAGAACAACCCACTGACACTCTTTTAATTGAAATAATTATTGAGATAATTATATATTCACATGCAGTTGTAAGAAATAATAGAGGATTAGTGTACCCTTTACCCATTTCCCCCAATGAGAATATTTTGCAAAGCTTTTATACAGTATTACAACCAGGATATTGACAATGATACAATATACCCATCCTATTCGATTTCCCAGTTTTATTTATACAACTTTGAGCATGTGTTTGTGGATTTAGTTCTATATAGTAGTCCCTCCTTATCTGGAGTTTTGCTTTCTGTGGTTTCAGTTATCCATAGTCAACTGTAGTCTAAAAATATTAAATGGAAAATTCCAGAAATGAACAAGACATAACTTTTAAATTGCACACTGTTCTGAGTAGCATGATGAAATCTCGCACCACCCTTCTCTGTCCTGCACAAGACATGAATCATCCTGTGTATCCATGCTGTACATGCTACCCACCTATGGTCACTGAGTCTTCTTGGTTACCAGATCGACTGTCACAGGATCACAGTGCTAGTGTTCAAGTAACCATTAATTTGCTTAATAATGGCCTCAAAGTACAAGAGCAGTGATGCTGGTATATTGTTAAAATTGTCCTATTTTAATATTAGCTATTATAGTTAATCTCTTACTGTACCTAATTTACACATTCATCTTTATTATAGGTATGTGTGTATAGGCATGTATTACTCCATTTTTCTATTGCTATAAAGAAATAACCTGAGACTGGGTAATTTATAAAGAAAAAGAGGTTTAATGGATTCATAGTTCCACATGGCTGGGGAGGCCTTATGATCATAGCAGAAAGTGAAGGAGGAGCAAGGACATGTCTAACATGGCAGCAGGCAAGAGAGCATGTGCAGGAGAGCTGCCCTTTTTAAAACCATCAGATCTTGTGAGGCTTATTCACTATCAGGAGAACAGCACGAGGAAAGCCCCACCATCATGATCCAATTATCTCTCATTGTGTCCCTCCCACAACATATGGGGATTATGGAAGCTACAGTTCAAGATGAGACTTGGGTGGGGACACAGCCAAACCATACCAAGGCAAATGCATAGTATATAGAGAGTTCAGTGCTATCCACAGTTTTGGGCACCCACTGGGCATCTTGGAATGCAGATGCTCTGGAGATAAGGGGGGACTCTTGTACAATTTTGTCTCATATATAGATTCATGAATTCATCACCTCAGTGAAGATACTAAACATTTTCATCACCTCAAGGATCCTTCATGTTTCCCTTTTATAATCAAATCTTCCTCCTTCAGCTTCCTGGTTGTTGTCACTAACCAATGTCATCCAACAATCTGAATACATCTGGTCCTGGACTTTTTTGTGGTAATTTTTTTATTGCCAATTCAGTCTCACTGCTTGTTAGTGGTCCATTCACGGTTTCTATTTCTTTCTGATTTAAGCTAGGAGTGTTGTATCTTTCCAGGAATTTATGCATCTCCTCTAGGTTTTCTGGTTCATGTACATAAAGGTGTTCATAGTAACTTTGAATAATCTTTTGTATTTCTGTGGTGTCAGTTGTAATATCTCCCATTTCATTTTTAATTGTGCTTCTCTCTTCTTTTCTTCATCAATTCTGCTAATGGTCTATCAATTTTATTTCTCTTTTCAAAGAACCAGTTTTTTGTTTCATTTATATCTTGTGGGGTTTTTTTTTTGTTTGTTTCAATTTCATTTAGTTCTGCTCTGATCTTGGTTATTTCCTTCCTTCTTATGTGTTTGGGTTTGATTTGTTCTTGTTTCTCTAGTTCCTTGAGGTGTGACCTTAGATTGTCTATTTGTGCTCTTTTAGACTTTTTGATGTAGGCATTTAAGGCTATAAACTTTCCTCTTAGCACTACCTTTGCTGTATCCCAGAGGTTTTGATAGGTTGTATCACTATTACCATTCACTTTGAAGAATTTTTTAATTTCCATTTTGATTTTGCTGTTGACCCAAAGATCATTCAGAAGCAGGTTATTTAACTTCCATGTATTTGCATGGGTTTGAAGGTTCCCTTTGGAGTCAATTTCCAGTTTTATTCCACTGTGGTCTGAGAGAGTGCTTCATATAATTTCAATTGTCTTAAATTTATTGAGACTTGTTTTGTGGCCTATTATATAGTCTATCTTGGAGAAAGTTTCATGCGCTGATGAATAGAATGCATAATCTGTGGTTGTTGGGTAGAATGCTCTATAAATATCTGTTAAGTCCATTTGTTCCAGGGTATAGTTTAAATCCATTGTTTCTTTTCTGACTTTCTGTTAAGAGATCTTCCTGCCTCAGCCTCCAGAGTAGTTAGGATTATAGGAGTGCACTAGCATGCCTGGCTTTTCTGAGAGGATTTTTATTTTATTTTATTTTATTTTTTGTCATGAGATGTAGAATATTGTTAAATACTTTACATCTATTTCTTGAGAAGATTATATGGATTTACTTTTATTCTGCTAATATGGTTAGAATTACATGAATTGATTTTGAAATGTTAAATCAGCCCTGCTCCCTGGAATGAACACTACTTGGTCATAGAGTATTATCATTTTTATATATTGCTAAATTCAATTTGTTAGTATTTTATTAACAATTTTTGCATCCATGTTCATGAGACATGTTGCTTTATAATTTTCTTTTCCTGCAATATCTTTGTCTGGTTTTGATACCAAGATAATACTGGTCTAATAACATGAGTTGAAAAGTCCTCCTTCCCCTATTTTCTGAAAGGTCTCATGTAAAATTGGTATTATTTTTTCCCTAATAATTTGATAAAGTCCTTTGCTGAATCTGTCTGTAGTTGTATTTGTGGGAACATTTTAATTACAAATTCAATTTTTTAATAGATATGAGCTTATTGGAGCTATTTCTCTTTGAGTCAATTTTGTTAATTTCTGTCCTTCAAGAAATTGGCCATTTTATCCAAATTATCAAATTTATTGGCAAAAAGTTTTGATTATATTCTTTTATTATCCTTTTAATGTTGGTAGGATTTCTGGTGATTCCTTTTTTTATTCCTGATATTGATAATTTATGTGTATTTTGTCCTTGATCAGTCTAGCTAGTGATTGATCAATTTAATGGATTTTTTTAAAAAAAGAAGCAGCTTTTTTATCATTCACTTTATGCCTTCCAATCTATTGTTTTCTTTAGTTATTTTTATTATTCCCTTCTTTTAATATGCTTTGTTATATTTTATTTTTCTTCTTTAGTCTTCTTTTTCCATTTTAATTGTAAGGATAGGTCACTGATCTTTCCTAATATAAGAAGTTGAACTATAATTCTTCCTGAGAGCACTGAGTTAGCTGAATCTAATGCATTTTTATATGCCCTTTTATTTTCATTCAGTTCAAAACACTTTGTAATTTCCTTTTTGATTTCTTCTTTGATCTGCTGATTATATAGAAGGATGTTATTTATTTTCCAAGTCTTTGGAATTTTCAAATATCTTTCTCTTATTCATTTATTTAATTTAGTATGATTAGAGGATATATGCTGTATAATCTCGATCCTTTTAAATTGGGTATTTGTTTTATGGCCTAGCATATGGTCTATCTTGGTAAATACTGAATACATGTGTGAGATGAATGTGTGTTCTGCTGTTGTTAGGTGAAGTGTTCAATAATTGCGAGTTAGGTTGGATTAGAAGATAGTATTGTTTAAGTCTTCTATAGTCCTACTGATTTTTTTTCTACTGGTTCTGTCAGTTACTAGAAGATAAATGCTGAAATCTCTAACTATAATTGTGAATTTGTCCATTTTTCTTTTGTCCACATTTGTTTATTGAAACCGAATCTTGAAGCTCTGTTATTAGGTGAACATACACACATTTAGGAGAGTTTTTCTTCATCCATCGATCCTTTTACCTTTATGAAGTTTTCTTTTGGTCTCTAGCAATACTCCTTTACCTTAAAATCTGTTTGGTTTGACACTAATATGAGCATTCCAGCAATGGTTCTTGTTTACAGGAGAACATTTTCCATTTATAGGTTTAACCTATAGGAAACCTTAAATAGGTTTCCATTTATAGGTTTGAAGTCCAATTCATAAATTTTTTTATTTGTGGTTTATGATTATATCTTATCCAAAAATCGTAACTAGGTTCTTGGTTTTCTTAATGAGTTATAAGAGTTCTTTATGCTACATATATTTATATATACATATGTACATGTACATATATATATATTCTTTGTCAGAGTGATGTTTTGCAAATATTTTTTCCCATTCTGTAGCTTTCTTTTTCATTTTCTTAACAGTATTTTTTTGCAAGTAAAAGTTTTAACTTGGAAGTCCAATTCATAAATTTTTTTATTTGTGGTTTATGATTATGTCTTATCCAAAAATCTTTGCCTAGCCCAAGGTCATAAATATTTTCTCCTACGTTTTCTTCTAAAAAGTTTTATAGTTTTAGTTTCTATGTTGAGGTCTATAATCTATTTTGAATTTTTTTGTATGTATGGTTTAATGAAAGGACCTAGATTCATTTTTCCCATACAGATATCCAGTTATTTCAGCATAATTTACTGAAAAGACTATCCTTTCTCCATCTAATTTTTCACCATTCTTGAAAATCAATTGACTGTGTGTAATTGTTGTCCTATTTCTGGACTATCATTGCTGTTCCATTAATCTAAATGTCTATTCTTTGTTACTATTGTACTGCCTTGATTACTATAGCTTTATAAACCTTGAAATCAGGTGGTGTAAATCCTCCAGGTTTTTATTTTAAAAATTGTTTAGAGATTCTAGATCCTTTGAATTTCCATGTAAATTATTCAGTAAATTTGTCAATTTTAATTGCATTCATTTTTGGAAGGCATTTTTACTGGATATGGAAACATAAATTGACACCTTCTTTGGTCAGCATTTCAGAGAGCTAAACCTATTGTCTTTGAACTTGCATAATTTCTGACAAGCAATCTGATGTGATTTTTGTCTTTGTTTCTCTGGATGCTGTGTCTTTGTTCTCTTGCTATTTTTAAGACTCCCTTTTTAACAGTTTTTCAGCAGCTTGATTCTAATGAAACTTGGCAAGGTTTTATTTATGCTTATTTTACTTGGACTTTATTTTGCCTTTTCTATCTGTGAATTTACAGTTTTTGAAATCAAAATTTGGGAAAATTTTGGCCATTTCTTTTTAAAATATTTATTCTGTTTCTTTCCTTCTGGAATTGCAATTGTACATACATTAAGACACTTGATATTTTCTCACGGGTCAAGAGAGATGAATCTTTTTCAGTCTTTATTTCTCCATGCTGCATTTTGGATACTTTTATCACTATGTCTTTATGTGCCATGATACTGCCTTCCATGGTGTCTAAGTATGCTGTTTATCCCATGCAGCAAATTTTTCATTTAAAAAATTGTTTCATTTTTGTCATTAGTATTTCCATTTGGGTCTTTTTTATGTTTTCCATTTCTGTCCTCATTTTATTCAGAGTTTTATATATATATATGAGATGCTATATATATATTCAGATACGTATACACCAGATAAATAAATATGTGTATATATATCCCATATATATATATTTGGTGTTATATATATATATAGCTCTATATATGGCAATATATATGATGCTCTATATATGGCAATATATAGAGCTATATATAGAGCATCATATACAGATACATATTTTTACATATAGATGTAAAATAAAACATGATAAAACAATAAAACAAATAAAGTATTAACAGACAAGAACTTTAAAATAGCACAAATCACATATGATTTTTGCCATATTTTTAACTTTGGGTTTATTCTATTGACTGACTTTTCTTCAGCACATGTTTCTCATTTTCCTGCTTCTTCACATATGCAAGATTCTTTTTACTGGATGTTGTACATTGTAGTTTTACATTTTAGGGTGCTGCATTTTGTTATATCTTTTAGTGTGGATCTAGATTACCTTTACTGCAGTCCTCTTTTAGCCTCACTTTTAAGGTGAGGTTCTTCTAGGTTTCTGCTACATGCATCATATATTCATGAAGGTCTCTTCACTTTGGCTTGTGGGAATTCAGATGATTCCCAGACCTTTGTAAGCTCCAGGGATTGTTCAGTTTACAGCTCCTTCATAGTTGTTTCTCTCTCTGAAATTGCTCACATCCAATAATGTCTTTGTAGACTGACATTCAACCAAAGACTCAATGGAACTCTTATGAAGCTTCCTGGAACAGTTTTCCTGGGTAACTTCTTCCTTCTTGATAATCTGCTCCACAAATCCTAACTGCCTTACCTTCCCCAGATGCCTATTTCTCTCTCCTCAACTCACTGACATTGCCAAACTTTGTTTGGATTTATCTTCCTGTGCATGCTACAATGGAAATTAACTCCAGGTAGAAAGTCTGGGCAAAGGTACGGCTCAATTCATTTGTTTCTCTTTCTTCAAGGATCACCATCTCATGCTACCTACTATCAAGTATCATAAAACAGTTATTTCCTCAACTTTATCTAGCTTTCTGGTTGTTTATGGATGAAGGGTGATTATGTATCCCCATTATCTCCCGTGGCCAAACTCTGACATAATTTAGAATGGAGTTTCATTTTAGAAAATCCTGTCATAGGCATGGACAAAGACTTCATGACTAAAACACAAAAAGCAATGGCAAGAAAAGCCAAAATTGACAAGTGAAATCTAATTAAACTAAAGGGCTTCTGCACAGCAAAAGAAACTATCATCAGAGTGAACAGGCAACCTACAGAATGGGAGAAAATTTTTGCAATCTATCCATCTGACAAAGGGTTGACATCCAGAATCTACAAGGAACTTAAACAAATTTACAAGAAAAAAACAACCCCATCAAACAGTAGATAAAAGATATGAACAGACACTTCTCAAAAGAAGACATTTATGTGGCCAACAAATGTATGGAAAAAAGTCATCGTCACTGCTCATTAGAGAAATGCAAATCAAAACGACAATGAGATAGCATCTCATGCAAGTTAGAATGGCGATCATTAAAAAGTCAGGAAACAACAGATACTGGAGAGGATGTGGAGAAATAGGAATGCTTTTACACTATTGGTGGGAGTGTAAATTAGTTCAACCACTGTGGAAGACAGTGTGGTGGCTCCTCAAGGATCTAGAACCAGAAATACCATTTGACCCAGCAGTCCCATTACTGGGTATATACCCAAAGGATTTTAAATCATTCTACTATAAAGACACATGCACACGTGTGTTTATTGCAGCACTATTCACAATATCAAAGACTTGGAACCAACCCAAATGCCCATATGTGGTACATATACATCATGGAATACTATGCAGCCGTAAGAAACGATGCTATCATGTCCTTTGTAGGGATATGGATGAAGCTGGAAACCATCATTGTCAGCAAACTAACACAGGAACAGAAAACCAAACACCACATGTTCTCACTCATAAGTGGGAGTTGAACAATGAGAACACATGGACATAGGGAGAGGAACATCACATACCAGGGACTGTCGGTGGGTAGGGGGCTGGGGAAGGATAGCATTTGGAGAAATACCTAATGTAGATGATTGGTTGATGGGCACAGCAAACCACCATGGCACGTGTATACCTATGTAACAAACCTGCATGCTCTGCACGTGTATCCCAGAACTTAAAGTATAATACAAAAAAAGAAAATCCTGTCATACTTTTGAAATACAGAAATAAAATTGAAATGTACCTTCTGCTGTAAAAAAATCATAAAAAGCATTTATTATTTGATCTCATATTCTCTGGAGTCCAATTCCTTCTACTAGCCAGAAAAATGAACAAAATTGACCAATGGAAGTCATTATAATAACTGAGGTTGTTTTGATTTTAAAATATTTAGGGGAGGAAATCAGTCAATATAAATTAGTCACAACTGTTTCTCCACCACTACAGAGTCTCTCCTAACTCTCTTTCCTCTATAACTGACATTGGGGTCCCACTCAGCATGGTAGCAAAGAGAGAGACCTTTGGTCCATGTGCTGTCTTTTGCTGGGATTTTCCCTTCCTTCTCTCATCTTGGATATCCTACACCAGTGCCTTCTGAGGTTTGACTAGTCTGGTCCTGTCCTATGTTTTTGAGGTGTCATCCGTGGATGCTTCTGGATCTTGTCATGCTACCTAGTTCTAAAGTCCCTATCGTGGATTTTGTCTGCTCTACTGATTATCTAAATCTGTGACTCTTGTGGGTGACCCTGCAGCCACCAGCTGATTTTCCTCACCATGACACAGATTGCAGAATTATTTCTAGTGGCCTTGAAACATTTCCTCAGGCATTCCTCTTCTGCCTAGGGGCTACATAGTACCAACACCATTCTAAATACAGGGCTTTGCTAAAGAGTTTACCATATTCCCCCTTCTCTCTCCCAAAGGCACTAGTACCCAATAGATGAGTCAAGTCACTCATACCTATAACTCTCCCATTCTTTTTCTCCAGTTTCTAAATTCTACTTCTCTAAGTGAAAGGGAATTCTCCTTTCTTGTCATAAAGAAACTTCCCCTGCAATATAGTCTCTGTTCTCTTTATGCTTTAGCGTCATGTAAATACAATACTCTAAGACTTGAAAGGACCAAGCCCACACTTTTGAATGTAAAGGGAAATATGGGAGATTTATAAAACACTTTTGTTCTTTAACAAAGAGTGGCTTTATGACTAGAGTCTTGCAATCGATTAAAAAAATGTCAGCCTGGGGACTCACAGAAGAATAAGAGACCTGTTTGTTCTGTATCTGCCCTTACCCTGAATCAATACATGCCATTCACCAGGTGATTGACTGATTCAACAAATCAGGCAGCCACTACACACTTAAGGACTAAGGAACAAAAAATAAAGAAAACACTGATTTAATACTTGAAAAATATTATTTTTTTTTACCTTTTCTATAGTAAATCTTTGCATGAGGATTGACTTCCATCATATCCTTCTCTTTTCTCCTAGCATCCACATAGCCTAATTGTAAAAAATAGTAAGATCTAAGATGCATAGATTACGTGAGGTATGTCAGGCACTGCTCTCATTGTTTTAAACTCATTTAATCCCCACAGCAATGCAGTATAGATTATCATTACCTTCATTTTACAGAATGGAAAGCTGAGGCCCAGAGAGATTAAGTAACTTGCTCAAGATCACACAGGCACTTTATCTTGGTTAAATTAGTGAATCTTTAATCCTCAGAATTTTCAGCTATAAAGTAAGGATAACAATTTCAATAATATAAATGAGGTAGTCTGTATAGTATTTCAGCAAAAGCTTCCCAGATCCCAATGGGCTGGGTTCAAATTTTATGTTTCTGAGTTACTGTCTTGTAACCCTGGGTTCCCTGACCTCTCTGTACCTCAGTTGCCTCAACTGTAAAGCAGGAAAGATGATAAGTATATTTTCCTCTGAAGACTATTATGGGGATAAAATAAATAAACATAAGACTTGAACCAAAGCCTAGTACACAGCAAGTGATCAATAAATGTTACTGTTTTCAAAGGCCCACTCTACCTTATCAGAAATCCTGGCACCCTAGCTTATCAGAAATCCTGATGGCAAGGTGAATTTTGGAATTGGGACTCCTTCACATGTTACACATGGGATAGAGTCCACATGAAATTATGGAGTGTTACCCCAGTGAGGTCACAGAAAACACCATGACCAAACATTAAGATGGCTGCCTCAAAATGCACGAATATTCACTCTAAGTGAGAAAAATAAAGACTAAAAACACCCTCTGGCAGTTCTGTTCAGGTTTTGCTACTGAATCAATCATTGCAAAATGTTAGTTTTCAGAGGCTTTTTATTTCAGAATTTCAGATGGGGTATTTTGGGCTCTATTATTTTATATTATGAGAATTAAAGAAGGTGACCTACGTAAGCCAAGCTAAGTACAATGCCTGGCATATAATAAACTCTCTGTAAGTGTGCATTTGCCATTGATTTGGAAATTAATACCATTAGCATTAGTATTATGTTAAACCCATAAAATAGCTACAATTAAAACAGCATCTTCGTAGCTATTTTACATATTCTCCTAGTCATTTCCCCAGATAACTTTCTGTAAAAGTTTTCAGATTTCCTAATTCTATCATATTTTTGGCTGGGCATGAAGTTCATCTATCACCTTTATTTCATTTGCCTTCCTTGGTGACCAATCCCTTATCTGACTCCCCAGCCTTGTCTCTGTGATAGGAACAGTGACAGCCAAGGAAACAGCACAGTCTCATAGTAAAAAGGAAGAAAGAAAGAATATAATAATGACTGTCATTTATCGCAAATATGCCCTGGGATCTGTGCTAGATACTTTCCATAATTCTCTCATTTAATTCTCCCCACTACTTACTAAAGCAGGTATTATCACTCTGATTTTACAGATTGAGAAACTGAGACACAGAGAGATTAGATGATTTGCCTAAGGACTTTAGGAAGAAGTCCTTGAAATTGTTTGTGTGTTTTTTTGTCCCCTTCTATGAGAAAAGATCTTAGTTTATTCACATTTTCTAAAAGATACACACTGTTCCAAGGTTTAAGAACCACTGAGACTACAGATGCTGTGAAAGTACTTGATATTTGTGCAGACAAATGGGTGCTATTGATTCCCAATTCAGGTGGGATTTATTTACAAGTCTCCCCGTCAGACCTAGGCAGTGTAGCTCCCAGGTCACTCAGCAAAGAGAGGGATTAAAAGACATCCCCAACAATAACACTTCGCCTATCAGAACCACAAGCTGCAGCCTTGGCTACTTAGACAACCTTCAGCATTTTCCCCACAACTTCTGTTTCATTCACTCCCTAAATCTCATTGTGTACTCTCTCCAATCTCCTCGCCAGATTAAAATCTCCTTTTAAACCAGAAGCCATGTCTAATTCCTCTTTCTATCCATCCCCAAACTACAATGTTTTGCACATTGTGACTTCTTCATATGTTTTTGATGAAACAGACATTAAAGCTGTATCTCAAGGGATATCTCAGACGGGCATTTCAACCTCAATTGTGTCCTTATTACCCACAATAAGGACACAATTGAAAGACTGAAATTCAGCTAAGGCTCTTACCTTTCTCTGAGCTCCCAGAAAGTGAGGACTTTTAAGATTTCTTGTCAAATAACTGTAAAAGAAAATTTTAAACAGAATAAGTATTTCATTAGGTAATATCTGCTTGATTACTCCTATCTACCAGTCTCTGAAATCAAAAAATTTGCTCTGCTTTTCCTCCAGTCCCGATATGTGTGAGGTTTGTTTGTTTATTGATTCATTTATTTATTTTATTTCTTAGAGACAGAGTTTTGCTCTATCACCAAGCTGGGTGATAGTGGTGTGATCGTAGACTATAGTGCAGTGGTGCAATTATAATTCTCTGGGCTGAAGCAATCCTCCTGCCTCAGCCTCCCAAGTAGCTAGGATTATAGGTGTGCATCACCACCCCCGGCTAATTAAAAAAAAAAAAAATATTTTTGTAGAGACGGGGTCTTACTATGTTGACCAGGCTGCATGTGTGAGGTTTAGATGTGTGGAAGTCAGTAGTAGATAGAAACTCTTAAAACCCAAGCCAATTCGAGAATTTTTTTTTTTTTTTGAGATGGAGTTTCACTCTTGTTGCCTAGGCTAAACTGAAATGGTGCAATCCTGGCTCACCGCAACCTTCACCTCTTGGGTTCAAGCGATTCTCCTGCCTCAGCCTCCCGAATAGCTGGGATTACAGATAAGTACCACCACGCTTGGTTAATTTTGTATTTTTAATAGAGACGGGGTTTCTCCATGTTGATCAGGCTGGTCTCGAACTTCCGACCTCAGGTGATCCGCCAACCTCGGCCTCCCAAAGTGCTGGGATTACAGGCGTGAGCCACGACACCCGGCCGCCAATTTGAGAATTTTTTAAAAATAATAATAATCCACAGACAATCCCCCTCATTTCCGTATTTTCTCATATAGCTTTTCTATGAAGCACACATAAAAATGATAGAATAAAAGCTTAGTTATAATGATATGACTTCATCGCAATCAGTTGTGGAACATGGACAATAAAATTATTTAATTTGAGTCTTTCTGTTCTCCAGAAATGATCTTTGTCCCTTTTCCTTCAGTAAGGAGTTTGTTTGCATGAAAGTATGAGTGTTTATAATACACTGGCACTATTCTTTTTGCTTTCTTCGAAGACAATAAACACTCAAATTTATGTTTCCTTATTCATTGAAGTATTTGCTGGAATCTCATGTTCACATGGAGAAATGTAGTGGCAGAAGAAAGTAGAGGGAGGGAAAGTTCAGTAATGTGTCTAACTTGTTTTTAATTAGACCACGACTCACAGATTAATGAAAATAGAAATGTCTCAAAAGATAATTTCTATATAACTGAGAAAATTGTCTAGATGGAAAAATATTATGAAATCTTGTGGAGTGGCTGTAGGAAGAGGCAGGGCACTAAAAGAGGTCCTCAAGCCTCCCTTTGGTGTTACCACTATTATGTGCTATTTGATGTGTCAAACCATATGACCCCCCATTGAAAACTGTGAATAAATTTTGCATTTTTAGTTAATAAGCATTGAGAAATAGAAGGTGTTTCTTTTTATTCTTTCTTTTTTCTGTTTCTTAAGGTGATATCTATTTACCTCACTACATATTCTGGGTACCACAAAGATACCAGAGATTTCAAAACAGAAAATGTACGCCTAGCCTTAACATTGGCCCATAAAACTCCTCAAATTGCATCTTGTCACTCTTTTCAAGTGAGTCCATCAAAAAGGTAATATCAATTTAATCATATATAGTTTTTGTTTTTATAATGAAATAGTCCCAAAAACCTGAGAAAATTCTTAGTCTTTTTCTTTATCTGAGAACCCATTCTATAATAACAATACACTGGATCTTAGCCAAAAGGCCGAGAAGCGACCTATAGTAATAATAGACACATACTGACATATTTCTTAATTTCTGAATAAAAAGCTGAAACTTGGAATAGTGAAATCAATTTTCTAAAGTCAGTAAAGGACAAACATTTTGGAGAAAAAGAATTTCTTTTCACTTTACAAATAATAAATCCAAACTGAATAAGTTAAAGAATTTTTTAAAAATGTAACGAAGTTTAGTTTCTGTTTCATCTTGTGTGCAGTAAACATTAAATTCTAATATATTCTCTTTAATTTTTTAAAATAGATAAATCTATCAATGTTAAATATTCAGATTGTTACACACTTCTTGTTTGCATATCAACTTTTAAGTTAAATTTTTATTACAAAACTAATAAAAAAGAAAAGAAGGAGCATTAACAATAAAAAAATGTGGCACATTCTAGTTTTCCAGTTGAAAGGAAGAGCACTTCCTTTTCTCATGATAACAGAAGCTCCCTGGATGGCTGACTCACATCTGATTAGAATTTGTTTCTCCCTCCAGCAGAGCAGTTATGTTGCTTCTCCCAGCAGCTGATTGGGTCAGTCTTCCTCAGGGTTCTCAGCTGACCCCAGGTTATTACATTCCCAAGGCTGAAGACTTTCCTTTTTTCCAGTACTTAAACTTCCCTTCTCTCTTTAGACACGCAGGCTCCTTCCTCTGAGAGGTAGTATAGAAAGACCGCTGAATTATGGCTCTTTCAAACTGAACACTGATCTGTTCTTTTTCATTCCTGGGAGTAAATGGAGAAAGATATGTTTAATTCCTGATGTGAATTTGACCTCTGTTGTCTCAGTTAATAGAATGGACTTTTGAAATGTTGCACTAAAAAAATTGTTACAGTTATTGTAGTTCAGCTTTATTTCAAGAAAGCAAGCATGCCATTGGATTGAAAATGGCGAATAACATTGGAAAATAAAAGAATCATTGAACGAGAATTAACTCACTAACCCAGCTTATTTTTAATACTCTAGATATAGATTCTACAAAAGAATGACATACTTCCCTAGTTTACATAGGAATGGACTAAGGTGTGTTTGGTGAGGGGTCATTTTTGTGGCTTACAACTCTGGAGAGTTATTTTTGCAGCCTGTGGAGCCAGACTGGAGAAATAAAGCTGAAGGTGCTTTGATGTCTAAATTCCATTGATAACTTTTAAGCAAAAAATAACAGTAGAGTGAGCTGTGGAAATAGTAGTGGAAGAGAGGGGATGTTTCAAGAAAAATATTCACACAAATATTTAGCATTGAGCTGATCAAACAAAACAAGATTGTGAGCCATTTTCTTCTGTGACAGAAAAAAGGATGTTTGCATTATTAATTTTTCTTTTCAACTGAGTCCAAGTATGAAGAGTCTAAGGTTGGCTGAATCTTCCCGTAATTCTCCTTCGGAGAAAGTTTCAGTGAGGAATTAAGAAAACCAACAGTTGGGAAAGGAAGCTATTTTAATAGGAATGTGGAAAGCTAGGGAGAAGGAGACAAGAATATAAAACAAAGTCGAAAAGGGAAATACCTCCAAAAATCTAAATTTCTTCTTCTTTGCTAGCCATTTCCACCTCTGACTCAACTCTGGTAAATTAAATGCAGTGGTTTTTAACCAAGCAGAAGCATTGGAACTACTCATGGAGCTCTGGCACCACACAGCTGCCACGATGCCACCCTAGGCTTTCTAAATCAGAATCTCTGGAGGTGGGGCATGGGCATGGGTCATTTTAAAATCCGTTTCATCAGTTGTTCTGAAACATACTACTTTTTTAGTGTGATCCCCATTTACCCCAGGCCTCACCACCCTGTGCTTACAAACAGAACCACAATACCGCATAGCTCAATCTCATGACCCTATGTATAATTGCAGAGTCTCATTTATATATTTCTGTAGTCCCCAAATACATAGAACAGAGTTGGCAAGCACTCCTCCCAGATCTTTCTGCCTGGCATCTCTTGTGGAGGGCTAGCAGAGACACTTGAGAGTGACTCTTAACATTAGCTCCCTGTTCATAGTACCAACACCTATCCTGGTGCAAACCTAAAGTGCAAACCCTCAAGCTGAAACAACATTTGTCATTTCAGAACCAGGCCGTGTTATCCCCAGATACAGTGAAAATGGTGCTCTTCCCTAACCTGTATCCTGCTTCATCACTTTGGCCCCTTAGCCACATGATAGGTGCCTCTGTGCCTGGGAAAAAGGAATCTTCAGTGTCCTCCTGCAGCCCCTGCCTCCATCTAGGTTCAGACCGAGACCATAAGACCCATCAGTAAAAGAGACAGCCTCTTGTCCATTTATATCCTTTTACATCTCTGCCCCCACACACCCTTTTATTTGAAGACACTTTCCTACTATGTTAATTATTTCACTCAAATCACCTCTTTGAACTTTTAGATGCACCTTTTAATCAAACACACACCAAAATTTAAAATCCCAGTTTAAATTGAGGTGATATCCTTATTACACATCATTCTTCTAAAATAATACCCTTTCAGCTGGGCGTGGTGGCTCATGCCTGTAATCCCAGCATTTTGGGAGGCCAAGGCGGGCAGATCACGAGGTCAGGATCAAGACCATCCTGGCGAACACTGTGAAACCCTGTCTCTACTAAAAATAAAAAAAAAATAAAAAAATAAAAAAAATTAGCCTGACGTGGTGGCAGGCACCTGTAGTCCCAGCTACTTGGGAGGCTGAGGCAGGAGAATGGCGTGAACCCAGGAGGTGGAGCTTGCAGTGAGCCAAGATAGTGCCACTGCACTCCAGCCTGGGCAACAGAGAAAGACTCTGTCTCAAAAAAAAAAAAAAAAAAAAAAAAAAAAAAAAGAAAATAATACCCTTTCTTTCAATGTACCAAAATCTAGCTAAGTCCAAGGGGATCACATGTGTCAGGTTCAAGCCCCAGCTGAGGTCTGAGGGGAGTAGGTGGATGCGGTGCAGTGAGCTAGAAGAATAGTCGAGAGACAGCAGGTAGATGAGACATGACTTTATTCAGCAGGTCCTTCACAGTGTCAGTGTTACATTTATACACCTTACAAACCATAGTGGCTGAGAACCAGGTGATGAGCTTCTCTATGCTATGTCTACATAGCTGTGATTATATAAAGCATGGAAATGTGCACCTGCACTCCAATGCTGCTGAGTCATGCAGGATGTTTACCTCTGCCTATGCCTGCCTGGCTGCAGCAAAGCCTTGTTCCTTACAACATGGTCTTAGATCAAGTGAGTTGATAAATGTCAACCTCTATAGTTATCCAGAAAATGCAGTTAGCATCTTCATTTTCAAACTCAAGGCTCAAGAACCCTTGGGATTGCCACATGGATAAGGGGAGAAAAAAGGGGTTGAGTGGGCATTTGATAGAATATGTATTCTCAGATCTACAATCCAAAAAAAAAAAAGAAACCTATTTGAAAAACTCCCTGTATCATGGCAGCAGTTCACAATCTCCTTCCCCATCCTTTGCTCCCTGTCTCATTTCACTTCCCAAATCCTCTTGTTAGGATTTTTCATCTTTGCAAATGACTCCACCATTCAGCCAGTTCTTCAAGTCAAACACTGGTTGTCAAATTTGGCTCTTTCTTCTCTTTCTCCTCTCCTCCGACAACAAATCTATAACCAAGTCCCATCAGTTCTATACTCTAAATTTCTACTGATTTTATTTCTTTCTCTTCATCTCGACTGACTCTAATCCAGGCTGACATCATGACTTGCTGAGACTAATGCAATAAGCCACAGCTAATTTTCTGATATCTACATTTATACCCTGAAAATGTTTTATCTGGTACAATCAGGGCAATTTTTAAAAATATCTGCTTCTTCTGCCCTTAAAAATTTTAAAATCTTCCTAAATCCTCTGAATGTCAGAGTTTTCAACTATAAGTTGGGGATAATGATTCCTAAATTGATGGTTATTGTAAGAATTTGAAAGATTGTAAAATATATGCATAGAGAATGTGTATATAAAAAGCCTAATGCTGTACTTCACTTGGCATATGTCAGAAAGTATTATGCTTATCTTTTTTCTTTCTAAGGCAGCCGAGGACATGGGACTCAACGGAGAAACAAAGTTCATTTTAGCTCTAAACTTCTATGATTCTATGTCACGCAAAGAAGCTGGGATGTACCTAAATTTTAAATTTGATGTCATTTTTTTGTTGTTGTTTTTCCATTGGTAATAAAATTCGGAACCAGAGGGACACAAATATGATTCATATCAGGTTATGTCAAAGGTGATAAAAGTCACACTTGTCTTCATACCTTGCTCTGCCAGCCCCAGTTCTGTCATCTTTTGTTCTGCTGGCTCATGGGTTGCTGATGGATTGTTCAGGCTGAGGGGTCAAAAGAAGAGAGTCAGAGTTTCAAATAAGTCACCTTAAAACAAATTCACATAAGAGATTTCATATAAGCACCCCTCATCTCATCTGTGCCTCACTTTTGCTTTTTATTTCTTTTCTTTTTTTTTTTATTATTATTATACTTTAAGTTCTAGGGTACATGTGCATAACATGCAGGTTTGTTACATATGTATACTTGTGTCATGTTGGTGTGCTGCACCCATCAACTCGGCGGCACCCATCAGCTCATCATTTACATCAGGTATAACTGCCAATGCAATCCTTCCCTCCTCCCCACTCCCCATAATAGGCCCCAGTGTGTGATGTTCCCCTTCCCGAGTCCAAGTGATCTCTGGTGGCTGATGCCTGTAATCCCAGCACTTTGGGAGACCAAGGCAGGTGGATCACCTGAGGTCAGGAGTTCGAGACCAGCCTGGCAAACATGGCAAAACCCCACCTCTACTAAAAATACAAAAATCAGCTGACGGTGGTGGCAGGCCCCTGTAATCCCAGCTACTTGGGGGGCTGAGGCAGGAGAATTGCTTGAACCCAGGAGGCAGAGGTTGCAGTGAGCCAAGAGCTTACCATTGCACTCCAGCCTGGGCAACAAGAGAGAGATTCCATCTCAAAAATAAAATAAAATTAAATTAAAAAGTAAGGTAAGCATGTTTGAAAGTAATATTCATTTTTATCACTCATTTTGATACTATTCTTTGTAAAAGTAATCATAAAATTATTTCCTAATTGAGATATTAATATATAAAATTTTATGTAGTGAAAAACCACTTTCTACATAAATCTGACTTAGCTATAGATTTAATGTTAAGCAAAGGCATTGCCTATTCTTGAGACTACCAGCTATGCCTAATAACATAACCACAAACATGTGCAGAACAATTATACTGTTTAAAATGCTTTCATATACATTACCATTTATGATTTAACCAAATATAGTTATGGACTTCAGTATATTCTTTTGAATTGGTCAAAATGTAGAAAACACCCCAAAACTATATTCATATCTCAAGTAACTGTTATTAGCATTTTGCTGATAAATAAATAGAGCATTTTACCAGAACAATAAACATAGGTTTTAAACAAATATATAAGAAAAATGATTTCTCATTTGAAGATAAAAATGCACATACCATGGCTAATATGAATCTTATTTCATTCACCATTTTAAAAATATAAAATACAACCTGCACTATAACCTGAATGGGGTCACCCAGGGCACTGGCCAGATATCACAAAGCTTGGGGACTAGAGCCTGACATGTTAAAACCAGGTTAGGAATTCCACAAGAAGGAGCCAAAACTCAGAAAGGAAATGGAAGGTCCAAATCGTTGGTCTTAAAAAGCATGAAAAGTCATAGCTGTAGAAACCAAGTATGAACAGCAGAACCAAAGCCTGGATCAGAGCTGGCAATGAGAATATAACCCAAGGGGCAAATAATAGGTAGAAGTGGACTGGAATGGGAGCATGCAGAAAGTCCTGGGATTACTGGGTATGGAATTAGAGTGTGAGTTGTACACCTTCATCATTCAGCTGGTACCAAGGCATGAGGGTAGCCCTTACTTAAAGATGCATGTAGGAGAAGAGAGATAATATAGACCACGTCTTGTTAATTTTAACTATATACCTCGTTATGTTGTTGTTAAATGCAATTCTAAGATTTTCTTTTCTTTCTTTTTTATTTTTCCTTTTTTTTTTCTTTTTGATACATGGTCTTTTTGATACACTCTGTCACCCAGGCTGATCATAGCTCACTGTTACCTCAAACTCCTAGGCTTAAGCAATCCTCCCACCTCAGTCTCCCAAGCAGCTGATACTACAGGCATGTGCCACCATACCCGGTTAATTTTTTGTAGAGATGGGGTCTTGTTATATTGCCCAGGCTGGGAGATTTGATTTCTTATCCAGAATGTTTTAGAGTAGTCATCAATTGCTGACTGCTTCTTATTGATCTGAAATACTCAAACTAAGATTTTTAGGAATCACATACTGTAATTAATATTTATAAGTGGTTGGGCTCAGTGGCTCACACCTGTAATCCCAGCACTTTAGAGGGCAGAGGCAGGCGGGTTGCCGTAGGTCAGGAGTTTGAGATCAGCCTGGCTAACATAGTGAAACCTGGTCTCTACTAAAAACACTAAAATTAGCTGGGCGTGGTGGGGCATGCCTGTAGTCCCAGCTACTCGGGAGGCTGAGGCAGGAGAATTGCTTCAACCCAAGAGGCAGAAGTTGTAGTGAGCCGAGACTGTGCCACTGCACTCCAGCCTGGGCAACAGAGCAAGACTCTGTCTCAAAAAAAAAAAAAAAAAAAGTAAGTAATTATATATAAGTACTTAGAATGATTATTAAATATATACTAAATTAAAAGAAAATTATTTACATGTCATTTTGAAGACACTGAAACTTAAATTCTTCATTTTGATAGACAAGAAGAAAAAAGTATTTTATAAAAGCAGCAGACCTAGCAGTTTGACTGGCAAATGATAAACATTAAAAATTATTTGTTGATTGAACAGTGAACTATTTCTGATTTGTTGTGATTTAGAATAGGTCCTTTAAAAGTCTTATCACGGCACTTTTAGGCAGTAAAGAAATAATTACTACATTGTGATGTAACTTTTTGTTGTTGTTCTCTTTTTTACCTACATGTGTTGATATAATTTCAGCACAGCCATTTACATGATTCGGAAATCTGACTTTAATTATACACATAAGGTCTTCTGAAACTAAGAACTGTGCTTTATTGTCCCTCCTTTTAGTTCTCACAAAGGATGTTTCTGCCTCGTGTTACTTTTGATTTGTCAAACATACATTTTTCTGAAATATCAAACTGTGTTTTGTGAAGTTAAAGGAACATAACTCTCCTTTAGAGGATGTCAGTTGGTACAGGAAAAATGACATGGTAAAATGGCTGCTCAAAGGTAAGTTTTCAAAATGCGTATCTCTATCGACTCAGTGTGAATTAACTTGATCCACAAATCAAACTCCAGAACTAGTAGTAAGAAATAAATGGAAGGGCATGAAAAAGGAATAGAAACATGCTCAGATCTCAAGGGAAATTTTAGGAAAAATGTATAACACTCCTAAGGGCCTGAAAAATCAAAAGTGGTACTTTACTGCAACTTGACCCCAACGTGTGTCTTGAATTAAATATTTGAAATAGCATTGTTATTCAGAGGCAAGTATGTAGATTAAAAAGAAAAGGTAAAATTCCCCCAACTAGTACTAATACAGAAAGCCATTTTTCTTCTCCTTTATTCCTGACCCCATCCCACATAATAGAATTGACCTTCACTATTTATTGGCCCAGAAAGAGAAATCACACATTGCCCCAAAGGTTGACTTGCCAAGAGTAGGAAACAGTTATTCTGGGAACTAAAGAGCATTGATGAGTCTCTTGAAAACTGCACCTACACTTCTTGGTTCCCTTCTTTCAGCTCCTATTTTTCTATGCAAATCAGTGCAGAGAGTTTTTTCCTAGTTCCAGTGCAGCCGACAATGTGGCTGCTGTAGACATGAGCGACTGGGGGACATGGTGATGTTGATTCAATTAAAGTCTGATCATCAAGAATGAGTTCAGGGAGCTAGATTCTTCTGTGCCCAGAACAGTACTTATTTGCACTCTCCTCAGATGCTGCATTGAAAATTTAATGTCAGTTTTATGTATTTGTTTGTGAACTAGGTGTTTTCCAATATCCTGAGAGATGGCTTTAAAAAAAAAATACACACACAGCTGCTTGTACATAGTAGAGAGACAAATAGACCAAGTGAATTGTAGTAAAGCTTAGTTGAATCTTCAAACTAAAAAGATGGCATCACCATCAGCAAAAAAAATCTTCAGAATCAGCCTGAAACCTCACCCAAGGCAGAGGTACCCAGAGTGATTTTTAACATGGAAGCTTTAGAAATTGTCAGAAAAAAGACTTTTAGAGACTGTCTGCTTAGCTTCAACTGTCAAAAAAAAAGGTGATGCTAACGTTTTCTGTTTTCTTCCCTACCTCACTCCCATCTCCCACGACACACACATTCAAGAATAGGAATGGTCCCTACAACGCTTAACACTCTCTGGACAAGGTCAGTCAGTGGTCGTTCATTTATCTTCCTTCTGCTCTTTCCTCAGACCAGAGATTCAAGATTTGAACATATGTACACACTCGTTTGGCTAACAGTACAGCAAATTCCAGTACTCTAAGGATTAACTAGTCACTTTATTTCTTTTGGAAGGCTGTGCTGTAACCAAAGCCCAACATTTTGTTTATCTTCCACTGTTTATCTTCCAAGGAGCATGCTCCAATGCACTCATCATGACAAAGTACCTGCTGTGGAAATGTATTTTAAGATTGTGAAATATGAAGGCTTTTTGGAGGAAGAGCAGTTATTATCTAATTTTAAAAAGTTTTGTTCCTTTGTAGAAGTGGACAATATATAAGTTTCTTAGAGATTTTAAACAAACTCAACTTTATTGAAGTAGCATTTCCAGTCCCTTTTTTGTGTATAAAGTTAAACAGATCCACCTTCATGGTAAATGGATATTTGAAACTAATAAATATAAACAAATTCCTTTCCAGTTAATTGCTTTGACCTCCTCTTCCTACAACAACACTTTTCGGAGAACTGCTAAAAAAAAAAAATAGTAAAAGAAATACTTGTGTTTCAGAGCTCTTTATTTCCCCTGGTCAGGCAGTAGTGTGAGTTCTGAAGAATAATACAAAGATTCAGTGGCAGGAAGCTAAAAAGAGAATAAAGAAAAGCAAAGATGACATAACAAACCACCCCACAAGCTCTCCCATTAATCCATGAATGACTGAAAATGGATTATGAGTGAGCTTATTTTTTTTGTTTCAATTGACAGCTAAAGAAGAGTAGCTTTACAAAATTTTGTAAAGCATGATTGAATGAAGGCTCTCTCAAAATTCTGAAGTCCCTAACTTTTTCTCTAAATTAATGTCAACACTAGAACTGTTTAAAGTAATGTATCACTGAGAAAAGAAATTAGTAAAATTTTAGTTTCTCCTCTAGATAAAGTTTCATGAAAATAAATAGAAAAAAGGAAATTCAGTGACTCTATTCCTTGGCATAATAATTAGATTTTTGGCATTCAAATATAAACAAATAATTCTAATATGACATAAGTGCTATATTCAAAATACATGTAATGAGAAGACAGATTTAAAATGTTATTAATGGCAATGAAAATATACATTCTTAGCCTTTATTTGACTTACATGTTATTCAATTAACATTTATATTCAACAAATATTTATTGATTGTATATTATATGCCAAATATTTACATTTTAAACAATGCCAAATTTTATCTCAAATGTTCTTTTGAAACAAAGATTATTAAATAAATGAGAATTCATGGAGAAAGACAATGATTTGCCTTGGGAACATCAGAGGGAGAAAGAATTCAGAGGTCTAACTAGAACCAGAGGTGTGTTAGTAAATGTTTTACCACCTGTTCTCCACTACCCTGATTTGTAGCGTTTGCCAATTAGCATGGTGTAAATGTGAACACCATGTCTGATTTCAAGCTACCAACCTGACATTACTGAAAGCAGAGTTGGAAAGAGATGCACACAAAGCATTCTCTGATCCATTATGAACTTCCTGTAGCATATCACTGTTAATACCCACCAAATAAGGGCTTTCTAGGGTCACCCTATGACTCTATTCATGACTACCTAACAGTCAGGATTGAGGGGTTGAATAGCTTTGGAGAGTGACTCATAATTGTCCATAGACATATTTATATAGGACCCCATTATCTTTATCTCTTTTCTTCTCTGGATTTTGGAGCATTCACTCCCATATCCTGGCTCTCTTTAGCCTTCTGCTACATTAAGCACCTGACCTCTGTTACTGTAAAGAGAAAAGTAGCTTCTGCTTTGGGAAGCTGGCAATAACTTTGAACTACTTCAGCAAAATGCTTCCCCATTTTGTCACGCAGAATATTAAAAAGATACATAGTCAGGGATGAGATTTAATAAAATTAATAAATGTTTCTGCTTCATCAAGGATATTCTTAAAGAATGCTTGCAGTTTTTCACTGAGAATATGTAGAGATGATGAATTTAATGACTATAAACACAGTTTAGTGCCTCAGCCTTGATTAGAGCTAAATTTCCAGAACTATGGCTTTTGTACAAGCAGTGAAAATGTCAAACACAATTTAAAGGGCCAATAATGTCTTAGTGTGATTATGAAAATAATTTTTACCTTGCAGATCTCATGAAAGGATCTCCAGGAACCTCTCGGGACCCACAGATAACACTTGGAGAGCCACCCCCCTAGCCCCAAGTCACAAACATATCTTGGTTTGGTTATTGCCATCGCCTGCTAATCAGGTTCCCAAATTCATTCTGGCCTCCTTGTAATCCATTTACCAATGGAAGCCAAACAGAGCTTTTAATAAGGCAATTCTAGTCATGTCATTTTCTATTCAAAACCCTTTTACGGCTTCTCGTAGTCTTAGGGCAAAATTAAAACCTTCACCATGGCTGAGAGAGGTTTTACCATCTGGTCCCTGGCTATTACCTAGCCTCATCTCTCTCAGATCTCCTTAATCTATTTGCAGCAGCCACACTTGCTTCTTTCTCTTTTTCAAACATTGCAGATTTATTCTTTCCCCCAGGGTCCTTGCACATGCATTTTTTTGTTCTTGTGTTGATTTCTCTATGTTTCATTTACCTAATTCGACCTATCCCTTAATTATCAATTTAAATTACACTCTAAGAGGTTTTCCTTACCTAAATTCCATCAGATGAGGTTCCCCCTCATATGCTTTAACAAGCAGTCTTGTACTTATGTAATTAATGTAGAACATTTTTTTATTAATATTTTTTGAGATGGAGTCTCGCTCTGTCACCCAGGCTGGAGTGCAATGGCATGATCTTGGCTCACTGAAACCTCCACTTCCCAGGTCTGAGCGATTCTCCTGCCTCAGCCTCCTGAGTAGCTGGGATTACAGGTGCACACCACCATGCCTGGCTAATTTTTATATTTTTAGTAGAGATGGGGTTTCACCATGTTGGTCAGGCTGGTCTCGAACTCCTGACCTCATGATCCGCCAGTCTCAGCCTTCCAATGTAGTACTTATTTTTGAGGTCCTCCATGAGACTATAATTACTCTCAAGGAAAAGACTATCTGTCTTGCTCTTCATTGTATCCCTAGTGCTTGGCATAGATTAAGGACTTCTAATGTCTGATTTTACTTAAGGATGTCACCTAAAATGAAAAAGAAAGAATTGAAAGATTACCTACACATAAATATCAGTCTGTCTGCTCTTTTGAACGTGTACAACAATGACTTGTGGCCTTTTGAAGGAACAAGAAAGCACCTTAATCTAGCTTTGAATTACTTGACAAAAATAATAATAATAGTAAAAGTAAAGAAAAAGGAAACTAAGCAAACTGGAAGGTGCAGAGAAGGCATCTCTCAACCGCAAGAATTCAGAGTTAAGATTATGGAAGCCAGATCAGGATAGCTGTACTCAAAATTGAAATTCAATCCTAGTAATGAAGATTTTGTTCCAGTGATACTTTAATCCTTCTTCTCTTTAAGATGATGACTCTCCAAGGAGGTTGCTGAGTTCTTCATTCAAATAGACTCAGACCATCTGCATACAATGTCCAGCAAATGTCTGAGCTTTAGCAGTAGGCATAGCTTAGTCCCAAGCATGGATTTCTACTACACTTTATCCACTTGTTTTATTCCCTTATCTATTCCTCCATGCCATATAAATATTGAAGTCTTGTTCTAGCTCTGAGTCAAGTCTGTACTTTTTGACTTTCTGAAAAAATTATCATGCTCCCAAGCTTAACTCCACAATAAGTTTTTCACATCTAGAAAATGTTGTGGCTCTCTATTAAAGAAACATGTGCCAAAAATTAAGTAATTCCAGGAAGGCTCAAAGTTCTTCTGTAGATTATACTCATTATGGCTTGAGCATGCCTTAGGCTAGGTGACGACCAGTATGTAACTGGACACAGTAGCCTAAGAAGATATTATTAGAAATTATAATTTTCTATATTTATTTTTTGCTCAGTTCAAACCATGGCACTAAAATGATTCAAAACCTCCTAAAACACTCTGGTAAATATTCTCCATTAATTCTACTCAAGATAAAATTGGTGCATCTTACACAATGCAATATATGAACAATTCATAGTAAGTTGTAAAACTCAGGGTCACTTGGTGCTGAAAAGGAAAGCTTTGTTTAAATGGCTAAATATTTTATTATAAATGTCTCAACTACACTTAGAAGCAAATATGAGATGTTATTTCCTGTAGTATTTTTCCCAAAGCTAGAGTTTGTTTTAATAAGGCAAAGGTTAAACACTGCAGTGAATTATGTCTGCCCCAATGCGCAAACACCTTTTTCTTTTTGCTTGTCCTTGCAAATTTTTTAAGTCTGATATTTATTACATCATGTTTGAAAAAGAGACAGACTAAAGCGAAGCTTGAAAAAGAGAAGATGGTGACTGGAAGAGATCTAATTACAGTGACCTAACACAATTGGGTCAGCAAGAGGGTAAGAATTCATGCATTTATAATGGGAACTTTTCTGGAACATAGCTGATACTGTGCCATTGCCTTGGAAACCCATTCAGATGTAATCAGTCATTTTTTTAGACTACGTTTGAGACAGGAATCCCAAGTTGAAAAGTTCAGGGTAGGATGTTAGTATCTAGGGGAGAGCTAGTGGTTGTGTTGGAAACCTAGAAATCAAGAGACAACCGAAGGGGCTGATCACTGAAAGGCAGAAAGCACCAGAAATTCCAATCCTGTAAGTGTGGAATCATCAAGGAAAAATTCAATCTTCTGTGGCAGTTAAATTACATTGTTATTTAAAAATTTGGAATATACCTTCGTCCATTTATATTTGCTATTTCTAATTTCCTTTTCTATGTGCAGCGTTTAATTTTAGGCTAATTACTCAACTGATGAATCACATAGTACTCCCCAGTACCATTCTACCTCCTTTAAGGACATTTTTATTCACTGAAAGCTATAAAATGAAATAACTCATCTACGATATATCATAGACAACTTTCTTCATCACATAAAAGCTTACTCTGCAATTTGTGAATTATCCTGCTTCTTGCTTTTGCTTTCTTTTTTGTCTCCTTTAGGCTTGCTTTGCCCGTCATTAGCACCTCCTCCAGAGCTAAAGAAAGGGGACAAGCAAGGCTTTAAACTCAGTCTAGTCATGGTATTTATTAATGGGTGGCTTTGAGGAGGGACCAGAAAACAAGAGTTTGCCAGCAAAAGTGAGGTTTGTAAATTATCCACAAGGCTAATTGATTCATGTGATCAATTCTCCCTTTTTTCAGAACAGGACTGTCTAATGGAGCATTTGGATATATTCTTATCTATGGTGTTCAATGTGGTTGCCACTGGTCCAATTGAGTAACTGAATTTTTAATTTAATTTTATTTTAATTTTAATACATTTAAATTTAAATAGCCACACATAGTTAACAGCTATCAGACAAGACAGTGCAGCTCTAGAATATGTCTTTCTGGTTATCACATCCAGCAGTACAATATAATTTCATAAACTCCAAATTTACTATTTTGGAAACCATAGTCTTTTCACATGGATTGAACTAGTTTACCATTGACATTTGCACTTTGAAGAAAATGTCAGATAATTGCATTAATAATGTAAAAACCATTATAGATTAAAAGTTTAACTTTCATAAGGGCATGTGCTAGTTATAAGAACTAGCATAAAACTATTAGAATTATTTATAAATTAATATCAATAATTGATAATAAATCTGTTAGATAATGAATCACTAACGTGAAGCAGGTCTAAAGGAAACTCGAAGGCATCCTTTATTTATTTATTTATTTAAACTGTATATGCCAGACATGGGACTAGTGCTGCAGATTTTTAAAAAAGACTAGCCATCAAGAAGCTCATTTATCTTTTCAAAAATATCATTAGTGCTTTATCTAATGTATTTTATATTTCATACTTTTTATATAAATAGGACTGAACTTTTCCCAAATTAGTACAAAATAATGATGTTTTTAATATTGTATTTAATTGAACTTTGCAGTGATTATTATTTATGTGACTATAAGTTATTTTAGTATACTATATTAGCATATAATACAATCTTATGGTATATCTGTATGTATACAACACATATATAATTGTTTTAAATTTTCTTTTCAGATTTAAGTAACAGCTAAAAAATTTTTCCAGTATTTAAACCCTGATTTAGTTTTGTTTACAGCATATAGCACTTATGTATTAATATAAGTATATATAGTAATATAAATACTGCATTTCTTATAGTAAGTAGTATAACTATACTCATATAACCATATAAGGTGCAGTGTAACTTTATGTATACTTATATAACCATAAGAATAAACATAAGTATTAATATATGACTTATATAAGGATAAGTACTAATAGTTTCTTCTTTTAATTTCCTGCTTTAGTTTTTTTTTTTTTTTGAGACAGAATTTTGCTCTAGTTGCCCAGGCTGGAGTGCAGTGGTGTGATCTCGGCTCACTGCAACCTCCGCCTCCCAGATTCAAGTGATTCTCCTGCCTCAGCCTCCCGAGTAGCTAGGATTACAGGCATGTGCCACCACGCCTGGCTAATTTTGTATTTTTGGTAGAGACAGGGTTTCTCCATGTGGATCAGGCTGGTCTCAAACTCCTGACCTCAGGTGATCCGCCTGCCTCAGCCTCCCAAAGTGCTGGGATTACAGGCATGAGCCACCACGCCCAGCCTTAGCACACCTAATATGTACACCTAATATATACAAATACTAATAAAAATGATGACTTGATTTATACTTAATGAAAATTGATATGTTAACTTTTTCAGGAATATTGACGATGGGCTATAGAGCCGGATAGCCAGACTATTCAGTAACTAGTTTTCTCACATCCCAAATACAACCCTGAGCAACCCTCAGCTTATCTGTGCTTCAATTTCTTCACTAGGAAAGTGGAAAATAATTACAACCTCCTTATAGGGTCATATTGAGAAATAAATAGAAAGATTCATAGCAAGTGCTTTACATAGCCCCTGATACATACTAAGTGTTCAATAAAACTTCATTATTATCGTTATTATTAAAAATATTGCAAGATAAACTTAATAAATTTGAGACCCTATGTCACCTTCTTCAAGGTAACAGTGGAGGAGGAGTTTGTCAATGCTCAATGTATACTATACCAGGTGGTATTTGACTACACACAAAACTGAATTAGAGTTTAAATACTGGAAAATTTTTACTCACTGGTGTCTTTACTTTCTCGTAGAATATTAATTTACTTACTCTTTTCCTCTAAGACTGGAAAATTCACAACTTTTTGTACTTTATTTTGAAGAGTACCTATTTGACATGGAGTCATTACAGAAGATGTGTCCATGTTGAAAACAATTTTTTTGCTGGCAGACATGTATATGAAATTGAAAATATGGGTTTTACTCTGTATGCCTATAAAAACAAAGAATGAATATATTAAACAGTTTTAAAACTTCTAAGGAAATGCTTTTGCAAATAAATACAATCCTAGAAAGGATGTAATATTTGAGAAAAGCTCTGGCTCAAAAGCGTGATCAGAGATTTTCAAGTAGAGCATTGAATTAGATTTCTAAATGCCACCATGTATTCTGTAAACAGATTTAGTTGACAACACAAATTAAATTGGAAAAACTGAACATCTCAGTTATGTCAATTTGCTCAGGCCTCAAAGATACACATCTTTGAAGTCATGCTTAAGTCAATACTACAGTACATGCAATACTTCATGAGATCCATTTAAACCTTACATTTAAAAGTACACACTTGTAATTCCACCACTTAACTTTAGTCTTGTAGAAGACTTGAAGGAAACAACCGACTCCAAACTACAGAACTCAATAGGGAAATGTGGGCAGTAAGCCAAGTGTGCTTTTGAATCTCCATTTCTCTCTTTGTATTAATTTTGAGAACATTAACTGCTATGAGAAATAAACTTACAAATACAGTAGAAGTTTATTTCTCACTCACATAAAGTCCAAAATAGTTCCCAACTGACAGATGATCTCCTTTGAGCAGAAATTCAGAGACCCAAGCTTCTTCGAGTATTAGCTCCATTGTCTTCAACATGTTGCTTCCAATATGGCCATCCTTGTCTTCATTTAACAAAAAAAGCAAATAGCATGTAGTTCAAGTAGAAAGATCTCCTAGACCAGACCTGGGAGAGAGACAAATACCACTTCCATGTATATTCCACTGGCTGGAACTCAGTCATACGGCCACGCCTCACTGTAGGGGAAGCTGCGATATGTAGTCTAAAATATTCCTAGAATGACAGTCCCCAATGCCATATGATTCTTGATAAGCCTACAGAATATAGCTTCTTCTTCGTCACTAGTCATCTCCCAGCCGCTTCTGTTACCTCTTTAATTGCTAGAGGAAATCCATCCCATTAATTCATTCACAGTTATGTGTCAGCCCTGGATGTGCATTTCAAAAGCAGAGGGCTGAAGAATGATTACTCACTCCACAAAAAGACAAATGGAGGAGTTTTTTTTTTTTTTTTTTTTTTTCCCGGGGGGGGTGTTTTGTTTATTTGTTTGTTTTTGGTAGGATAGGATTCAAAAATATTTGAAGTAACATCTACTTAGTTCATGAATAAGGCAAGTTCTAAAAAGCAGTCCCTTTCTTAGAAATAGAGAGGATACAAATTAAAGAATAAATATTGTAAACAACATCTATTCAATTCTGAGTTTTTTCTCATTTCTTTAGAAATTCTTAATGTACAGTATCATTGGTTAGTGTCTCTATTGGTATTGGGTAAAAGGCACACTTTATCAAGCCAGTGAGAGACCATTGTGTCTTAATTCCTATATTGGATTAGCATATATAAGAGGTCTCATATAAATCTCCAATGCAACATGTTCCAAAACTGAAATCTTGACTTTCTCCACAAATCTATTCCACTCTCATCTCTTCCCTTGCCTGTTGATGCAACTCTGTCTTAAGAGTTGCGCAAGACTAAAACTTTAGAATCTTTGACTCCCCTCCTTCTCTCAGACCTCTTATCCAAGCTTCCAGGAAATCCTGTTTACTCTACATTCAAAATGCCCAGAATAAACACCAGCTTGGGAAACACAGCAAGACCCTGTCTCTATTTTAAAAATAATAAAAATGAAATAAAAATTAAAAAAAAAACAAAATACCCAGAATATGAACACTTCTCCTCATCCTCATTCCTGGTTTGAGCCCCCATCATTTCTTACATGGATCACGAAATGGCCTCCTAAATACTTTTGTGTTTGTAACCCCCACCCCTAAACATGAACACACACACACACACACACACACACACACACACCCCTACTCTCGACTGAGGAGCAAAAGTAGAAGCAGTGAAATTAGTTAGGAGACCACTGCACTAATTCAGGTAAGAGATAACTCCCACTGTTCTTCCCTCACACAGTCCACTTCACCCATATTGACGTCTTTGCTGTTTTTGGACAAATTAGATATTCTCTCCCCTTTCTTACTAATGTCACCATTTCAACAAGTCTTATCCTGAGTGTCCTATTAAATATTCCAATGTGCCACCCAGAATTTCCAAAACCTCTTAAACTTATTTTCCTTTTAATGTAATTATGTAATGCTTACTAACATAGTTTATAATGTGCATACTTCTTTGTGTTTACTGTTTGCTTCTCTTCCAGAATGTAAGCTCCACAAGAGCAGATATTTCTTTTGTAGTTTTTTTTCTACAGTGCTGTCCTTCTAGTGCCTAGAAGAGTACCTAACACATAAAAGATGCTCTGTAAATATTTATTGAAAGTTCAATGAATTTTTCTAAACAGAAATATATAGTTTAAAAATTGATGATCCTATCAGGTTTAAGCTTTTCTGGTTCACTATCACCTGATAGAGAAGATTAATCAAAATCCTTGGGACCAAAGTATTTCAAGGTTTATTTGGTGGAAAAATAATCTCACAGAATATTCTTGCCAAATAAGCTTATGATACATAGCCGACCATACCTCCCTCTTGGAGAGTCTATTCCACTGTAAAACAATCTTTGTAACACTAATCCAGCACTTCCCAAACTTACTTAACAAATCTCTTTTTTCATGAAGTGACTATTAGAATTGCATGGAATTAATGCTCTAGGCTGGTGATGTGAAAATAATGATATTTAAAATGGAGTTTAGCCCAGGAATGTAAGATTGGTTCAACATTTGAAAAGCAATCATTGTAATATACCATATTAATTGGATAAAAGATAAAAATACATGATTGTCTCAATAATTTCAAATAAAACATTTTACAAAATCCAAAATCCTTTTATGATTAAAAAAAAAAAAAAACACTGAATAAATAAACATATTAAGGGATTTCCTTAACCTGGTAAAGAATATCTACCAAAAAACCCCTACAGCTTGCATTATAATGGTGAAAGAGTGAAAGCTTTCCCCCTATAATCAGTAACAAAAGAATTTCAACTCTCACCACTTCTATACCTTGCCAGGGAAACTAGGCAAGAAAAAGAAATAGAAGTATCCAGATCAGAAAGCAAGAAATAAAATAATGTGTATTTGCAGGTTGCATAATTTATATATATAAAACACTAACAAATTCACACTCATACACGCACACATTACAGCTAATGAGTTCAACACAGCTGCAGAACACACTACCAATATACAAAAATCAGTTGTAATGCTATAGACTAGCAATAAACAAACTAGAAATAAATGTAAGGAAACAATTCCATCGATAACAGCTTTATAAAGACTAAAATACTTAGGAATAAATCTAACAAAAGAAGTACAACATGAGTACACTGAAAACTACAAAATTTCATTAAATCAATAAAGGCCTAAATAGAAAGATATTTTATGTTTCTGGATTGAAGGACTGAATGTGGTTAAGATGGCAATGCTCCCCAAATCGACCTAAAGATTCACTGCAATCACTATCAAAATACCTGTTGACATTTTTTTTTTTTTTGCAGGAATTGACAAGCTAATCTTTAAATTCAAAAGATCCAAAATAGTAAAGCCAAACTTGAAATACAACAAAACCAGAAAACTCATACTTCCTGATTTCAAAACTTGCTACAAAATTATATTAATCAAGACAGTGTAAACAGGCAAAAGGATAGACAGGTAAAGGAAGAGAACTGAGAATTTTATCAACAAATTAATAGCAGAGATTCAAACCCAGACTGGACAAAAAAAATCCATGCTTTCCCCACTACCATGTAAGTCTTTTTTGTCTACCATTGTTCTCTATATTCTCCACAACACGTAACCTAGGGCCATGTACCAACTGATGAATGAATGAGCAGCGCTTCTGGTGATAATGTCTAATCCTATAAGGCACTAAATGGTACATAAAGAAGGACAATTTTATTTTTAAGTACAACCCAACAGTTACCCTGCAGCTAAAGAAAGAAATTAAAAGCTATCATTATCTATGTGCTGAATAAAAAACACAGATGGAGTTTCTATACTCTGACACCCTTCATCTTTTGGTAAAAATATGAGAATTGAAAAACTATCAGTCAGAAATATAGATACTATCTTAAGACCAAAACCAAAATTAGATTAGCCAGGAGATATCACCTTATATTCTCACTTTGTCTGCTAGCGTATCGTGTTCAATGGGGTTAAGATAAGTATTTGCTAAATGGGAAAAATAGTTTACATATATATATATATTCATCACACACACAGTTATACACTCCCCTGGGAAGTCTTGAAGAGCACTGTAACTTTGAAGGTCCTTGGAAAATTTCTGTTTTGGAACAAGACAGTCCAGGAGAGTTTAACATCATCAGTAATTAATGTGCAAGATGACAAACGTACCTCCTCTGACTCAGAAAATGAAATGTTTCCACAATCAAGCCTGAAGTTAGCAGTGTTGAAGTACTAAATGGCTTTCTAACAAATTTAAACTTGACAGTTACTTTGTCTTTCTCTTGTCTTAGCAGATGCATGCTTAAGAAGGCCACATATTCTCCGGCTACTCAGGGAATACAGGCCAACCTACCCATCTGCCAGGCAGCAATTCAGGGCGGGTGTCCTGCATATTCAGCTGTAGGGTTATATCCATGTAATTATATACATGGGTATGTAATAAAGATAGAGGAAGGGTGTCAGGAGGAGATTGTGGGTGAATGTTAGGCCAAACTTCTCAACTCCTTATTAGTCTCCTTTTATAGACTTGAGGGCTAACCACATGCAGTGGCACACTTCGATAAAAGTGAATCATAGAAATGGAAATAAATGCATTATCTGGCACACATTTTTGGCTAATTTCTTTAGACAATGTGGCTCAATTCTCTAGAATATAAACAGTTGTCTTTTGTAAGGCAGTAATGTCTAATAGGTATTTGTAAAGAATTTCTATTTTATCTAATATTATGATATAAATTATATCATTTCCAGGTAAAACAAATAGCATTTGAATATTGGCATTTCAATGTCACTGACTGTAAAATCAACAAGAAAAATGTGCTTCATTTTCTGGAGCCTAAATTTTCCCACTTACAAAAACAGCAGTAATAAATGTGTTTTCTCTATTTCTTGTGTTAGTGAGAAAACTATTGCACATATCATGTAAAATATTACTTTGATATGAATTTAGGGTTGAGCAATGTGGGCCTCAGCTAAAAGAGCAGGACCTTATAGGGTACCTTCTTGAGAGCCAAACTTTAAAAGCTAATCTGCCTTTCTACCCTTGTTTCTCCTCTGGTCTTGTTTTATTCAGGTCTTTTAACTTTTTATATTACATATATATTTGTAAGATACCTACCCAAAGTCACTTTGGAATAAAGGGTGGGTATAAATAATCAAATGTTATTGAAATAATATCATCATTAATTGGGTTGTCTTGAGCAATGCTGGGTGATTATGGGGATGAGGAAACAAGGGAACAAGGGAAAATCCTAGTTCACTGCTTAGGAGCACCAACTTGTTAACCACTTAAAATGCATAAATCACAAATAATAAGGCTCTTCTTAACATATGGGAGACATTTTTTAATTAAAAAATGCTGGAAATGAGAATTAAGTATTTATTAATAGCCTATAAACTACATGCTATGTGCCAGACACTATTCTAGCTGCTTTATATGCATCAGTTCAAGTAATCCTTTTAGCAATTCTCTGTTCTGTTCTATTACTATCACCATTCTCATTTTACAAACAAGGAATTGAGGATCAGAGTGGTTAACTACCTTGCCTAGAGTCACACTGGTACAAAGTGGCAGCCAAAGTTTGAAGCCAAACAGGCTGGCTATGGGGTCTTTTATGCTATTCCGCAGCCTTACTTCTCCAGACAGCAGAAGACAGCTGTGTACACAGCTCTCTGATTCTCAACTCTGAAGGCTCAGTGGTATCATCTTGGGGAAGGGTGGGAGGTGGTTAAAAACACTTCTGAGCCTAGGCCCAACTCAGACATTATTGTCTATATTTTTTAAAAGCCTCCCAAGTGATTCTGTTCTTGCACCCTGGGTTAAGAACCACTGAAATAAATGAACCATTGATTTCTGTTCATAAACTAAAGAGCAGCATTGACCTTAAAGGAATAGTCCATATTCTGAGCATGCTCTTCAAAATCTTTGGAATATAAAAATGATTAACATAAAGGCAGTGTCATAGTAATAAAACGGCCAAGAGAATAATAAATCATGACCCAAAGAAACAAGCCATGTACAGGCCCCACACTGGCACTCTGCTGAGTAGAAAAAGACACCATTTGCAAGAGTAGGAAGTTATCACCTATATTCAAGAGAACATAGAAATAGCTCAGAGGTGAATGCAGACAGATCAAGCCATACCTCTTTTACATCGTTCCATTAGTAGAAATGGAGATAAATACATTGTAAGACAGCTACCCATCCAGCTAAAGTACTGCTGTATTTTCTGTTTTTACTACATGAAAAAAGAATGTCCTTTTTAGGTTTTTTTGTTTTTTGTTTTCTTTGAGATGGAGTTTCACTCTTGTCACCAAGGCTGGAGTGCAGCAGTGGTGTGATCTCAGCTCACTGCAACTTCCGCCTCCCAGGTTCAAGGGATTCTCCTACCTCAGCCTCCTGAGTAGTTGGGATTACAGGCATGCCACCATGCCTGGCTAATTTTTGAATTTTTAGTAGAGATGGTGTTTCACCATGTTGGCCAGGCTGGTCTTGAACTCCTGACTTCAGGTGATCCACCCGCCTTGGCCTCCCAAACTGCTGGGATTACAGGTGTGAGCCACCCTGCCCAGACAAGGATATCCTTTTAAAACTACTTTTTGCAGTCAAAATTATGCAAAGTAACTTCAATGACTTTAATTTGTGATAGATGATGGCAGAGATTGAAGGTAGTGAATCAATGTACTCTGTACTCAAAAACCAGACTTTATCTGTAGGAAAGAGTAAGGCAGTAAAGGAGCAAGAAAAAGACTGAGTAAAAGAGAAAGAAGCTGAACAAAGTATTAGCAAGTAATAAACCAACGTGTGTTTCCCCTAGGGTTGTCGATTCCACATAGAGACATATGACAATGTGCCTTCCATTGTCAACCTTCCCAATTATTTTAGTTCCTGGAGTTTTCCAAATGCACAAAGAGTTTAACAAATTTGCAATATGTAACTTACTCATTGAGCACTTTATGGCATAGTTCATTCCACACTTCTAGATGCAAATGTGTTAGGTGCCAAATTCCTGGAAAAAAAGAGTTATCCTTTTCTCAATAGCGGTTTACGTGCGTCAAATTCTTTGTGGCATGATGGCCATATAAAGAACTAAATTAAAAGTATATGTCCTTAAAGCCTGCCCCTGTTTCTTCTTGCCATAACATCAAACTAATTTGCTTAATGAGGTGACTTAAGAAAGGGGTAATTCCTTATATTTCATTATAGATTCTTAACTTTAGGGAGTAAGTTGCTATTTGTGTCCAGAAACTCATTCTTTCTCCTAATTTTATCATGACTACCATGTGGTAAAAAGCCCTCATCCTTATGTAGCATTTTTCTTCCTTTCTCTTTGGGCTTTGCAGTTTTATAATTCAGAACTATGAACTAGCTCCTTGAGACCTGAGAGAAATAACTCCATAAAATTTGAATAAGCAACAGCGACAACATTCTGTAGAATTTTCCAAGAACCTTCATTTGTAAAGTATTATACTAAGTTGTTTGATGTTAAGGGAGAATTCTACCAAACAATAAGAAAAGTGATAACCAAAAAAAAGTAATCATGATAATTTAGGCAGATACTAGGTTAGCAATTTCCCTGATAAGATACAAATGATTGAAAGGCAGGCTAAACAAATTAATACTCTAGGTATAATTACAGAGCAAATAGTACTTAAAATGAATATTTTCTGGCATTTTGAAAGCATCTGCCCATTGACAAGTTGTTCTTTCAGACATAAGCCACGAGGGCTCATCTTTCTCCTTGAACTACACTCTGTAGTGTCTGATTTGGCCAGGCAGGCCTTATCGCCTTCACAGGGCTGGCAGGGCAATTATATGTGGAGTCAGCTTTGCACAGCTAGCTCTGCTTATGGTGACTCCAAGGGCTTGCTTTGGAGGCTTGGTTACAGCACACTGCCACTTTAACTTCCAGCCCAGCTGCTTTTTTAAATCTGGCTTTATCCACCATTAACACAGTGGTCATTTCTTCAGCATTTGTGACTACTTCGTACTGCACAGAACTTAGAGAAGAGAAGGGGTGATTCATTGACTCCTAACTTTCAAAGGCCACATCAGGCAAGTTGTTTCGCTTCCCTAAATTTTTCAGATATAAAATGAGGAGATTGATCTCTGCTGAAGTCCCCCACAGCTATTTCATTTACAACTTTTTCAGGTAATACATTTTTTAAAAGCCAGGTTCAACTGGTTATAATCGAAAGTAGCCAAATGTGCATTTCCTTAAAAACACTATAATTGTGTCCAGGTCTTCAACAGAGGTTTGTCCAAATTTGTAACACTTTACATAAAGAGATTAAAAATATGAAATAAATCCTCATCTATTTCTCTGCATTCCTTTGAGACAGGAAGTCAAGTATTTTCATTCCTATCAAAGAAATTCTACAGACTTTATTATGTTCTTATCCCATTTGAGATATAGGTTTCTTCTGGAAAATTCAAAAGACAAAACAATGGTATGAAAAGATATATGGATCCAACATGCATTCATGAAATAAATATTCCACAGCCCATTATCTTCAAAGCCAGATTGCTATATCAAATATCTAGATGGCAAATGGTTGCAATGACATATTTTGCCTAAAAAGGTAAAGAATGGAAAAGAGAAGAGAGGAGAGTTCATCTTTTGAACATCTAGATATGCTAAGTATTATGTTAGAGACATTTATATATCTATTTAATATAAATTATTGCAAAGGTTTTGTAATGTAGTTATTTTTATTCCCATTTTTATAGGGAAGTCAACTGAAGTTCAAAGAGATTGAATCCCTTGTTCCAGAATACACTGTTAGTAAGACCTGAGTTTGAATACTTATCTGACCACCCCAGAACCCAAGTCTTTTCCAAACAATTCCCGACATGCTGCCATGGGCTACCCGGGGTGGTGGTGATAGAAAGTGTGTGATGCTATCCACAACACACTGTGATGACAGAGTGGTTTTTCCCTGCTGACAGGATAAGCTTCTTTTAAACTCCCATCATCCGGACTGCTTTTCAAAGGGCGTATGTTCAGACCTGAGCCTCACATCCTCAGCAAGTTAGTGTCCCATCATTCTTAGGGGACCTTTGTTTCCTTAAATGTTAGATGGAATGAGGTCACACATCAGGCCCAGGGTGACTGGTCTTTGTTTAATGTCTGATAATGCATTTGTCTTAAGGTCAAGTGGGATTATTTCCAGAACTCTGCTGAAACATAAAAGGCAAAAGGAAAAGTGACAAAAAGCAGGGTCAGCTTAGAGCTCCAAAAAGAATTCAGAATGGATTTTATGTAGAAAATGCAAACGCTAGGGACAAAAAAAAAAAAATAGAAATGTATTTTACGAGTGTCATAAAAATGTGTTTAAAAAACAGATTTCAGTTATGCAAGGCAAAGGAATGACATAAAGAAAATTCTTCCTTCTTTGCTATAGAGGGAGAAAACCCAGTAACAGATGGCATTGAAACAGAGATTTTTAAATAATTTTACTCCTTCATATATTGTATTTTTATTGAAAAAAAACCATACATATAGGAAAGTATATGTGTTATGTCTGCACATACGTAAGTATACAAGTCAGTGAATTTTCACAAAGTGAACACACCTCAGTAACCACCACCCAGATAAAGAAATAGCACATTTCCAGTATCTTAGAAATCTGCCTCATGCCCTGTCAGTCGCTCTCCACTCCTCTCCAAAGTGCCCATTCAGGCTTGTAAAACTAGAGATCAGCTTTGCATGTTTCTGATTCTCATATAAACAGAATCAGACAATGTGTGCTTTATATCTAACTTCTTTTGCTGCACATTATATTTATAAAATTTACCCATATTGTTGCAGTAGTGGTTGTTTAATTCATGTTCATTGCTGAATGGTATGTCCTTCAATGAATAAAACACAATTTATTTATTCGTTCTGTTTATAGACATTTGGATTGTCCCAGTTTTTACTATGATGAGTGTTTAAGAGTGTGCATATTCATGTACATGACTCTGTTGCTCATGCATCTGTTACATATATAGCTAGGAGTAAAACTGCTGAGTCAGTGTGCATTTGTTCAGTTTTAATATTTATTGTCAAAGAGTTTTCCAAAGTTGCTATCCCAACTGTTACTTCTATTATCAATGTAGGACAATTCTTGGTGCTCCACACCATAGCCTGAGTTTGGGGTTGTCAATCTTTTACATGTTAGCCATTCTGGAGGGTGTGAGATGGCATCTTATTGTGAATTCAATTTGTATTTCCCTGATAACAAATGAGGTTGAGAACATTTTCATATACCTCCTGACAATATGAATTTTTTTTTTGTGTGAAGTGTCCGTTCAAGACTTTTGCAACATCTTCTATTATGTTTTCTATCTTTTTCTTACTGGTTTGTTGTACTTTTTCTTTTTCTTTCTCTTTTTTTTGAGGCAAGGTCTCACTCTGTCACCCAAGGTGGAGTGCAGCAGTGCCATCAGAGTTCACTAGAGCCTTGCATTCCTGGGCTCAAGCTATCCTCCTGCCTTGGCCTCCCGAGTAGCTGGGATGCAGGCACATGCCACCGTGCCTGGCTAATTTTTTTAATTCTTGATATTCCTTTTATTTTCGATATGCCAGCTAGAGTCCTTTGTTGATTTATGTGTTGAAAACATCTTCTCCTGTTTTGAGGCTTGACTTTGTACTTTCTTAATACTATATTTTTATCAGCAGAAGATGTAATATAATTCAATTTATCAATACTTTACCTAATGATGAGTGGTTTCTGTATCTTGCATAAGAAGGCATTCCCTAGTCTACGTATATAAAGACATTTTTCTGGGTTATCTTTATAAATTTATTATTTTACCTTTCACATTTAGATTTCAATACCACTTCGAATTGATTTCTGTGTATGGTAGGATTTTCCTTTGTCTTTTGAAAAATATCAATTCTAGTCAATTATCCAGGACAAGAGATAGAAACATAGGAAATCACAGTAAAATGAGAAAAACAACTGAATTGTAAAGCAATCTGAAAATATGTTTAATTCCTTGGATTGTTGTTTACAAAACATGTTGAAACTTGTCACTAAAGCATCAGCAGTTTTATTCTGAAAGGACAAGAAAGAGAAATAGAAATTTTTTTGAACAGCAAAAAATGCAAAACCTCTAAGTTATTTATTGCAGTAAAGGGGTAGGCAAATTCCTGTTCAGAATGAGTTCAGGAGCTTTAGCAAGAATTTTGGATTCAAAAAGAACTGGGTTCATAGCTCAGCTCTGCCACTTACCAAGTGGCACAGCTGAGTTATGTACCTCACAGAGTTCTCATCCGTATCATGAAAAGAATATGCATCTCGCTGGATTAAAGTGAGAAGGCAGTTAGACACATTTATGTTTTATCACTGTGTCTCCTGTACTTGCAGCAGTGTATGTCTCATAACAGGAACTTAATACTGCATTCCCCTCTGTCTTACACTATTATTATTTGTCCTTTGCTCTCTAATTAGAACCAGTGTAGAACCATCATTGAGGAGAAAAGGCAAGACATCATAAGGTAACCTGGAAACCAGGAAAACCAAAGATCATTTACTTTCACAATTTTGTCTAAGAAAATTGTATGAGTCAGCTTAATATTAAAACCCCCAAAAGAAAGTAGAGCATGATCATTTTGAAATGCCCTTGAAGGGCCAAAAATAGAGTAATTAGCATGGTTTTACAAACCCAAATAGTATTAGAAAGAACAGTTTAACATCCTCTGGCAAAGTAATGTTGATAAAGGGAAAACTGTATTACATTTAATCTCCTTACGCATCAAGAAAGCCTTTAATTTTATCCCACTGAACATTCCTGGGAATATACTAGATTCTTAGGTTCCTCAAAGTGTGGGGCTTGGCCTAGGACCAGTAGCATCAACATCACCTGGGAGCTTATTAGAAACACAGACTAAGACCTACTGAGTCAAAACCTGCATTTTACCAAAATCCTCAGGTTATGCACATTAATTTTGAAAAACACTGAACCAGACAATTAAAATATCTACTGATCTGATAACTCCCATTTTAAAAATAAAGTTAGGAGCAAGAGTAAGAATAGAAAGGGGGGTCAAACTAAATAAGTAATAACCATCCTATATCAGGTCCAATTTATCTGTTATCAGATCATTTTGATTGCACATCCAGAATCTGAGCACTGTATGCTCTCAGCCTGGGTTGTCTGTCTTTCCAATTATCTACATTTTTCGCCTCTTTTCTCCACAACTTCAGATAAAAGTCATTATAATAAAAATTGTTATTGAATCTTACTTTTACTTTTGATTTTTAACTTAGCTCTCAGGACTGCAAACTGAAACAGAAAGAAAGAGGAGAGTAAAGAAAGGAGGCAAAGTCCCTAAAAGAAATTGCTGCTGACACACTGTCTTGATCCCTCATTCAGTCACTGATTTAGCCCGAAGCCATTCTCCTTCTCAATCTCTGACTTAGAATCCTAAACTATCTTTACCTTCTATGCTCTCCCTTTAAAGAAAAAAACAGCATGAATAGGTTGGGTTTTTGAAAAGTATTTTTTGTCTGTTGGTTTGTGGCAGTAAACTCTGGTGAGCTAAGTAAATGAAACGGTTGACTCATGTCACTGTAGTGATCTGTGAATCCAAAAGTTTGTGAAGTACTAGATGGTTATGTCTACTCTGCTAAGTGGGTGCCCCAAAGAGTAATCATTTACAGTTGACTGCCTTCGTTAGAGAATGTTTGTAAAATAGTGATAGTAATCACAATCACTAATATGTATGGTTTAATGAATATATATCAGGCACTGTGCTAAGTGTCTCAGATATTTTCTCACATTTAGTTTTCTCAGTAATATACTTGTATTAGTCTGTTCTCATACTGCTATAATGAAATACCAAAGCCTGAGTAATTTATAAAGAAAGACATTTAATTGGCTCACAGTTCTGCAGGCTGTACAGGAAACATGGCAGAATCTGCTTCTGGGGAGGCCTCAGGAAATTCACAATCATGGTGGAAGGCAAAGGGGAAGCAGGCACGTCTTACATGGCCAGAGCAGAAGGAAGTTGGGGTGGGGAGGCACTACACACTTTTAAACAACCAGATCTCATGAGAACTCACTTGCCATCATGAGAAAAGCACAGAGCTAATCCATTCCTGAAAGATCCACCCCCATGTTCCACTCACCTCCCATCAGGCCCCACCTCCAACACTGGGGATTCCAATTTGACATGAGATTTGGGCAGGGACACAGATCCAAACCACATCAATAATTAGGTGAGTTACAGAGACCTTATATTAGTATTCATTTACTGGGTCCCCATGGTTAAGAGGAAAGTAAAAGTTACTATAACATGAGATATTAAGTAATGACTTCCCCTCTTGTAGAATGGCTTCCATACTCAAACATATGTCACTCTCACTTAATGCCTGCATCTATCCCAGTGCAAGAGCCAAAGTTTTTGTCCCTCGATTTCATCTTCATTGTATCAAACATCCAGTAAACACAGTGAAAACCAACAACAAGGCACAAGTGTAGGTCTTGATAAAGAAGCAGGTTCATGAAATGGATAAAAAAATATGTTGGGATTCTGTTCACACCACTGGTTGAAGCATTGACAAATGAAGATCTGGCAGAGATTAAAGTAGCTAACTACTGAAGAAGAGAAAATCAAAACTGTCGACAGGATATGTTCTTCACAAAGAATCATTTAAATATTATGAGATGATGATCCTGCTTTAAAAGCTAAGTCTCAAGTGAAGATTGTCTATCATATCATCATATAATTTTATCACAAAAAATATAGTAAAAATTAATATCTGATTCATTCTCATTTATGCTAAGAAATAACATACCTTTTGCAATGTTAGTTATGAATTAGAATGAATTCATTTTCATATAGTCTAGCTCAAATTTTTTAAGATGAGTTTTCAAACTTTTTACAATTTGCTGTACAATTTTTATGGTATTTGAGGTGGATTCATTTTAAATGGGTTTTTCTTCCAATATCAATCCTGCTCAAGTAAGGAGGTTTTGCTGTTTTATTACTATCCATTTTATACATGGGAAAACTGAGATTTTACTTGATTCCATAATTTGACCAAGATCACAGCCAGGCATCTGTTTTGCAAAATTTGGTCTTGGTCTTAGAAAGTATTATTTCCAAAATTAGAATTCTAAAATCATTCTAATAATAAGAATTTGTGCAATGAAGTAAACAAGATGAGAGAGAAGAACTTTAAATCCCTGACTTCTAACATTGTTGAAAGTTATTATGAAAATATATGATATTACATAGGACCTATGGAACTCACTGAATATATTTATTAGGGTCAGAATGCCTCTTCTCCCATACAGAAATTGAATGCAACTGGCATTGAAAGAAAAATTCTTCTAAAAATATGACATTCAGTGGATCACTTAATACAAAGCAAACTTGAAAGATTAGACAACATCTGGAACCATAAAACTGTATCCTACAGGCTACACTCTGATCAACTTTATGGACTGTGAATATGTGATTGATTTACACATCCAAATGAAAACAAATGATGCAATACCAGCAGGAACTCTGGATTTGATCTTCCATTTACAGATGTACCGGTGAATCCTAGACTACAAATGTACATGCCAATTGTAGCAGTGATAAGTTCCTTCACGATATAAACTGCATGATAAATGGGATATGCATAGGCTTCACTAGTTTTAATTCTAGTTCCTAAAACACATAACTTTGTTCATTGCTCCTCTTCATATATTTGAGGGAAGATAATCTTCTTTAAATTATTAGTTGAATAAGCATAATATCATATCCTGGGGAGGAGGGGGAGAAAATTATTTTTATAGCCTATTATAAGAGCTCCTGTCACATAAATTAAATGAAATTTAGCTAGAAATGCAGACAACAAAAACAAGAAATTTTACTGGTAAGAAAGATAGACTTAAACTGGGAGGGCTAGTTGCTTGCTAACATCAATCTAGAGAATAACTAAGAATGTCAACCCCTTTCTTTAAAAAAGTCAGAGTTGTAACAAAGAAATTGCAAAACACAAAATACAGTGTTTTATAATAAAAATGCATTAGTCAGGATCAGTGGGTAACCATACATCACCGATGAGACATATTTAAGCTAATAATTCCCAAGACTTTATCTGTTGTATGAGTTATTCCTCCACATAGATAATTCTCTTTATTCCCCATTTTCTCACTGTTTATTAACAGACAGAAGTATAAATGCTGGCTGGGCGCAGTGGCTCATGCCTGTAATCCCAGCACTTTAGGAAAGCAAGTCAGGCAGAGCACGAGGTCAGGAGTTTGAGACCAGCCTGGCCAACATAGTGAAACCCTATCTCTACTAAATAAAAAAAAAAAAAAAAAAAAAAAACATGCAAAAATTAGCTGGGCATAGTGGCAGGCGCCTGTAATCCCAGCTACTTAAGAAGCTGAGGCAGGAGAATCACTTGAACCCAGGAGGCAGAGGTTGCAGTGAGCCGAGATGGCGCCACTGCACTCCAGCCTGGGCGACAGTGTGAGACTCTGTCTCAAAAAAAACAAAAACAAAAACAAAAAAATATATACACACACACACACACATATATATAATGCTTTTTACTTTTGAATGCTAGGACAAAATTAAAATAATTGTGAATATTGAATTTTAGTAAAAATTATACGGTGTTTAATGCTTAGTTGTATATATTTATGAGCATGATGATATACTTTTAAGCTAAATATTCAGCTATGCACACTCATAAGAGTAAAGTTATAATATTTAAGCTAGGATGTTGAAAGTAAGGTTGTTTAGAATGGTTAGATTAGGTTATACACAACTATGTAAACACATGATAGCTTGAAGGAAAGTTCAGAGTCTTTGAGGAGCTAATAGTTTAATGTCTCAGTAATAATAAAAACAATAATGAAAATTGCAGTTATACCAATATGGTTCCAGGGTGAATAAATAGTAAATCAGTGAATGAAACACTCAATGACTAAGCTAAAAGCCTCCAAACAAAACTGAGAAATGCTTAAATTGTTTGAGCGCAAGATCTTTAGATGAATATTTACATAAGCATGGAATAACGCATAGCAACCACTTCATCAGAATACACAAGGAAATGTCAACAGAAGACTCTCAAAATCCCTAACACAGTAGAAAATGGCCTGAAGCATCTGGCCATATCTTATCAGCTTGCAGAATCCATCTGAACAAATCATTCTTGTCATTTTTTATGTAAACTGGAATAATCCTCTCTTCAACTAGAAACTAAAGTGCTGGCTACAATCAGTCACCTCATTTGTGGTTTGTAAGACTCAACCAAGGGAATGTGTGCAATAAAGTACAAACAGCCACTATAACAAATGTCACTCCACCCCACCACATGTTCAGATAAATTTAACTAGTTTTTAAAACCTACTACAAATGCTGAACACCATGTTGGGGAGCAGAAAGGAATTTATAGTATGGTTATTAAGTTCTCAAATAATACTAAGTTGGGTGGGTTAAGCATTGACAAAAACAAGTTAATTACCAGGAAAGATTGGTTATGAATACAAGAAAAAAACAGTCTAAAGAGTCACAAGGGACTATAAATTAACTGTGTTATCCCCATCGTTAACTATATACTGTCATATAACACTTTCAAGTAGGATGGATGGGGAGATGAAAGGTAGAACATATTTTCCCCTCAAAATTAACATAGGTCAAATCTTAATTCAGAAGTTTGCATTTGGGGGCCTTACACTGCAAAAAAACAAAAACAAAAACAAAAACAAAAACCACTGAAATATAGTAGACAATCTTAGGAAGAATAAGAAATAATTTAAAATGTGACGAGTTCAATGTAGCATTAAAGATGCTTAGATAAGAAAAAGGATTGTTCTGTTTTCTGAAATGCGTAACTGCCACTTATTTCAGCATAATATAAAATGAAATATTCATTTGCTGATTTTAGAGAGAATGGAACTCTTTATAACTCTTTTATGCGAGGATACTATCAAATCCTGTAAACCACAATAAGATATCAGTTCATACTAAGATAGCGATAATTTAGAAGATGGACCATAATAAGTGTTGGTAAGGATGTAGACAAATTGGAACACTCATACATTGCTTGTGGGAATGTAAAATAGTGTGATCGCTATGGAAAACTATTTGGTGGTTCCTCAAAAAGTTAAGCATGGATTTGTCATATGACCCGGCAATTCTACTCCTAAATATACAAGAAAAATTTAAATACATGTTCACAAAAAGCCTGTACATGAATGTTCGTAGCAGCATTATTCATAATAGCCAAAAAGTGGAAAAATCAATTGAAGAATGAATAAACTAAATGTGGTACACTCTTATGGAGAAATACTATTCAGTCCTAAAAAGAAATGATACATGTTACTACATAGATGAACCTTGAAAACATTATATTGAATGAAAGAAACCAGACACAAAGGGCCACATATTGTATCATTTCATTCATATTAAATGTCCAGAATAAGCAAACTATAAAGACAGAAAGTCGATTCGTTGGACTGGATGGGAGGGAGTGGGGAGTGACAGCTAACTGGGTCAGGATTTATTTTGAAAGTAACGAAAATGTTCTGAAATTGGATAGTGGTGATGGTTGCATGATTTTCTTTTAGAATATACTAAAAACCATTGAATTATATATGTTATTTGTTTATTCATTCATTCATTCATTCATTCATTTTTGAGACAGAGTACCCAGGCTGGAGTGCAGTGGCATGATCTCAGCTCACTGCAACCTCCACTGGGCTCAAGTGATTCTCATGCCTCAGCCTCCAGAGTAACTGAGACTACAGGCATGCCCACTATGCCTGGCTAATTTTTGTATTTTTTGTAGACACAGGGTTTCCCCACATTGGCCAGGCTGGTCTTGAACTCCTCACCTCAAGTGATCTACCCTCCTCAGCCTCCCAAAGAGCTGGGATTATAAGCATGGACCACCACATCCAGCCTGAATCATACATTTTAAAAAGGTGAATTTTATGGTATATGAATTATATTTCAATTTAACAGAAAAACTTGTATATGTGGGAAGTAACTAATTTTAGAAAAATAACTATTTTCTTTTAGAAAAAGAAATTTTGTCTTATAATCTAAACTTCTTCAGCTTATAAAATATCCATCAAAAGGATAGTGCACATCAGCTGTTCCCTGTTCTGTAGAAAAGATGAAATAAAAATAAAAACACTAAAATTATAAGTTTCATAATACATGATCTCTTCCTGTATAAATTGTCCTGTCCAGTGGAATAGGCAGACATACAACAAATAATGACATGACATGAGATACATGGAAATAAATAAAGAGATCTATACAAGGTATGATAACAGAGGAGAGAGGATATACATCTGAGTGACATCAGGGCTTAAGAAACATCAAAGATAGTACAATTTCATCTGAGTCTTGATGAAAGAATGCATATTCACCAGACACACAAGGTGAAGGCCAAGCATTTCAAATTGTGGTAACACATGCAGAACAGACATCTGGAAGAGCATTTCAGCTTCATAGAGCTGCAAGTCTTTCTGTTGGGCCAGAACATAAGAGCTTTTGCAGACGAGCTGATGAGGGTTAAGAGGTACTATTCTTACAATGAAAGCAACTAACCTCTCCCATGGGAGATAGAGTCATCAAAGATATTGTTCAGGGAAGTGAAATATTCAGATTTCTTTAGATAGACTATGCCGGCAGAAATGTAGGGCAAGAATGAGGGAATCCAAGACTGGAGTCCAGGAGATCCTTAGAGAATAAATGGTTAAGGCAAGTAAATGATGAAGTGGAATAAAGATAAGGTGACCAGCTACAGAGATACTTAGAAAGGCATTGTGAACTGGGGAAAGAGGAGGAATTGAGAATGACTCATCTGTGACTTAGGAATAACAAGGTTTGTTTGTGTTTTTTTGCATTTCTAATAAAATTGCATTTAAACTGTAATATGGAATTTGAGATGTCTGTTCCAGGTATAAGAAACCTAGAAGGCAGATCTTTGAGTTTGCAGTTTGGTGAAGAAAGTCTGGGGTGGAGATATGAATTTGAGAGGGTTTAGAATATACCTCAAGTAATGGGAATGAATGAGTTTGCCCAGGAAAAACAGAAAAAAGGACAGAAACCATCAGAAGCCCAGATTAGAGGTAACACAGTACAGAGATGGCACATATTTCTCAATAAGTATTTGTCAAATAAATGAGCATATAAACATCATATTTGGTTCCAAGGATAGCACACAGGGTGAGGGGATGAATATGGAATCAAAAGAGATGCTATCAAATCTTTTCTAATTGTTTCTTTTACACAATGAGAAATAAAAATCCATTTTTCTCAACATTGTCTGGACATATAACATTGGGAGTTTTCAGCTCAGAGATGAGATTGCCAAAAAAGAAGTATGAATAGAGAGAAGGGAGCTGAAGACTGAGTCCTGGTCAGGAGGCAGAGGCAGTTCAAGCAACAAAGACAGACAAGGCAGCCAGTGAAATAGGGCTCAAAGCAGATCAGTGTAGTGATTTGAAAACCAAATGAAGAAAATGTTGAAGGGATGGTCAGCTGTGCCAAATGCTGCTCATAGGTCAAGTTAGTGAGGACTGAGAATTTTATGCTGGATGTGGCAAAACGGAGGTCATTTGTGACCTTAAAAGTGCTTTTCTGTGGAGTGGAAAGGGACGAAAGCCTAACTGCAGTGAGTTCAAGAGAGAGAGTTCTCTGAGGGAGTAAAATAAATTTGGCAAATACTTTAAAAAGCAAAATATTTTTTAAAGTTACATAGATGGATAAATAGATAGCTGGACTCCAATTTTGCTTAAATGGGATTTACATTTCCAGACAAGATTATGTACAATTTTATTACAATTCTACAAACTGACAGGTATAGAAAGATATTTGTTTTAAAACATTTTGTAAAAATATTGCTTAAAAAAATGAAGAAGGTTCAAGTAAAAGACCCAGGCAGAAAATGAGGAGGAGAAGAAAAGAGAAAACGGAATTCTACCATAAAGGGAGAGCAGAAAAATGGGCAAAGCTGAAGTGAGATGTGGAGTGGAGGGAGGGCTCTTCATAAATATAAATAAATACATATATATATTATATATTATGTATAATATACACACATACATTTTTTTAAAGATTGGAAGATATCACAGCATGTGGTGATGCTTTGGGGATGAAATAAAGTGTGATTATACAGAAGAGGCAGGGGATCAGCAGAGGCTCACAGAAATTAAGGAGGAACAGGACCTGGTACACAAGCAGAGAGGCAGGAGCCACGCTTATCCCCTAGAACGGCAGGAAAGGCAGAGCATGTGGGTCCAGATGTAGGAAGGGTAATAGATTTGGGGGAATGTAATTTTGCAGATAAGAAAAAAAGAGTAATAAATAACTTGCCAAGAACCAGGAAACCAGAATAGCTAATTTAATATCCATCTCAAAATTAATGTGGCATATGTTGAATGTTGATCTAAATGGGACATAGTATCATTGTTTAAAAATAATAGCATTATCTTTGTAAAGTAGTTCTAGTCTCTTTGTAAGTGTAAGAACAAAACGCTATAAAAGTTTGAATATAGGTGGAGGCAGTTGGTTTTAACATATTAAATAATGAAAGCATTTACATTGGAATCCATGTGAAGGAACTTCTAATACAACTGCAGGATTTCCATGGTCAGTTGACTAGCCTGATGTTAAACAGGAAGCCATCATAGCAATATTTATTTTAGAGATACACATCCAAATCAAACAAGCTCAGAGGAATACACTTCCTTGCAAAATGAATGGAAAATAAATACTCTAATAGCTATCTTCCCAGTAATAGTATATTTTCACAATTCACTTTTAAATAATGACTATTTTAGATAGGAGATATTCAAAATTCCTCATCAATGAATACACAAGTAGATGAATAAATCTTAAAGAAACATTATGGACCTTTCTGGATCCTATGAGTAGTTGAATTATTCTCCCATAAATGACTTACCTGCCCTTCTAGAACATTGTCCGTTTGGGTCCTAAAGCAGCAAAAACAATTTTATAAACTCTAAATCCCTTAACATTTGTAAAGTAATAATAATAATAATATAAGGGATAATTCTGTCTGAATAGAGTCACATTTTTACCAGATACCGGAAAAGGCGAGAACAAGCAAGTGACATGGATTTCAAAAGGCATTTAGGAGATATTTTATCTTCTAAATTTAAACTTAATACTGGATATGATTATCATACCAATCAGGTTTTTACTGACTTGTTTTGCAACTACATATTCTTTACAGTTAATAATTAGGCTTTATTTAAACAAAAAGGTTTGGATACTGTTTCTACCTTTTATAAGGGAATAATGTGGCTTAAATAATCTGGGCTTTTAAGTCCAACAGGGAAAATAATTACATTTAAATATAGCACTTTGTATATAGTGATAGTCAATAAATATTTGTTAATTTGGTTTCGAGAATATAGCTATTTCACATGATGTAATAAATGTTTAACATAATAAACTAAGAGTTCAAGAATGAGTTGGAAAACAGTTGCTATAAGATTCATCAGGGACAACACAGTGAACAAATTCTGACCAATAGATTAGATGTCCTACTTTTTATTGAATTATTTAAAAGATAAAGTTATTGTTTATTTTAGTAAATGTAAAATAATAAGATGAAATCTCTCTGGAATTCCAAAAGCCAATATTCTAGCTTTCATAAGAGTGGGATTAGTTTTTAACACTTTACTCCAAATAAATACACCATGAATACTAGTTGGGATGGAAAATAAGCAAACTTAGGAAGACATACAAACTAATTGCTTTCTGTTTTGTTTTTGAGATGGGGATCTCACTCTGTTGCCCAAGCTGGAGTGCTGTGGTCAATCATAGCTCACTTCAGGCTCAAACTCCTGGGCTCAAGTGATTCTCCTGCCTTAGCCTACCAAGCTTTTAATATATTTTTTAAGAGATGGGGGTCTCACTATGTTGTCCAAGCTGGTCTTGAATGCCAAGCAATCCTCCTACCTCAGCCTCCCGAGTAGCTGGGGTTACAGGTTTGAGTCACTGCACCTGGCCCAAAAATTGCTTTTAAAAAATGAGTAGTAACTTGATTATAGGCCATAAGTGATCATTTAACAAATAAAACCTTTTAAAGTTTTTAAGTAAATTAGGTTCCTATTTTATACTCAATAGTATATTCAAGTCATGAGCTTACTTTTGGAATATAAATATAAGTAAAATGATAATTCACAAATTGCTAATTGTTATTCCCTGCTTGCTAGGTCTTTGAACAAAATGCACACGGTATTTTAGGTTAATTGCTTAAGATAATCTCAATTTGAAACCCCATACTGATAGATCTGTGATCATTTAAATTCAGAATACCCTTTTAAATTATATATATTGTCATCATCTACTCAAGGGTCAAATGTTCTTTTGGAACTAAAAAGTGTCATTACAACTTGAAATAAATTGTAATGGCTGTGATTCCAGTGGTCTTCTTTAAAAGTGCATTAAAAGTAATTTGTGGCCTTGGCTTAATTTGTTGGCTTTTTAAAATCTTTTAAGCCTTTTTTAAAAATTGTAGTAATTCCATATGGTGTTAAAATATGCAAAGGTTATATGGGAATTCATACATAAATTATGTACTCATCTTCACTCTTCACTTTTCTTTGCCAAATAAATTATTACTTGAGTTTCCTGCTATCACAGGAAACACATAATTTCACAAAACATACAATATACAATGTTAGGGAACTAGAACTTGATGACTTCAGATGCACAGGCACATTTGAATTGGTAAGTTTTTAAACTAATATGGTCTTCAGAAGGGCTGTATTTGACTTGGCAGGCCCCTATGTATAAACTTCTGGGTTTGCAAGACAGTCTTATCATTTTGATACCATAAGCCAGGCCTGTCTTTTTTTAACGTGTTGTATTGACTCAACACCAGAATTATGTTTACAGCAGAACTGTTGATTATAATAAAATGTGGATAGTGTATTGGTTAGAATAGTTTCACCTACAAATAACAGAAAGCCCAACTCAAACTAGCCTAAGCTATCAGATATTCATTGGCTTCTCTTCTAGAAGAGAGATTGGAAATATTTTACTTCTGGAAGAAGAGAAGGAGGGCAGGTGATTTTATTCTGTGGTTCTAGCTCATTGCTCTGTTCTTAATAGAAGCTTCATCTTCAGGGCAGTAGCAAAACAGCTATAGAAGGATCCTGACAACGTTCAAAGAAGAGGGTCACTCAGAGAATCTCTCTCATTACAATGATGAGCGCTTCTCAGAGACTCCTTTGAAAATCCACCCTAATATTATTAATTGGGTCACACATCATCTTCTGTACCAATCCCTGGCTCCAGGAATGAACTTAGCCTTAGATACAGAAGAGCCACCCCTGCATCCAGCAGTGAAGTCAGGTCCTCCTTAGGCCTATGTGAGGTGTGAGACAGTGGAAGATACCTGCGTAAGGCCTGGATATTGTTAGATGAAGGAAAATAATGAATGCCAGTAGAGAGCAGAAATGTCTATGTCAAACGGTGATTGGTGGTCACATGTAAAATGTAGCCCTCCAAAAATCAAAAGCAATACTCTTCCATATATAAAGGATTTTTATTCTGTAGCTTTAGAATAATTCAGAGTTGGGAGACTTTTTACAATCCCATCTTTCAAGTTCATGGGGTGCTTTTAAACTTCTTTTGAAAGGGGATACATACCAGGTCAGTCATTCTGTAGCAGCTATTTTTTAAATCAGTCTGTAACTTTGGAAATGGTATCAAACATTCTCTTTGTTTCCCCTATTTGTTACTGTGCATTTCAAGTTATATATTTGCTAACCTTTATTCAACCAAACCTTAACTACCACTTCCTATATGTAATGCCTAATAGTGGGTGGGTGTTTTTTAATACATCTATTATACATGCTTGACACATGTATGGTTCAGGTTAAATTGGTGGAGGAAGTAGAGTTTAAGATGGATATGCTGAACTACTTGCTAATAGGAATGAGTGATTTATTGTAGCAAAATAAGAGATATTCAAATTGTTGTTATATTACATCTTCTATTTATATTACATTTTGATTTTGTCCCTAAACTAGCTACATTTATTCATACTTCACTTGTCACTTGATTTGTGTGACCTTAATTGATGTTTATACAACTAATTATATGGTTAAAGATCATCCTCATAACCATCTAGAAGAAATACTTAAGTTCTGTAAACCTACTTCCTCATTTATAAAATGGAAAGAAAATCCACCTCGCTGAATTGTGGGAAAGTTTAAATGAGATGAGGTGTGTAAAATCTTAGGGCCATGTCTGACATAAAGTATTTCCTCAATAGGCCAGGCATGGTGGCTCACGCCTGTAATCCCAGCACTTTGGGAGGCTGAGGCAGTCTGATCACAAGATCAGGAGTTAGAGACCAGCCTGATCAACATGGTGAAACCTTGTCTCTACTAAAAATACAAAAATAAGCCAGGGGTGGTGGCGCGTACCTGCAATCCCAGCTACTCAGGAGGCTGAAGCAGGAGAATCATTTGAACCTGGGAGGTGGAGGTTGCAGTGAGCCAAGATTGTGCCACTGCACTCTAGCCTGAGTGACAGAGCGAGACTCTAGTCTCAAAAGAAAAAAAAATAAAAAGTAGAAAGTGTTCCCTCAATAAAGGATAAGCAACTTTTGGGAAATGCCTATTGATGGAGCCTCCCAATTAAAGAAGTTAACATTCTAAGGGAAGGAGGCTTATAAATGCAAGTCCTTTCGTTTCATACTGCTGTATTACAAAATTACTGTAATTACTGTGTGTGTGTGTGTGTGTGTGTGTGTGTGTGTGTGTGTGTATTAAGGGCAAGAGTAAACAATATGGAGACTGGTATAGTCTAGCTTTAAATTTCTAAAAGTACAAAAATAATAGACTAGAAATCTCTTTGTAAATTTTATAACACTAAACAAATGTTGTGTGTAGCTAGTACGACCTGCTCCAAAAACTCAGAGAATGAAACAATTGTACATATCTCTTATTTTATCCTAATTAATCATTCAATCAAAAAAAAATCTTTTTAATAGATAGCCCAACATACCCTCTTAAACTCTACCCCATCTTTGTCCTTCTTTTTCCATTTACAGAGAATCTTCAGGGATTGTTCAATCCCGAATTGGTCAATCCTTGCCCAGAGACCAAGGGGAAAGGGAACTGAGGTCCAGTCAGCCTACTATCACCAGTTTTTCATTGTCATGTGTCACTGTTGAAACTTGATCTTGTCAGTTCCTAAAATCCATGCTAACCCTTGCTGGGCTGGTCCAAGCCTCTGCTCTGGCTTCAGGGATGCCTCTCAGTTGGATTCCTGGAGTTCTCTTTGTTCACAATGTCTTGTTCAGTCATTATTCCCAAAACACTGGATACTACATCTGGGCCGCTGGAGGCCGAGAGGCTTCTTGCTTAAATAACAAGCTATGTCACACCAGTCCTTCCCCATAACAACACCTGGAATCTTAAAAGTTTAGCCTGGATTAGCCAAGACCATCCCTTTCTTTAAAACGAAAAAAAGAAAGAAAGAAAGAAAGAAAAAACTTTGTACCTAGGCACGCTATTGCCCTTTTTTGTTACCATGTGTTGGTCAGAACCATCCTAGTCTTCCCTGACAGGTCCCTCTAACTCCAAATTTCTGGACATATGTCTTGGTCCCCATTTCACTGAGCTCCTGGGCTCCTCATGCAAATTACATATCAGGGTTTCTAAAGAATAACAATATGGAATGTCTCCTCATCCTATATTCACATAACTAGGGAAACCACTCTTAGTGGTTTCATATGGCTACTGTAACAAATTAGCAGCAATGTATTGGCTTAAAACAAAACAAACTTACTCTCTTAACATTTCTGGAGATCAGAGGTCACAATTGAGCCTTACAGGGCTAAAACCAACGTGTCTGCCGGTCTGATTCCTTTAAAGAAGGCTCAATTCTTTGCCTCTTCTAACTTTCAGAAGTTTCTGGAAATCCTTGGATCATGGCCATATTCAATTGTTACATAGTCTTCCATTCTACATCCAACCACAACTATGTCCAATCTCTATTTCTAAATTACATCACCTTCTCCTAAATTTAACCCTCCTATCTCCATCTCATAAGAATGCTTGTGATACTTTAGGACAATCTGGCTAATACAGGATAACGTCCTCATCTCAAAATACTTACCCTAATCACATCTGCAAAGTGTCTTTTACCATGTAAGGTAACAGGTCCTGGGGATTGGGATGTAGGCATGTTTAGGGGCCCACTATTCTGTCAACCACATCACTCAAATAATTCTTTTCACAGCAAAGATTACTTCAGGGAGACTTTCTGTTTTCACCCTATGTATAGTGGGAAGAAGCAGAATCAAAGATGTGTCTCAATGGGCATTTCCTTTAAATTTCACATTAACCAGCACCCTGATTTGCACTTTCTTAGCCAAATGGCAGAGGGAGAAAATGTATCAAAACTGCAGTTTTTTTAATCCAGTAGGTTACTAAATAACATATAATTAGAGGAAACTATGATCAAAGGCATAATTAGAATATAAAATTCAAAGTGTGCCCTTTCCATGGTCTATCCTACTTATCGCTTGGTCTTCTGAAACCCAGGAATCAGACCATCCCTTACAGGTCTCTGAATGGGTTCAAGGCTGTCTACCTTTGAAGGACAAACTGCTAGGTAGGTTAAACTGTTTCAGTTGGGCACCAAAGACATACTACCATGAGTTGTACCAAGCGACATGCCTATCTCAAAGGTTTTGCTGACTTTATATTTATTTATTTTTTATTGACAAAAGTTCCATCTATTTATCATGTACAACATGATGTTTTGAAACAATATATACCTTGTGGAATGCTAAATCAAGCTAATTAACATGTGTGACTTTATATTTTTGTCTTGGCTTATCTCAGAACAACAACAAAAATATTTAATGTTATCCATATAGAATATCCATTCCACTTAAGAATTTTATGCAATCCTAACTTCAAACATACCCAACAATAAAACAATAAGGAGTAACATATTTGTTCATTTAATATAAGCATTTATTCATTAGTAACTTTATTGGAAAGTACCCAGAATACTAGGTTGAACTAGATGAAATTGCTAATATTTGCTCAGTATTTTGATGATGTCATATGACTCAACTTACGATAGAGTCTGTCAATGATGGCATTACAAACTCCAGCAGCATTCACCTGAAGCTCCACAAGGAACAATTGATGACCTTCCAAAACACATTCCTTGCTCACCCCTAACTCCACTCCCAGGAATATGTTGGTGTGTTGGGTGTCTTCTGTTTGCCTGCCCGGACCCATCATCCACCCTACCCTGTGATCCCAGGAGGCTGACCTGTATGGATTGTTCTGGTCTTATGGCATCCAGTTGGGTTAGAAAAGTAGAAGATCAGAGGGCAAGAGGACAGCAAGATAGAGGTGTGAATCCACCCTCCTCCTACTCCCCTGGGTCATCCCTGGTTATCTGCATTTCTTTCTAAACGTCACAGCTCTCATCAGACACTCTACAAACAGCTGTCCTTGGAGTTCTGTTAATTTGTCTTTTCCCTTGCTTCTTCAGTTCTAGGAGAGGTAATGACTCTCTGCTGTTGCTATTCCTAGGGTTCTAAATAATCTCTTATTTTTTGTTTCTTTAATCCCTCTTCTATACTTTTAGAAATAATCCTTTCACTTCGTTTTAGCTTACCTTCTATTTTCTTCAGAAATCTTGACTGAACCCAAGACAGGTTTTCTAAAATAATAACTACCACACGTGAAACTGCATTTCATTTTGTGGGTAGCATTCCTCTACGCACCTCTGGACTCAGATAGAGGGTGAGGGATTGTGAAGGATATTTTAGGCTGCAGACCCAGCCAGGACCACATGAGAGTGAATGAGCCCTCAGATGATTCCAATTCTGAGCCTTCAAGTCTTCTACCTGAGACCCCACATGTAGTGGGTTAGAGACTCTGTGGTGTGGTACCCTATCTGAATTCCTGACCTACAGAAACCATAAGAGAGAAAAACTTATTTTAAGCCACTACATTTTGGGATAATTTGTTACACAGCAGCAGAAACTACTATAGTTGTTCTATCTAGTATCTATCATCTGAGGATCTCCCAACCTCTTTCTCTCTCCATCATCTCTGATGCCTATTGAGAATAGGAGGCACCAGCATTTAATGAGCCCACTCTTACATCAGACCAGGTTGACTCATTTCTCTTGCTTTCTAAGTCTTCTGAGCAAGCCTTCAAGGTATAAAACAGTGATCAAGTGTCCAGAGTCTGCAGCTGAACTGCATGGCTTTGAGTACTAGCTCTGCCACTTGCTAACAGAGAGACCTTGGCTAATTATGTAATCTCTACATGCTCCAGCTTCCTCACCTGTAAAATGGTAATAATCACACATATCTGATAGGATTAGTAGGAGGATTAAATGGGTTATAACTTGTAAAGGTCTTAGAAGAGTGTCTGGAATACAGAAAGTGTGACACAACTGTTGAATAAAATAATGCAGGACACATGCAGTGTGCCAGAAAATGACCGTTATCCTCACAAGCAAAGCAGAAGAATAGGTTCAACTCACTGAATCCAGAAAACCTTATGGATGGCTTAAGAACCTAGTCTATTCTGAAGTATTCTAAGGCTTTTTATTTAAGATAACACATTAGTTGCTTGATATAAGCACTTGATATAAATATATAAACAGAGTTTTGCTAGAGTGACTTTTCCTGTGACTTTCTGAAGTATAATTCAAACCATTTACATAGACTAGAACTTTCTTCCCTGCTCTCTACCACAGGTATGTCTTGAAAATTATACATGAGGTCTGGAATATCAGCCAGGATCCCAGCAGGAAACATATGGCACTCTCAAACTGGATAATTCAGGAGAGTTTAATTAGGGAACTATTTTTAAAAGGTGGCCATGATTTAAGAAAGCCAATAACAAAGAGTAGTACAGCCAGCAATGGCAGGGAGCCACTACCTCCCACAGGCCAGATGGCAGGAAAAGCTATATGGAGAGAACTATCTTAAAGGGACTTTGGCAGAGGAACTCAGCCCACCATGGATGACCCAGCTGGGAGGTTGCCAAGTGTTTGGTTATTTATTGCTGCATAAAAACCATGCCCAAACTTACTAGTGTAAAACTGTAATCATGTATTATGCTCACAATTGTGTGGGCCAGGAATTCTGGCAGGACACAGCGGGGATGGATTGTCTGCTTCACAATGCTGGGAGCCTCTGCTGGGTTAGTCTGAACAGCTGGAGATGGCTGAGAAAGCTCGATGGGACCATATATCTTGGGCTTCAGTTCTGCTGTTGTCTGGGTTCTTTGGTTCTTCTCCATGATACATCTGCTGGGGTTAGAATGTCCTGCCACCTGGCATTCTCATTCACATGTCTTCCATGGAAGGCTGAATATCTTGGCAACGGCCAGCATTGCTCTTTCTCCGTGCAGTTTCTGCCAAGGGCCAGCTTGCTCTGGCTCCCTCCAGCAGGGTAGTCAGACTTCTTATATAATAGCTCAGAGCTCCAAGAGTGGGTGCTCTAGGAAACCAGGGTAAATGGGAGTTCCAAGGCTTCTTGTGATAAACTAGCCTCAGAAGTTCCAAAATGTAACTTTTACCACATGCAATTGCTCAAGCAAGTCACTTAGGTGAGTCAAGGTTAAAAAGGAGTGAGGAATTAGGTTCTGCCTCTCAATGGGAGAAATAGCAGAGAATTTGCCACCATGTTTAGTCTACCGCATCAGGTTAGTAAAACTCTGAGTCCATTCTCCTTCTGCCTTACCATCACTTGCTGGTGTTCCCTATTAACTAAGGCAGCCAGTAGCCAGAGGGTAAAGGAGCTTGTTGATGTAGTCCTTACAGGTCAGCTTTCTGGGGCAGTGGCCCCCAATGTTTTTGGCACCAGGTACCGGTTTCATGGAAGACAAATTTTCCACAGACTATGGGGTGGTAGGGAATGGTTTTGGGATAAAATTGTTACACCTCAGATAATCAAGTATTAGTTAGATTCTTGTAAGAAATGGGCAACCTAGATCCCTTGCATGCACCGTTCACAATAGGGTTTCCACGCCTATGAGAATCTACTACCCGCCGCTGATCTGAGAGGAGGCGGAGCTCAAGTGGTAATGCGGCTTGCCTGCTGCTCACCTCCTGCTGTGCGGCCCAGTTCCTAACAGGCCATGGATCAGTACTGGTCAGGGGCCCCAGGGTTGGGGATCCCTGTTCTGGGAAATAGGGTATCCAATGACTCCTAATCCCCAAATGCTTGTTTTAGGGCTTTCGAGCACTGTGCCAGATTATGAAGCAGTGTATTCTTGATAACACAGGAATGACAGCCAGGAAAAAACCATATACACCGTTCATTATCTACATTTGTATTCCCAATTATAATGCCTTTGCCTTTCACTCTTGAAATCTTAATCAGTGTTTATTCAGAGCTTTCATTTGGGCTAGAATTTCATTCCCAGAACACACCCACCATTTGTGCTACCTCAATTTCCCAACTTCAAGAAAAATCTAAAGAGATTTGGATTTTCCAACATTTTAGTCTGTGTCTGCTAGCATGATGAGGCTTAGAATGCAGTGCTTTTACACCCCAGGAGTCTAGCAACATCGGACACTGTGTGCCCTCTTTCATTGTGAGATTCAGTTAAAAAATAATTGTGTGTGTGTGTGTGAGTGTGTGTGTGAGTGTGTGTGTGAGTGTGTGTGTAGGGCAGGGAACAGTAGAGTCTCAGGTAAAGGCCTTAAAAATCACACTGGACAACCTCTTCTTTTTGGTTTAGTAGCTAATACGTTCTTCAGCAAAGTCTGGTAAAAGTAACATTCACATTTTACTTCTTCCAAAATCTTTTGCTAACCATTGAATATCTGTCCGGTGATTTTAAAAACATCTTGTAGTCACATTTCAAACTAAATCTCATTGTAGCTTTCTGGATTCCCCAAATCAGGAAGAGCTTGTTTCTCCTGAACTATCCACATACTTCTTTTTTTTTTTTTTTTTGAGACGGAGTCTCGCTCTGTCACCCAGGCTGGAGTGCTGTGGCCGGGTCTCAGCTCACTGCAAGCTCCGCCTCCCGGGTTTATGCCATTCTCCTGCCTCAGCCTCCCGAGTAGCTGGGACTACAGGCACCTGCCACCTCACCCGGCCAGTTTTTTGTATGTTTTTAGTAGAGACGGGGTTTCACTGTGTGAGCCAGGATGGTCTCAATCTCCTGACCTCGTGATCCGCCCGTCTCGGCCTCTCAAAGTGCTGGGATTACAAGCTTGAGCCAACGATACTCCTTACAACGAGTAATGTAGTGTACATTCATACCACAATAGAACTTTGGCTTCTTTGTCTTAGTCCATTTTCTGTTGCTATAATGGAATAACACAGACTTTACAAAGAAAAGAAGCTTATTTAGCTCACGGTTCTGGAGGCCAGGAAGCCCAGGAATATGGCGTCAATATCTAGTGAGGGACTTCTTCCTGCATGATATCATGTCAGAGGGCATCACATCATGAGAGGGCAAGCGCATGCCAGTTCAGGTCTCTCTTCTTTTTATATAAGCCGACACTCTCATTATGGGAGCCCCATCCTGATGACCTTATCTTTTCTAACTCCCCAAACCGTATTTCCAAATGCCATCAAGTTATGAATTTGGAGATTAAGTTTCCAACATATGAAATTTATGGGATACACTCAAACCATAGCATCCTTCAGGTGATTCTGAAAGTGGATGATAGAAATATTCTTATATAGGGGAGAAAAAGTAGTATCTTCTCCTCATCCATCACAAGGATTATGGCTGACAAAAGACAGAGAAAAAAAGTATAATAAATTTATTTAACTTTTGCATAACATTGGAGTTTTCCAAAATGAAAACCCAAAGACCCAAGGAAAACTGTATTTTTATGCTAAGTGTGATGAAATAACTGGATAATTATGGAGAAAGATGATTGGTCAAAAGGGGGTATTACCTAGTTATAATAAACTGAGGGGGGAACCCAGCAAGGCCTGTCTGTTCAGATTTTTCTTGGTCTCTTTATACAGCATTCCTTTCTCTCCAGGTGTAAGGCAGGACACCTGTCACATTAAAGTCTTATGACCTACTTTTGTAATAACCTGATGGGTTCAAAAACAACTCATTGAGACCATAATATTGTAGTAGAGAAATAATTTAATTAATGCAGGGCTAGTCAAGCAGCAGGACTGGAGTTGTTACTCAAATCAGTCTCCTTAAGAATTCAAAGGCTAGGGTTTTTATGGATAAGTTGGCAGGCAGTGGTCTAGGGAATGTTTGTTGCTGATTGGTTGGGGACGAAATCACATGGGTGTGGATAAAGGTCCTCGTGCACTGAGTCTACCACCTCTGGGTGGAGTGGGAACCACAAGACAGTTTGAGTCATGAGTCATGGGTCAACGTATGGTCAGTCAGTTGCCAGAATGCCAAAGTTCAAAAAAATCTCAAAAGACGAATCTTAAGTTCTACAGTACTGATGTTATCTATAGGAGCCATTGGAGAAGTCGCAAATCTCGTGACCTCTGGCCACATGACTCCTGTGCAGAAAGGGATTATGGAAGCTACATCTACATCTCAGCAGAATTCACCCCCCTCTCATAATCCTCATCTTGTGGCCTTTCATTAGTTTTAAAATGATGGCTTCAGTCCCTGAGCAAGGAGAGCGTTAGTTTTAGGGAGGTACTATTATCATGCTTGCTTCAAAGTTACACTACAAACTAAATTCCTCTCATGGTTAGTTTGGCTTATGCCCAGGAATAGCAAAGACAGCCAGTCTGTGAGACTAGAAGCAAAATGGAGTCATCCATGCTAGATTTCCCTTGCTGTCATCTTTGCAAAGGTGGTTTTTCAGGGAGCTAGGTCAGAGAGTGACGTTAATCATCAGCTGTCACACAAAAAGACAGGGGAAAGTCAGAGCGACCTTCTTGCTTCTGAAGCCCTCACAGTCTTTTTCAATTCAAATTACTCTGGAGTAGTGTTTTCTGTACCCCAACACTTGCACATATTCTTACACCAGGGAAACTAGGAAAATCATAATGATAAACAGAATGGGCTTTGAACCTGATAAAGATATTCAACTTAAACCTAACTAAATGTATCCCTAACTCAACTTCCCATTAGCTGGATCTCCAAAATGCCTATTATCACTGAAGAAACCTGAGGAGGAACTGTTGGGGTAAAGTCAGTTGTTGTCATCAATCAGCAGTTAAATGCATGAATCCATGTCAGCGCTTTGCTAGGGACCTGCCCAGAGACTCAGAAGGAGCCCTGCAAGTGCAAGATCCTAAAAACTTCTGTAGCTTTGTGGTAAACCCACCTCTGGCCTTTTTAAAAAATTAGAAAGAACAGAAATTTATTCTCTCATACTGCACTTTCATAGGGAAGAAGGCAGAAGGGCAGGAGAGAAACTCTGTTCTCACATGGCAGAAGAGCCTTTAGGCTCTGCCCTATTTGCAGATAACTTTTCCTCAAAGGAGTCATTGCTTTTCCCTGCCTCTGTACCTAGATCAGGGACACCCTGATTCAACTTGACAGATCCCACCCACCCAGTGTTAAATTACAGGGAATAGAGACACTTGCAGTTTCCCTCCTCCGGAGGTACAAAGCTCCTTGTGCAAATTAATCCAACTCCATCTCAGAGACCTTCTTTGCTCACCGGAGGTCTCAGGGAATGGCAGCCTTTTGTTTCAATTATCATCCCCTTCAAGAGGGCAATGGGGAACCACTAAAGTGGTTAAGAAGGAAGTGACTCCATCAGGCTTGTTTTGTTGTTGTTGTCTTTTTCTGAGACAGGGTCCCACTCTGTGGTCCAGGCTGGAGTGCTGTGGCATGATCATAGGTCACTGCAGCCAACAACTCCTGGCTCAAGGGATCCTCCCACCTCAGCCTCTAGTAGCTAGGACTACAGACACCCACCAGCACACCCAGCTAATTAAAAAAAAAAAAATTTTTTTTTTGGTAGAGACAGGGTCTCACTATGTTTCCCAAACTCCTGGCCTCAAGCCATCCTCCCACACCAGACTCCCAAAGTGCTGAGATTAGGTGTGAGCCACCGTATCTTGCCTAGGCTTGTACTCTAGAAATATCACTCTTTCTGCAACATGGAGAACCCAAGGATTCATGGATTAAAGATAAGTGTTGGAAGTGGGATAGAGAGAAGGAGATGGTATTAAAAGTTATGATGTAAGGTCAACCTTAAGCATTCTATCTTTGACTGAAAAGAGAGAGTTACAAAATACATTAATCACACCAAAAATGGAGAGTTGACTTCAGAGGATGTATTCAAGGTAACTTTTGAATGTAGTGCTGGATTTGAACAGATGAAGAAAAGAGTTTGTTAAAAGGAGAGGACTAGAAGTCCTTACATACAGTTATTCCCTGGCTAAGAATATTGAGCTCTAGCTATGTTCTCAGAACTGCAGTTACTACTGTGCATTTATTGTATCACTTCATAGTCATGACAAGCCAATGTGGGCTATTGTTTTTCCTGTTACAGATAAGCAAATTGAAGCATTGAGCAATTAAGTAAATTGCCCATGATTGCACAGCTAGAAAATAGAAGGACAATATAAACTTCCAACCTAAAAATCAGTCCCATTACTTTATAACCATTTCTTATTTTATGAAAAATAAAAAAAAATTTCTCACCAAACCATAGGTGGGGTGACTTTTGGCTGTTTAAAATATTCAAAGAAACAAATTCATTTCAGCATAAAATGAACAAACAAAAATATTGTCACTGCTGAAGAGATGCAAAAAGACTAATGCAGATTCTGAAAGCATTCCAAAGAGGAATTTCCCAAAATGTTTTCAGCAATGGCAATGCAACTTTTAAAAATATATGGTCTTGTAAATAATTTTTTCAAATAAAAAAGATACTTGCATTGATAAATTGGAGATTTTTAAAACATTATTGAAATGTTTTTCAGATTCATTGGGAACTTTTGACCATAATATGAAAGTGATTCTGCAGGCCTTATTGTCATTCTAGAATAGTTTGTGTAACCCTTCTAACTTTTCCACCATTTCAGTGATTTCATAGCCAGAGAACAATGAAAATAATGAATTTGAGGAATTAGGGCCTTTTCTGTGGATATAGTTCCTTCTTTCTATTGATTTATTGACTACTCTTCTTGGAAGTACTATCATTTAAAGACAACATTTTCTGTAAGCATAGCTGAAAATTTTATTTCCAGATTGGAATGGCTGCAAGTTATTCCCTTTTAATATGTTAAGTTCCCTGGAAGGAAAACATGAGAAAATTGAGTCGCTATGACTGTATCTATAAAGAATAAACTTTTGGCTTAATCCAGATCTCCATATAGCATTTTGTTTATGTTTAAAGTGTAGTATTTTCAAAGCATGGATCAAACTTGAGTTTTAAAAGATCAAACACCTTTTAAGGTACTTCATTTGAGGATCTTTCTTGATTTTTTAATTAATTCTATTGAATTGTAAAATGTTAATTTAAAAAAAAACAATTTAAAGTTTATCCAAAGGCTACTCCTGAAAGATAAATATTACTTCCAGTCATGAGGTTCTTTCTTTTTCTCTGGCATGATAATTCAATCACACTTTTTCTTACATATTTGGGAGGGGGGCAGGCTCTATAATAATGTCTAAAAAGCCATTTGAGATTTTAAAAATGAGACTCTGAGCACCAACTGTAAACTTCAATCTATATAAAGGAAAAGAAATCCTTCTCTAAACTAGAAATTCAAGATCAGTACACTTGTTTCTCTACATTTTCTTTTGAAAACATACATCTTTGTTCTTCCAGTTTTTAAAGAGTCTATTTTAAATGACCTACTTTTAAACTGGTTTTTAGTTAAGTGTGTCACACCTTGATGTAGTTGACTTTACAATATTTCACTCCATTCTATTTCTTTCTAAACTAATTAATTTATTTTTAATCATTCTGAATAATGTAAGATATTCTCTCTAGAGAAGGAAATCTCTTTTTAAATAGAGAAGTGGATGGGAGGAATATAGATTTGTGTTGGCTACAAGTGTTTTGTATTACTTTGTGTTTCTGTGAGTGGCTAATATTATTTATCAACAAAACAACCTAATTCCTCTGTGTAACATACAATCCATATGCAGGTGAAAGGGCAGCAAGGCACTTCAAGAGCTCCTGAGGTTGAACTGCTTCTTAGGACTTCAAAGCATTATCAACAGATGGTTGTCCACCCCATTTGTCCATGTCTCCAGGGGAAAATTCCACAGTTGTTTTTCATCAAAGATCCATCTGTATTACATCTTTGTAGGGAAAGTGTGTTTAGTATCTGTCTAAAATCCCTCCTGTCTTAATGCAAGTTCATTTCCTCTAAGTCTGACCTTTGTTGATATGGAGAGCAGCTGCTTACTATCTTCTGTGTGATGTCTTTTCCAGATGCATAAGTCCTTGTATATCAAACTGAATTCTTGGTTGCTACAAGAGACTTGGGTAGAAAAGCCCAGTTTTGATTTGGGAAAGGAAATGCTATGTGCTCACCAGAACTGTTGCACTATAACAAAGTGGTATTATTCATAAGTTGTCCCTAAAATTGAGAATCAGAATTTGATTTAAATTCACACATTTAAAATATTAGGCTGCTGATATGGTTTGAATTTATGTTCCTGCCCAAACCTCACGTCGAATTGTAATCCTCAGTGTTGGAGGAGGGGCTTGGTGGGAAGTGATTCGATCACAGGGGTGGCCTTCCCCCTTGCTGTTGCTATGATAGTGAGTTCTCATAAGATCTTGTTGTTTAAAAGTGCGTGGCACCACCCCCTTCTCTCTCTTCCTCCTGCTCCAACCATGTAGGACATGCTGGCTTCACCCACTCTTTTTGCCACGATTGTAAGTTTCCTGAGGTCTCCCCAGCCATGCTTCCTGTACAGCCTGCAGAACTGTGAGCCAATTAAACCTCTTTTCTTTATAAATTACCCAGCCTCAGGTAGTTCTCTGTAGCAATGTGAAAACAGACCTATACAGCTGCATTTAAAATATTAGGCTGATCCCTGCTGTGCAATAACTTGAAATATAAGCTCCAGCACTATCAACAGAAAACTGCTCTTTCATATGAGCCTATGTAAATGTAAAGGGTTATCTTATTAAGATAAGATAAATGTTAAATGTAAAGGGTTATCTTATTAAGTGTGATAAGACTCACTAAGACCACTAAAAGAAACAACCCTTCCTCAAAGATTAATTGCTGACATATTTATATACAATACTCAGAAGTACTATCAAGGTACTCTAAGAGAGTAGACATCCACGTGTCTTTTTAAACTGATCCAACAAATATCTACGAACATATGCTGTGTCACAAGCCCTTTGCCTTATTACACAGTGATATTCTAGACAGACTCTTGAGATGGTCTCAGTGATTTCTACCCTGGTGTGATCCCTCCTGCTTGTGTGAAGGCAAGACCTTGACTTGCTTCCAAAAAATAGAATATGGCAAAGGTGATTGGATATATGTGGTTATCTGTACATGATTGTGTGCATATATTACATATGATTATAGTCATGTGCTGTATAACAACATGTAGGTCAGTGATGGACTGCATATACTTCAGTGGCCCCATAAGATTATAACACCATACTTTTACTGTACCTTTTCTATGTTTAGCTACACAAATACCATTGTGTTAAAATTGCCTACAGTATTCAGTACAGTAACATGCTGCACAGGTTTGTAGCCTGGAAGCAATAGGCTATATCAGGGATCCCCAACTCCCCCAGTACTGGTCTGTGGCCTGTTAGGAAATGGGCCGCACATCAGGAGGTAAGTGGCAGGTGAGCAAGCAAAGCTTCATCTGTATTTATAGCCACTCCTCATTGCTCACATTACCACCTGAGCTCCACCTCCTGTCAGATAAGTGACAGCATTAGATTATCATAGGAATGCAAACCCTATTGTGAACTGCACATGCAAGGGATCTAGGTTGTGTGCTCTTTATGAGAATCTAATGCCTGATGATCTGTCACTGTCTCCCATCACCCCCACATGGGACCATCTAGTTACAGTAAAACAAGCTCAGAGGTCACACTGATTCTACATCATGGTGAGTTGTATAATTATTTCATTATATATTATAATGTAATAATAATAGAAATAAAGTGTACAATAAGTGCAATGTGCTTGAATCATCGCGAAACCATCCCCCAACCCCAGTCCATGGAAAAATTGTCTTCCACAAAACCAGTCCCTAGTGCCAAAATGGTTGGGGGCTGCTGGGTTATAATATATAGTCGAGGTTTGTGTAAGTACATTCAGTGATGTTTGCACAATTATAAAATTTCCTACCAATGCATTTCTCAGAACTTGTCCATGACTGTAGTGCCCATCCTGCTGAAGTCGTCCTCCCTTGCTGGCTTTGAGGAAGCTAGCTGCCATGTCGAGGAACTCCATGTGGCACAAAACTACAGGTGGTTTCCAGAAGCTGGGAACAGACTCCAGCCAACATCCTAGGAAGGTCTCCAGCCAGCACCCGGCAATAAAGAGAACCCCTCACTTCTACGACTGCAAGGAACCGAATTCTGCCAGCAGTCTGAATGAGCTTGGAAGTGGATACTTCTTTCTGTTGAGTCTCAATTGAGACTGAAGCTCTGGCTGACACCTTGATTGTGAGACTCCACCTAAGTCAAGCCTGGACTCCTGATTCACAGAAACTGGTAGACAATGAATGTATACTGCTTTATACCACTAAGATTCTGGTAAGGTTAAACAGCAATAAATAACTAATACACAGTTTCTCAGTCTCTCTTTTTCTTTCTTGTCCTTAAAATTTTTGAAGCATACAGGCCAGCTACTTTATAGAAAGCTCCTCAGCATGAATGATGTTTCCTTATGATTAGATTCGGATTTTACACTTTGGGGAGGAATAACACAGACACAGAAATGATGTTGCCTCCTTCTCAGTACATTCTACTAAAAGTAGTTTTGGTTTCTCCTAGTATTAAGTGATATTAAATCTACTACTTGATTAGGGTGGTACCCACAAGGTTTCCTCATTGTAAAGCTACTACTTTCCCATGGTAACTAATAAGTAACTTGTGAGGAGATGAATAACTTGTAAACTTTAAGACCATGTAAATATCCCATTCATCAAACTCTCATCTATTATTTTTGGCATCTATTAATGATTTTCTAAACTATGTGATTCCTTTTATACATATTAGTGGGCATTTTACTCTAAGGAGTATTTCACTCTCTCTTATTTACTTATCTATTTACTTATTTATATCAGTATAGAAACATAGTTTTTTATTTTAGTCAGTAGTTTATAATTTGTTACCGTTTTTGCTGCTCAGATTGTTTCAGATTTGTTCACTGTGAGTATTTTATCAAGACACATTATCTATCTTTCTGATATGTTTCCATCATTCTTTAAAGCTTTCTTATTTTCTGGCAAAACAAGATTTTCCAGGCATATCTTATACTTTCTCTGCCTCCAGACCTGGAATCTTTATTCTAAACATTCCTGGTTTCTTTTAGTGGAGACTGATATTTAGAAACCAAATTTGGGTACAAAGTGCACTCACTGCTACTGGAATGTTATTGCTTCTAGTACTTCCTGAAGACAGAATCTACATAGATGCAAATTTGAAAAAAATATTTGCAAGACATTTACTGTAAAAACAACAATAAAAAAAAACATGAATAAACAGATAGATATACTATGTCCATGGATTGTAGAACTCAATATTATTAAGACATCAATTATTAAGATGTCTTCTGCTTAGCTTCTCACAAGGCTGAGATTAAGGTACTGTCTGGGACTGTGGTCTCATCTGAGTCACTCAGCTTGTTGGCAGAATTCAATTCCTTGTGGTTCACAAGATTGAGGAATTCATTTTCTTCCTGGCTGGAACTCATGGTAGGCTATCAGCTGGAGGCCATCCACAGCTCTTACAAACTGCCTATATTTCCTTGTCATGTGGATTTTCCCCACATGATGTATGTATTAAAATTTCAACAAAATTAAAAATATTAGCCTCCAATTTCATTTTAACACCACAATGTAACTTTTAGTCTTTCCCCTTTCCATATATGTTATTCTCTTCTCCAACAATGAGAAACCTGGATCTCATTACATTTGCTCACTTTTCTCAAGCCTAGAATATAAAGAAAGTAGTTTCAGAATTTTTAACTCATACCCCTATAAAAGCAACCCTACTAACTAGTTTCCATATTTTTAACAGATTTTTTTGGTAAAATATTACACAATGATTTCATCTATGCACAATTTGATAACTTTTGAAAAAAAGCACATACTCAACCCACACCACTATTTAAGACACAGAACATTACTATCACCCAATAATGTTCCCTCATGCCTCTTCTCAACTTCTCTGCCAGAGTAAACCACTTTTCTAATTATTTTCATTGTAGATTAGCTTTATCTGTCCTAGAGCTTCATGTAAATTGAATCAATCATATACATTATTTTGTGTATATAGTATAATGTTTATAATATTCATCCACATTCTTAAATATATCGATATTTCATTCCTTTCTATTGCTGAGTTGTATTCTATTTAATCACTATATTAGAATTTATCCATTCTCCTGATGAGATAATTGGAGTTTTGGAACTTTTGGTTATTAAAGGTAAAGCCACTTTGAACATTTTTACATAATTTATCTTCAGATACAAGTTTTTGGGTAATTATATTTTGGGTAAATATCTAGAAATGGAATTAATGGAAGAAAGGGCTTATGCTTAACTTTATAAGAAAAGGCAAAACCTTTTTCAAAAGCGGTTATATCATTTTAACTTCCTACCAGCAATGTATGAGAGTTCTGACTGCTACATATCCAACACCAAACATCATGTGGCATTAGCAGTCTTTTTAATTTTGACCATTCTAGAGGGTAGAGGCAGATCTCACCGTGGTTTAATTTGCATTTCCCTGAAGACTTAGGTGTTCAGTATTTTTACATGTGCTTAGTGAACTTTCACATGTCTTACTTTATTAAGTGTCTGCTTAAGTCTTTTGCCAGTTTTTCCTCTATTGAGACATTTATCTTTTTATTATTAAGCTATGGAGTTCTTTATGTATTCTGGATACAAGTCTTTGTTAGATATATGTTTTGCAGATATTTTCTTCTAGTCTGTGGATTTTTCTTTTGTTCATAGTGTCTTTCAAAGAGTAAAAGATTTTAGTAAAATCTAGATGTTGTTGTTGTTTCTGTACCGTTAATTGATTTCTGTGTCTTCCTAAGAAATCCCTGCTGCTCCCAAGTTGTGAAGATATTCTCCTATGTCACCTCCTAGAAATCACATTCAGTTTTTAGATCTATGTTTCATTCCTAATCAATGTTTATATATAATATAAAATAGTGGTTGAGGATACTATTTTTCCATATAAAGATCCAGTTGTTAAAGCATTATTTATTGAAGAAAAACTTTACTTTTGTATAAATGAATAACTGGTACCTTTGTTGAAAATCAACTAGTTGTGTAAATGATATTTCTAAACTATTTATTCTATCTATGGTTCGGTTTGACTAACCTTATGCAAATGCCACACTGCCTTGATTATTATAGCTTTATGGTAAATCTTAAGAGCTAGGTAGCATGAGTTCTCTAGTTTTATTCTTTTTCAAGATTGTTTTGCCTTCTGTATCTCTTGCATTTCCATAGAAAATTTGTTATCTGATTTTCACTTTCCATGAAAATGTCTGCTGGAATACGATTGGGATCATATCGCTCAGTTTGGATAGAATAAACATCATGATAATACCGAGTCCATCATTCAATGAACATATCTGTCCATTTATTTAGGTCTTTTTACATTTCTCCCAGCAATGTTTTATAACTTTTACTGTATATTTCTGACACATATTTTGCCAAATTTATCCCTATTTAATGTTTTTTTACACTATTACAAATGATACTGTTTTCTGATTGTTCACTGCTAGTTGTATTAGTTTGTTAGTGTTACCATAACAAAGTACCACACACTGGGTGGCTTAAATAACAGAAATTGATCTTGTCATTGTGCTGGGGACTAGAAGTCCAAGATCAAGGTGCCAGCAGGTTGGATTCCTTTGAGGTGTCTCTCCTTGGTTTGCAAATGGCCATCCTCTTGCTGCTTCTTCACATGGCTATCCCTCTATGGGAGAGTATCACTGGTGTCACATTTTTGTGTGTGCAAATTCCCTCTTCTTATAGGAGCACCAGTCAGATTGGATTAGGGACCACTCACATGACCTCATCTAATCTTGATTGCATCTTTAAAGGCCCTATCTCATTCTGTGGTACTAGGGGTTAGGGCTTCAACATACGAATCTGGGGAAACAAATCAGCCCATAAGACTGGTATACAGAAATACAATTGATTTTGGTATACTGACCACTTATGCTGCAACCTTGCTGAACCATCTCTTAATTCTTGTAGTTGCTTTGTACATTCCTTTGGGTATTCTTCATAGATACTCATGTCTGCAAATGGAGAATGTTTATTTTTAAATTTTTATGCCTTATATTTCTTTTTTGTGTTTTTGCTTTGTTGCATTTGTTTTGGTTATTTTTGCTTTTTCTGTTTGTATGACCAAAATCTTTAGCAGTATAGGTAGGTAACAGCCAAATAATGTAGAACCCTATAAGCCATGTTATACAGTTTGAGTTTTATTTTAGCACAATGGGAATACATTGAAGGTCTTTAGGTTAAGTTGTTGCTCGTGAGCAACAAATGAGCAATGATATATATATATATATGTATGTATATGTATATTTATGTATATACACATATATATAATTGATTTTATATATATATATGTCTTTGTCCATTTGTGTTGCAATAACAAAATACCACAGTCTGGGTAGTTTATAAAAAATAAATACATATATACACACACACATATATATCATACATATATACACATATATACATCGTTGCTCATTTGTTTGTTATAAATAGCATTAACAGCATTTTTCAGGTTATTTCCTGGGAGTGTTTATGATTTACGTATTCTTCAACTCATTCCATAACAAGATTTGAGGTGCTTAGAACAATTCATACCAAGTTAAAACAAAATAATTGAGCAAATTGGGATAAAGAATAAAATGAAGTTGAAAAACAAGAGGCCCGGGTAATGTCAGTTCAAAATATGCTTACCTTTAACTGCTTTAAATTTACAGGAGGTATAGTTACACATTTTGGCTGAATTTCCCAGAGACTAGAACTGTTTGAGACACTTCTGCTCCCCAATCCCTTGTGATATGTTCCTCAGGTAATAGGCCTTCACAGTCACTCCCAACCTATCATATATACCACACAGACTTGAGATTCACTATTGAGAGAATCTATGTACTGTTTTTCGTTTCTTTTCTTTTTTGTTATAGAGCCGGGGGTCTCACACTGTCACTGAGGCTGAAGTACAATGGCACGGTCATGGCTCACTGCAGCCTTGACCTCCTGGGCTCAATCCTCTTGCCTCAGCCTCTCGAATAACTAGGATTACAGGTGTGTTCCCCCACACCTGGCTAGTTTTTAAAAATTTTTTGTAGAGACAGGGTCATGCTATGTAACCCAGGCTGGTTCGAACTCCTGAGCTCAAGTGATCCTCCTACCTCGCCCTCCCAAAGTTCTGAGATTACAGGCATGAGCCACTGTGCCCAGCCTATGGATTGTTTTTCTTGAAGCAATTTTTCAGAAACCTTCCTGGTTTCTGATAATTTAACCTTTTCAGGTTACGAGAGAAAAATGAACATTTTGATATTACCCACTGTCTTAGTCCATTTGTGTTGCTATAATAAAATACCACAGACTGGGATATTTATAAACAACAGAAATTAATTTCTCTCAGTTCTGGAGGCTGGAAACTCCAAAATCAAAGTGCCAGCAGATTTGGCATCTGGTGACGGCTGCTCTTTGCTTCCAAAATGGCACCTTGCTGCTGCATCCTTTGCAGGGGTCGGTGCTGTGTCTTCACATAGTGGAAAGAACAGAAGGGGCCAAGTGGCTCCTTTGAGTCTTTTTTAAAAAGGCACTAATGCATTCACAAAGCAGAGCCCTAATGGTCTAAACACGTAAAGACACCTCCTCTTAATACTGTTGAATTAGGGATTAAGTTTCAACAAGAGTTTTGGAGGGAACACAAACATTGAAATGATTATATGTGTTTATTTAATCAAGTATCCAACAAAAGCAAATAATTCAAGCCCCCAATTCACTGCATCTTTAGTAGATAAGCAGAGTTTTAAATTACAATTGACCTCCAGTTAGGAGGAATGCATGGATTTTCACAAGAAAAAACAATACTGAGGAGAAACTCTCCACAGTAATGTGCCACTTTTCAGTCAACGACAGACCGCATATATGAGCCCCATAAGATAACACTATATTTTTACTGTGCCTTTTCTATGTTTAGATATGTTTAGATACACAAATATCATTGCATTACAATAGCCTACAGTATTCAGTACAGTCATATGCTGTATAGATTTGTGGTCTAGGAGCAATAGGTTCACCACATAGCCTAGGTGTGTAGTAGGCTGAGCCATCTATTTTGTGTTAGTACACTGTGATGTTTAGACGAGGACAAAATTGCCTACGGATGCATTTCTCAGAATGTGTCCTGTTGTTCAGTGACGCATGACTGTATTCCATGAGCACTATAGTCACTATCACAGTAACACATTAGGAGAGAAATCTCATTTTTAAATCCAATATAATTTATCACACATTAGTTCACTCTAGTGCTTTGGTTGATTTTCTTTGGTTGTGGTTACCCGCGTACAGCAGTGAAGTTTCAGAAAAACTGAAGTTGCAAAAGGTCAATTACTCAATGAAGGAAAGATAAACCATTGCATTGGGGGACTAGAAGATACTTTTAAAAGTTCTCAGATTATCAATTTAATGATGTGTTTCTATGTAGTGAATAATGCCTTACATTCTTGCCAAGAGTATTTTGAAGGGAGTTTGTTAAAAGTATATCAGCTAACTAATTTTTTTTTTGTATATCAGTGCTAATGATGTGTCATTCACACATTGTGCAATCCATAATTCCAGATTTAATTCTACCAAAAAATATAGGTCATTGCAAAATGCCATATTAAAACTGCAAATGCATGACAGGAAGACCAGGATGTAAACAAAGCGAAGGATGACACCAACTCTTTTTTTAAAGAAGCAAGATAGGAATTCGACAAAAAAGCTGAGCCATTTTAAAAGGATACTTTTGAGGGAGTGTTAATTCCAATTTAATTAAAATGACGCATTAATTTAAAAATTGGGCTAACTGGTTGCCCTCGACAGCACCCAGGTACTCTCGCATTGCGCCAGTGCTCTCGGATTAACCTAATTGTACAGAGGTGCCCTTGTTTTCTAACTTCATGCACAAAGCACTGGAAATTATTTGTTCGCTTTTTCTTTTCCAAGAAAATCTTTTTCCAGTTATGCAAAAGGAAAATTTGAGGCAATGGTTAAAGGCACTTAAGTTATAGTTATTGCTGTTATCACTAACTTTAAGCACGGGTACGCCTTTGTTGCAAGTTACCCACCTACACCTGCAAATCTGTCTTGCTAGCACACGCCCCAGCTCTCTCCACCCGGTGGTCCGTGGCTGGAGCGCTTTAAGTCACTGTGCGGGCTGGGCTCCTAAGGAGGTCGGTCCCGCTCCTCGAAGACCCAAGCGTAGGGCTAGGAAAAAGCTAGGCGGGAAAGTCATTGTACTCCCAGGCCCCAGGAAAAGGACCCAGGGTCTAACCATCTCTTACTTTCGGGCAAAACTTCTCACATCGCGACCTTCCCTCCCTGGAGCACTCTGAGAACACACCCAGTCACCTAGCGCGCTCCCCAGAAGCCGGCTCGGCACACAGCGCACCCCAGCGGCCGCGTGGCCTCCTTCCAGCCGCGGCCACTTGGCTTCCGGAGAGCTCGCCGGGCGCAGCCGCCGCCTCCCTGGAACCAGGGGACTCAAGAGCCTGCGAGAGCCGAACACTCGCGGACCCCAGGGAGGGGAGCGGCAGCTGCGCCTGGCCCCGCCCACCACACCTGGGCGCCCAGAGGACCGCGCGGGGCGGGGCGGGGCAAGAGGCTGGCCTGGCGCTCCTGCCGCTTTGCCAAAAGCCGGCCCGACTGGAGCTGGACGAAGGGGGAGGGTCTCTAGGCCGAGTCCTGTTCTTCCTAGGGAGGGACCCCAGCTGGGGTGGAAAAGCAGTACCAGAGAGCCTCCGAGGCGCTCGGTGCCAACCATGGAGCGGGCCGGCCTCAGCTTCGGGCGGCAGCGACAGCAGCAGCAGCCCCAGCAGCAGAAGCAGCAGCAGAGGGATCAGGACTCGGTCGAAGCATGGCTGGACGATCACTGGGACTTTACCTTCTCTTACTTTGTTAGAAAAGCCACCAGGTAAGAAGAGGACCCACGGAAGACCCGGCCGGGTCATGGAGTGTGACCCGGGGCTTATTTCTCTCTCCTATTGAATTGTGCCCTTCGTTCACCCCTGTTCCCAGGCCCTTTGCTTTTGGAGTAGGTCCTCGGTCCTGTTACGAGGTAGAAACCTCAACTCTAAGCGAGCAGAGTCGAAAAACTCAAGCGTCGAATTTGATACAACTTGCTCACAAAGTTCAAATACAAAAATGTACTTGCCGACCTCCCACCCTCACCCCCGCCCTTCTTGGTATTCCACGGGAACATGATTATTTTCATACATCCGTGCTCACGGGCCTTCCCTTAGCCCCTCTGTAGCTCCCTGGTTCCCCTAAATCCAATCAGCAAAACCCAAACAGTTTCTGAGCCCCTTCCCTGCAGCTCCGGAAGCACCATTTCCAAGTCGGTCTTGGTGGCTCCGCTCCTCCCACGTCCCCCCTTGCCCTGGCCCTGGCTGGGCGGGGAAGCTGGGGTTAGGGACGAGACCACGGGGAAGCCCAAAGGCAACATGACGGAACCTTCCCAAAGTGAGTGCGGTCGCCTGTTCCCCCCTTCCAGTCCCCTGCTTCTCCCGCGCACCTCCTTTCACTCGCTTTTCCGCCGATGGCTGCGCCGCCAAAAGTAGAGATCTACAGAGGAGTTTGCTGCGTGCACACAAAGGGCGAGGGGGAGGCGCCGCCCGGAGCGGACCCCAAGGGGCAGCGGAGACCCCAGAGGCCAGCTCTTTCTGGTCCAGAGCCAAGCGCCGCGGCGGCCCTTGCAGTGGGCGGGGAGGAGGGAGCCTGTCCTTTTGGAGGCGGCTGCGCAGCGAGCAGTCAGGGCGCTCGTGGGAAACGCTCGCGGGAGAGTTGGGGAGGAATTGAGACTGGGAGTAGAGGGAGAAGAAGAATGGAGCAGAAAGTGCTTGGCGGGCGGGTTCCCCGAAGTCTAAGGAGTTGATGGATAGCCGGGGTGCGCGGACTCCAGGACGTGCGCCTTTGCAGAAGGAGTCCGTGCCCAGCTGCCGCCTGCTCTGGGCAGCGCCCGTCGGGCAGCG
>NW_012101821.1:882184-894603 GCF_000951045.1 Mandrillus leucophaeus
TCTTTAGTAACCCAGCCCTTCTTTTAAAATCGTCTTCCCCCGCTTTCAGCTTCTTCCTTCAAAACCCTAAATCTTGAGCGCCCAGAGTATAGCCCTGAAAGTGGTTTCTTTTTCAAGGGCACTTGTTTGCGAGTTTAGGGTGAGCCACTAAGGCCATGGAGGTCTAGAATGATCGGTTACTGTGTACCAACAGTTTTCAGGGGTCATCTGCTCCTCTGAGGCCATCTGCACCCACTTTCCTTTCACTCTGCGCATTCCCAGCCTTCTGCTCTCCTTAAATTACAGCGCATAGAATGATCAGCGGGCCAGAGAACCCGGCAGATTTTTTAAAGTGTGTATTGGACCTGTTCTTTAGGCAGATTATAAAAAGTTTAAAGAAAAAAAGTTATTGTGTAATAAATCAGCATAAATGTTCTTTCTTCGTTCCCTATTTTTCTTTTAAAGATGTAAACTAGGGATGGCTTGTTGGTCGTTTTTGACTAGTCATAGATAAGAACACTACATTTTCAGAACCTACCAACACTTTGAAAGTGTAGCAACATTTTATTGGAAAATAAATGGAAAGAGCTGAGTTACATTTCTTTTCCCATTACTTTTTCTCCCAAGCAGCATAGGATCAAAATCCTATTTCTCAAAATTACCATGCTCACTGTAAAATTTAGATCATCTGAGACTCTAAAAAAACTTTTAAAAAAATTTCGGTTAGGGTTTTTAAATTACAGTTGATGTTGGCAGTAGGCTGAACACTTTCTGTGGTATATGTATGTGTGTGTATACATATTCTTAAGAGTTTATGTTGAGTGTTAAGTTGGAAAATGAAAGTGTAAAATATTTAATAGTGCAGGTCCTCAATTTTAAGAGTTATAATAAAGTGCTGAGAGTCATCAGAGTAAAGAATATAACCTAAGAATTTGTGTGTAGCCAGAGGTCTTTCATGAAACAATATTCCAATTTGGTTTTATATTTGGTGGCATTAGCAGGAGACTTAAAATGTGAATAAGAGGATGGACATTTGTTGATTATGAAAATGCAAACCACTAACCCCAGTGTGGTTCACATTATTGTGGTAAAAGCTTATTGCATATGTTTTAACTTTATAGCTCAGGATTTTTTTTTTTTAAAGTAGAAGCTTACATTACTTTGCTTTTCCCCTCTTTTTACACTTTCTAAGTGTAAAATGAATATTGTATGTGATTCAAGAAACCCATGAAACAAAATAGTTCTGTAGATGTATGTGGCATGTTTTAAACTTTAAAATATATTTATATTCACCCAGATTGTCCATCTGCACCAGTAATCAGGCTTGCTGACATAAACAATTTCTGCATTATTTAACTGTTGTCATTGGACATTCGTGCATGATTTTCTATCCTTTTCTCAGACTAAATGATCTACATTCAATGGTAGTTATTGAACATCAAGGTTCTGGCATTCCCAGATTCTCAAACACCTGTGAATTTGGGTCGACCTTGAAAGCATTTATGCTATTATATTACATTATTTACTAACACTGTCTTCAAGTAGAGCGCTATGCACCTTATTAAAAGCTATAGGTAGGGCCCGGCACGGTGACTCATGCCTGTAATCCCAGCACTTTGGGAGGCCGAGGCAGGCAGATAACGAGCTCAGGAGTTCGAGACCAGCCTGACTGACCAACATGGTGAAACCCCATCTCTACTAAAAATAGAAAAATTAGCCAGGCATGACACGTGCCTGTAATCCCAGTTACTCAGGAGAATTGCTTGAACCCGGGAGGCAGAGGTTGCAGTGAGCCGAGATCACACCACTACACTCCAGCGTGGGCAACAGAGTAAGACTCCATCTCAAAAAAAAAAAAAAAAGCTATAGCTTGGAGCTTTTTAGTTATCACAACCTGTTTGTGTCCATTTGAAGGTGTCAATTGAATGATTGAGAACATAGTCTGTTGGCATAAACATTAATTTGAGACCAATAAATCACATCTGGAAAACTCCCAGGTCACCATTCTAGACAATTTGCAGTCCTAAAGGCCTCAGCTACTGTGTTAATTGAGGGCTTTAATGCTTATGCCTTTACAACTGAAGCTTTCCTGGTGCTAATGCGGCTTAACAGCTGTTGTTATTCTTGACAGCATATTAGAATAAAGTTACCTTTCATTAATTACTAATCAGCTCTGTGATTGTGGGTGATGTTTTAGGTCATTTAATATTGTAAGGATGACATGATTGACTTTATTGCTTTGTTTTGTACCAGGCAAAAGCTTGAGAATATCTGGCATATACTGGAAATAAGAGATATTAAGTGAGGGCAAGTTTTTATGACAGCTTGGATCAAAGTCCAGAAACAGAAGTTTTACACTCCCATATAGCTTTCTATGATAGACTTTATTTGACGCTGCAAAGCTGTGCTGAATTAATTGAGGTTCCTGGTCCTGTGTTTGGAATTCTGTCTTTCATTTTTTTTCCTTGTAATTCTTCTCTCACTTCTAAAAGCTGTAGCATTTTTATTTGCACGGTATTTACAATACAATCAGATTATGTATATAAATGTTGCTATGCATTTTTAAAAATTATTGTTTCTAAAATTATACAGGAATATAAACTTTTCACAGTTTTCAGACAAATGAATTGTTAAGCATATTTGGTGAGGCAGTTGTTAGTGTTGATGATAATAAAACCCTCTGGGCATTGACCCAATCTAACTTTGATATTGTTTATAGTATTTTTATAATGGTAATTCTGGTGCAATAATGGCCTTTTTTTTCCTTATGTTGTTCATAACCAGGGTCCATATAACCAGCTCTAAGCTGCCTTTTAGTGCACTTGAAGTACTCTTCTGGACTGCATTCTTCCTGCCTGGAGAAATCCATAGGAGCCCCTGAAATAATGTTTTTCATTGCTCTTCTATCTCTAGTGTTTTCAAAGTTTCAAATTCAGACCCATGTTAGAGCCTAAACTACATGATTCCTAAAAATGTGGTAGAATTAATGCAATGGCAGTTAGTATAGATGGATATCTTTAAATAAATCGATTTGCTTAGTATAACACAAACTTAAATAGGCTCGTGGTATCATTCAGTAGCTTTTTTTCAGTCTGTCATCTGATGATCTGTAGAAATTGTGAATATTCTCACACGTTTATGTCCTCAGCACCTCAAGATGAGGAAATTTTTAGTGTTTTGATTATGCTATGCAACAAAATTTCCTTTTTAAATTATTCTGCTTAAATAAGTGATTTGACTCTGGTCTCCAGTATCATTTCTTTTGAAATATTTGGAATTCCGTTCAGGTTGTATTGGTAAAGCTTGTACCTTCGCCCTTATCTGATTACAGAGAATGTGTCCTACTTTGAGGCACCCCTTCCTCTAGATTTGAAAATACAAATTAACTTAGAAGTTAAACCTGTAATTGCTGTGTCAAGCTATATTTGTTCTTTGTTCCCACAGCCCATTGTGGGATAAAAACCTCTTCCTAGGATTAAAAAAAAACCTTTAATAAGGACTGTAGGACAATTAAATAAATCAATGAGTTGATTGATAGTGAAGGGTTGAAAAATGACTAATTTCTGAATTTAGGATGCAGACTAGTTACTGACTTTGCAGGACTTCCTATGAAATTAGTTTAGCTGCATAGATGTAGATTCAGTTGGCCACTATTATAGCTGGTGAATGTGGCTTGGAAATATCTGTTATATCAGGTTCTCAGGGAAAAGTGCCTGTGAGCCACATACCTAGGAATAAAAATTGAAGAAAGCCTTTCTGTATGAGTCATTCATTTGATATTTAGCTCTGTAATCTTATTTACTGATTTGATATTCTCATTTTAAATTACTTTTTTTTTTTTTTTAACAATGTAAGTGCTTAATTCATTTTCTCTTGAGTGGTAGGAATTTATATTCGTTGCCGACCAAATGTTTAAGGTAGGTAAAACAAACTATTAAGTTTATAAGAATCATTTTGATAAATATTCTAAAAATGTTTTAAAGCTTTTTTTTTTTTTTTTTTTTTGGTGAGACGAAGTCTTGCTCTGTCGCCCAGGCTGGGGTGCAGTGGCGCAATCTCGGCTCACTGCAAGCTCCGCCTCCCGGGTTCACGCCATTCTCCTGCCTCAGCCTCCCGAGTAGCTGGGACTACAGGCGCCCGCCACCACGCCCGGCTAGTTTTTTGTAGTTTTAGTAGAGATGTGGTTTCACCGTGTTAGCCAGGATGGTCTCGATCTCCTGACCTCATGATCCACCTGCCTCGGCCTCCCGAAGTGCTGGGATTACAGGCGTGAGCCACCGCGCCCGGCATTTAAAGCTTTTAAAGATATATTTTCTCTGGTTTTTAGTTTGCAGTGAAAATGCTTTTAAATGTCTTATGTGCCATTGTTAGCTTTTTTAATTCTCAGGAGAGGGGAGACTTTTCCCTTCATTCTGAATTATAAAGTAAGATTAACTTTTTGCTATTTATTTTCTCTGAATAATTTTATTTTACCTAAAACCGGGAAAGGATCATCATTTGATATCATATTCATAGTGATAATTATAAAAAATAAGAATTTTCTTCTCTACTTTTAGTTGAATATCTATACTGAAAATATACAAAGAGAAAAGACCCTGACCTTCTGATGAAATTATTAAAACACACACACAGGATCACTGAAATTTAGAGTTAGTAGGGATCATATAATCTTATTTTTCAAACTTAAGTAATGTACTCCTGTTAAAGAAAGACATTCTTTTTGATTTACAATGTATTAGAAAGCTTTTGGTTGCAAGTGACAGAAACTGAACTTGAACACAGAAAGAATTGACTCACATAATTTTAAGTGCTTGTGGGATTGGGTTGGCTGTGAATTTAGCTAATCAAATAATCTTGCCAAAATTCTGTCTGTCTCTGTGTCTGTCTAACTATCTGTCTGTCTATCTATGTATCTACCTATTTCTATTTATCTTTTCATCTATCTACTCTGTTTACCTGTCCTTCCTTGCATCTATTTATCTATCCATGTATCCATTTGTTCATGTATTCATCTATCCATGTATCTTTTGGCCCTGTGCTGTGTTGGCTTTATTTTCTTGCATGCTTTCTTCATGTGCTGAGAGTTTCTACTTGTTAACTATATGTGGGTCTTAAACTTCTGATATTAGAGAGGTACCTTCTTACCCATATCCGTCCTCCCCCGATTACCCTGGTCTTACTTGGGTCACATCCCAACTCTGAACTAATCATTATATTCAGGAGAGTAGGGTGGTTTGACTGTTTTGTTGGGGCAGGTAGCCCATAAGGTGATATGTCATTGGGGAAGGTACATTCCCAAAAGAAAGTGATGTGGGCAGACCCAGAAGTTCTAGATATCTACCATACCTAGTGTTGACTTCCTTTTACTTTAATGTTAGAGAAATGTGGAATTCTTAAAAGCAGAATAGATAAAAGCGATATAATTTAATCATAGTCACAACATTTATGCAACTGTAATGCCAAAATACATTCTAAGTTAATTATGAAACAAACAAAATGATAAAACCACAGCCAAATGCAGATTTACAGCATTCATTAAAATACTCTTGCAAAGTAAATATGGTTCTAACTACCTGAAAAACAGTACGGTAGGTCAGCTGGCCTTTGCTACAATGTGGCCTGTGATGATTTCACTTCTCCCACTGGGTCTCTCTGAACAATCATGAAACTTTTATTCCTCTAGCACAGCATACCAGCTTTCATTTTTTACTTGCTATAAAGGCATGTATGCATATTAAATTTACTTCTTTATTTTCTCATTAACACAAATACAAACCTTAGAGCTAAAATTGCAGGGCAGTAGTTGGTAATAAGATGGTCATCCCAGTAATTGAAAGCAATTTATTTCACTTTCTTTTGTTTTGATTATGATTATTGTGAAAATATAAAATTAGAACATTTTATAGAACAAAGTAAAGATCTTCAAACATACTTGTTTTGAATTCTGAAGGCTCTCAAACCTCAGATAAATGCCATTGTAGTCCCGTCTCTCCCATATCTAAACTGCAAAGCCAACTGATTTACATGTTTAGTGCATAGATTTCAGTTATTATGTTTTCTTTCAGATGTGGTAGGTTTTCCTTTAAGCAACTTCTTTTATACCATATGTTGTGAATGCACAAAAAATTACAAAATATTTTGTCCCTTCCAATTCTCAGTCAAATTTGAATGCAAAATCATATGAAGCAATTCTGCATTTTATTTATATTTGGTCCCAGTAAGCTTCTCAGATGTTTTCCTAGCTGGAGCAAACTTAGAAATACTAAATAACTTTGGGCAGAGTCTTCATTTCCTTACCATGCCAGACCCAAGCGAACTACTCACTATAACATCTGAGTAGAGGTTATTGGAGGATATTACTTAGAGGTGTCCAAAATCTCCCATTTTGTTTAATAATAGTCTGTTAATCTCTTAATCATCTAAACCATTGCTTCTCAAAAGAAAATGTTGGCATTTGGTGGTGACACTTTTTTGTTGTTAGAGGCTGTCTAGTGCATAGCAGGACATTTAACATCCCTGAATTCCAGACACTAAATGCCCCATCCGTGTGATGGAAAATCTGTTCCCACGCATTTCCAAATGCCCCTCAAGGGTTGGCACCACTACTTGATTATGAGCCACTGTTGTGAACCCTTTAAAATTGATTTCTGTTTATGGTTAAGGGCCCTAGATAGGACAGCCTTAGGCTTCAACCCCAGACCTACTTTTCTAGGAGGAAGACTAGGTGCATTATTTACTCTCTCTGTAAAATGGAGATGATGGCATTTACCTCATAGTGTTCTTAAGAAAATTAAAGGAAATAATGCATGTTTCCTTATCTTTTTAGTGCTGATTTTTAGTAGTTTACCATTTTACCTTGAGCATCATCAGTGCCTTAAATATAATCACAAACTTTGGTAGGCATTTTCTTATCCTGGTAGATGGGAATTAAGTTCTGACAGCATAGTGATTTCATAGACTTTAAATGTCATTTTCATTTTTTAGATGAATTTTATTAATGGTTTGAACAGAAGCTTTTGTGGGATTGTGTAAGGTACTGGAAAGGGAACTGGAATGGGAGCCCAAAGCCCCAGATTTTGTTTCCAGCTTTGCTATTAGCTAACTTTGTGACTGGCTCAAGTTAATGAACCTCAGACTTTAAGAGGGGAGGTGAAAGAGGGTGAAGACTCAAGGTAGAGAGATTCATAAATGAGCTTAGAAATCTCTTTCAGCTGTAAGAGTTCTTTATTCTCACCAGGAGAGCCGAGTATCGATTTCTCAGATTGAATAGTTTCATTCTTTTAAGTATTTTTCCAAATTTGAGTAGTGGATCCAGGTCAAATTATGCAAACAACATAACTAAAACTGTATAAAATAAGGATCCAAGAGCAGGAAAAGCAGCCAACATGATTTTTTATGTGAGTTATTTTGTGTTTTCCCTACAGATAATTTTTAGCAGATTTCCATATAAGTTATCAATCATACTTTCCAGTGAGAAAATTTAGTATACTGTTTGCAATGCCAGTATTAGTGATTAATTCACATGACTGATGAAAAAGACATTGAAAAGAGAAAAGAGGATGGCATTTTAGTAGCTGACTTATAAACACAAAAATACACCCTGCAAATCTCCTCCAAAAGTTACTACTGAATGGACTTGCTATATGGACATTTTTGAGGCACAAGGATTGGTATCACCCTACTTTTAGAATTTACCCAAGTAAGTACCCTTGGATAAGAACTAAAACAGCCAATTTAATCCATAAATTACCTATAGCAGAGTGTTAAAGCATTGTTTAATCAGATATTAAAACTGTGCTCCAGTGTAGAATTAATTATGAAATATTGCTCTGGTGTTCATCATAGTTAATTATTGTATTTTTTTACGTTTGTTGTCAAACAGTTTTAACTTTTATATTTTGGGGAAAAAAAAGTCCCCAAATCTATAACTTATTTTTGACCAAAAAAAAAAAAAAAAAGTCTCTAAGTAGTAATGAAAAAAACAAATTATATTCTTGCATTTATTTTTCTCAGTTAAATGTTCATGACCTAATCTTAATATAAAATTCAGAAAATTTTGTCATATCTAAGTGTAGATATTAGTCTGAGGAGTCCATTTTTTAAGTTGTAATTTGAAAAAATGCATTAAAACAGCCCTCTCTCTCTCTTTTTTATTTTAATATAAAATACCTCTGTAGAGAAGTTATTGCTTTTAAATTAGGGGCTTAGGAAGAAGCAAGAGCCAACATCTACTTACTCTGCTGTAAAAATCCATTAAATAAATTTTCTTTAAGAAAACCAAAACCTTAATCAGTTTAAAAAATATACTCCACTTAATATTCAGTTAACTTAAAAACAATAACTATCGTGAATGAAACACGGTGTATCTGACTCCAGCATCATTTCCTTTACTTTTATCATGATTTCCATTTTACAAAGAGAGTAAATAATGTACCTAAGGTCATATTCTTAGAAAGAGGTGATTCTTGGGTTAAAGTCTAAGTCTGTCTCACCTAGGGCCGTTAATCACTGTGCTATACTGAAGGTCAGTGTCAGTATTAATGGAAGCAAAGCAAAGGCTCATAGATTTAATGTCATGAGGATTCTATCTCAGGAAGAGGTTAACGTTTTCTTCTATGGCCTCTTTCTGTGCAAGCACATTACTTAATGATGTGCCTAAAGACTTTGCCCAAGTGAGTTTAGTTTCCATATATAATTTCAGAGTATAAAAATTGGGAAATCTCAAATGACATTTTAAAATAGAGTGGTTGAAAATTTCGGTACTAGGCCATTATAATTATCTTTTTAGCATTAGAACACAAATACCCTAGTACAGTGTATTTTCAAAGGAGTTTTATCCTTTGATACATTATTTTAGGCCAGAGTGCAAAATGTATTAAACTAGTTGCTCTACGAGTAGGTTTCATCCAGTTATATTTTTAACTCGTGAGGGTTATTATGTTTATATCAAAAGTTTACTTTGCCTTGTCAATTTTTCTTCTCTTTTCCTTACTTTTCTAGGAGCCAAGAAATATTCTATAAACCCTATAAAATATTTTAATTAATTTTCCATTTCAAGACATCTGGAATATTGAATATGTATTTTAAGGCCTTTCTGTCTTTTTCAAGATTCATTTTGTAACATGAGTGAGCAGTTCCACTTTGGCAGAAAGTAAGGTTATTGTGACAGGGAGACCGTTTGGACACAGACACGTGTGTGTGTATGTGTGTCCCTTTAGCTAATTATATTTGAAATGCAGTTCCAGGGCTTGCATCCCTCCATCCTGTCAACAAGTTTTATAATCCTATTTAATACTTCTAGATAGAGGGCATTTGGAAGAAGCTGTGACTTGTGTAGATTAGTGGAAAATTTCTAAAAACCCAAAACATAAGTTGTAGTTTTCTATCTTGTGATAGGTTTATAATAATCTTGAGTGGAAAAGGTAAATTGGAAAGGGGGGAAGGTTTTGATTCTTCCCAGATTATATTCCATACAGTTACATTTCATTTTTTTCAGTGAATATTATTAATCAGTTTATAAACTTTTTAGAGACTATGAAATGAAGTGTACCCAATATGCAATACAAATCTATTTAAATAGCCATAAAAATGTATTACAATACTAACTTGGCACTATTTAATTTAATCATTAACTTAATTGAGTCCATCATTTTAAGAGTTCCACACTTCTCATCTAGTTACAAAATATGAGCACATAGTATGTGTAAAATGAAATAGCATTGTATTTTTGCCGTGTGTAATTTTGATGAAATAAACTCTTTGTTAAAACTATTGTAAAAGTTGATAACCATTCACCTTCTAAGCTTCCTAGCCTCCAGAATTCCTTGTTGTTTTTTTTTTTTTCCCACAAATGAATTTGTTCATCCCTTTGTATTACTAAAGACACAAAATGTCTGTCAACTTTCACATTTTCCTGCAGCAACTGCTGGAACCAGGGTAGCGCACATGCTCATTAATTTTGCTGGGTGCTCCACTCACACGATAACATCATCATCTTGACGGGTGCAGTGCTGTTAGCTTCATGAAATCAAAATGTGTTCAACATTATGCTTAATGACACTGATTTTTATATTAAATCATTATTTTATAAGCAGTTTGAGCTACAAGAGTCTTCTGTAAAGTAGAATATCTGGATAATAAACTTCTGATTTGATTCATTGTGTAAAAAGTTTCGACAGTAAGATTTGAGTCACATTTATGACAAGAGCTCAAAAAAGGTTTTAGGCAACTTCCATTTGGTTTTATTTCCTACCATCTAATTAATATGAATTTGGGGGTTCTTTGCTTGCTCGGTATGGAAAAGGATATCTTTGTGAGCCTTAAGTGTCATCTGTGGAATATGTAAGTTTGAAACAACAGGTGGTATTGACATTAGTGTTATCTGAGAGGAATAACTTCCAACAGTGATTTTGGGATGTCCACCAGGGTTTCTTCATATCTCGGGATGCATTGTATAAGTTTAAAAGCAAAACTAAATTCACTCTTGTTAAAAGGGTATATAATACAACTCATTTATGAGGTAAGAATTTTTTGTGTAATAAAATGTGTAGGAAATAAGTGATGGGAGGATAATAAAAGATTTTGGTGAGAAGGGGAAGATACGGATGTAATGTAAAACTCAGGCTCTTATCATTGACTATAAATTATTGGTTCCAATGTTCATTGCATTTTCCTTGGCTGTGACTTTCTTTGAAGTGTGGAGGGCCTGTTGTCTTTCATTAATAGCTTTGTAAAAGTTAAATCAACTGAAAGACTTCAAGAGGGCAGCCAGGTTTTCTTCTGATCACTTCCAGGTTTGCAGGGCAGTTAGCAAAAATACACTTGTACATCAAAGTGGAGAGTCCAGATTATTAGTACTTGTGGTCAAGGCTACAGATGCTTCAATGGAATTTGTTTCTGTTTTGTTGTTTTTGCTCAGATGGCTATAATGTAATTTAAACTGTTCTCTCTCTCTCTCTTTTTTTTTTTTTTTTTTGAAAATTTAGTAGGATTCTGTCAAGAATGTCATTCTAAAGTATTTGTTTTGGCCAAGGACTTTTAGTGTTCATGGTGCATGTTGCTGGCCTATATCCAAACCCAGTTAAGACCCCTCAACCTGTGGGCTTGTATCACCAAAAACAACCTTTTTACTCTTATCCTTTTTCTGATTCTCTTGGCTGACCTTTGTGAGGAAATAACAGCCATTGCTCCTTAACCCAGCCCTTTGACTCCATTGGAATGAGTACTAAGAGTGTAGTAGATAGCAAATTTTTAGATATGTTGAAGAGATTTTGAAATGCTTCCATGTGCATTTTCTAATTTGACTCACACATCAACCCTGTGCAGTGAGTAAAGGAGCCAGAAGGCTTTTCCCCTATTTAAAAATGAGGAAGTTGAGGGGCAAAAAGAAGTTAAGTTGACGGACCCAAGGACCACTTCTTGTCCTATTCATACTGCAAGCTGAGGTGGGGAGTCTTAATAACCTGTTAATACAGCAGCCCATTTTTACCACTGAAGATCTCAAACTCCAGTGAAAATGAACTCCAGAGAAGTTGTAATTGTTTTAGCATCAGATCCGTGTAGTGCTGTAGCTGGAACTAGAATTATCGCCTGATTGTTAGTCTGATACTCCTGACTTTATACTCTGCTGAAGGCAGTCAGCACCTTACACTTCATAAAAGGCCAGAACGGGTGCTATTTTTCTTGTTTTATCAGGGATAAAATGGAAACTCAGGGGAAGAAAATTGCTTGGTGCTAGTCACACATCCTATTGGTAACAAATGCTAAGATTAGAACTCAGGACTCATGGTTGAAAATGCAACCTCTCGATGCTTTGTAATCCCGAGAATTTTTATCAATTAGTAAATCTCCCTTTTATAAGTAGATTGCAGTTTGTTTTGTTGCTATGTAATACATTATATGGGATGGTTTTTAGATCAAAATGAATGAATTTGATTTAAGGAGATATTTTATGCTCTAGTTTTACTGCAAATTATGAATCCAAGTGCTTCCAAAAGGTTAAATTATCATACACAGGATTACAGTGTGGTAGTCCTTTGTGCTCTCTCAATGATAAAATGAGTGATTTGATAGCCTGGAACTTATTAGTATGATGCGTAGAACTTGCCTTCTCTTTGTTGCCTATCCACCAACAATTTCAGTTAGGAAAAGCTATATAGAATGACTGGAGTGGCCAGATCAAATACAGGACACCCAGTTCATCTTGAATTTTAGATACTACGTATACTGAAAACTTATTCATTATTTATCTGAAACTCATTTTTAGCAGGCTGTCTTTTTTATTTGCTAAATGTAGCAACTCTGGGGATGACTTTTTCTCGAACACATTTATTATACTTCTTTTCAGTACATTGCTTTAGACTTATAAAATGTGACCTGTTTTCAGAGAAACATAGACATGTTGGAATTTAGTTAGTTTTTTTTTTTTTTTTTTTTTTTTT
>NW_012101821.1:894673-1020985 GCF_000951045.1 Mandrillus leucophaeus
ATATAGACATCTTTAAGTGATACATTATTTGAATTACTAAATAAAGTCATCTTTTTTTTTTTTTTTTTTTTTTTTTTTATGGACACTACCCTTAAGAAGTAGTCCTTAGAAATAGTGTTTTCACCTTAAGAGAACAGTGTGTGGTCCTTTTATGACCTAGAGGTAAAATATTTCATGTGAACATGTGTCATAAGTCATCTTTCTCTATGCCTTCTCTGCTTGAATTTGACTTTTATTTCCAGATTCAGCTAGATGTTATGGAGTGCCTTCTTCATGGCAAGCACTGATGCTCTGGGAACTTTTATATTCTTAATAGGGTATAGTACCTGGAATAGGAAACCTGGATTTGATTCCTAGTGTTGCCACCAAATAGTAGAATGGGTGTGGCTCAGACATTTAATTAGCTTCATATTTTAGAAAGTAGGTTCATTAATGCCTGCCTCACCAGGTTTAAATAAAATTATGGTTTTTTTTTTCAGTAGCACTAATGTGAGTATTTTTCAAAACCCCCTAGAATTAATAAAGTTAAGGGAAAATAGAGATCCTATCTTAGACCATCAAAGCGATTACCCAGTCAGAACTACCACTGAGGTTTCTGGATTTCCATCTGTTGCTTTCTGCTTTTATATTGGACATGTTCACAGTCATCTTTTCCATTACTTATTTGTGTACATTTACCTAACTTCATATGCCAGGAACATCCAATATGTATATCACTTCTGAATACAATATAAACTTTTAAGTTTGAAAGGAAAGATCATGATGATTTTTCTGGAGTTACTCATTATTCCGTCCCTGGCACCCAACATAGTACCTTGTGGAAATCTCTGTCTTATGAGAATAATTCATTCCAGAAGAAAAAAACAATTAAAGTTAATTCTATCAAAATAGAAAAAAAGTTCATGGGAAGGTTTTGATTAGAGCTTTATCTTGAAAAATAGAACCACAGGTTATGAAAATAAGTTTATATTTGAGCTATTAATAATAAAATTGAGATTGTAATGACACTCTGCTAATTCTTAGGATGAAACTCTGCTAATTCTGTTACAATTAATTGTAACAGAGTGTAGCCATAAACAATTATCTTCAGTTTATGTTTGGCTTTTGCAGCAGGATCATAAAGAGAATTTTTTTCCCTAAAATAGTTTTTTGAATTAATATTCGAAGGCTTCATCAGTTTTGCCCAAGGGGCTTTCTTAATTCAGAATATAATTATTTGACTAATATTCTCTTTGTGAGTATCTGCTATGTCATTATCCTTATTGATTGTTTCTTCAGTTGTTAGCTGGTCTTTAATTGGGCATAACTCTTAATTGTCATGGCTTTGTGTAACATTAGAAAGATTCTCCAACATCATTTTTATCTATATCTAGACAATCTATATTGTCTTAGTCCATGCTGGCTGCTATAACAAATAGCTTAGACTGGATAATTTATAAACAGAAATTTTTTGCTCACAGTTTCAGATGCTGGGAAGTCCAAGATCAAGGCACTGGCAGATTCTGGTGGAGGCTTCTTCCTCACAGATGTCAACTTTGATGTGTCCTCACAGAAGGGCAAAAGGAGTAAACAAGCTCCCATAGGCCCTTTATAAGGGCCCTCAATTAGGTTGTTTTTCCATTGATTTAAAGAAATACCCAAGGCTGGGTAGTTTATAAAGAAAAGAGGTTTAATTGGCTTATGGTTCTGCAGGCTTTACAGGAGGCATGGTGTTGGCATCTGCTCAGCTTCTGGGGAGGCCTCAGGAAGCTTTCAATCATATGGAAAGTGAAGGGGAAACCTGCATATCATGTGGTGAGAAAGTTATAGCAAGAGCAGGAGCAAGAATGAGAACAAGGATGGGATGGTGGGAGGTGCCATATACTTTTAAACAACCAACTTTTAAACAAGGATGTGAACTCACGCATCATGAAGGGGATGGTGTGAAGCCATTCATGAGGGATCTGCCCCCATAATCCAATTACCTCTCACTAAGCCCCACCTCCAACACTGTGGATTGCATTTCAACATGAGATTTGGAGGGGACATCCAAACTACATCAGGCACTCATCCTATTTATGAGAGCAGAGCGCTCCCAAAGGCCCCACCTCCTTAATACCATCACCTCCAGGGTTAGGGTTCAAGAGATGAATTTTGTAGGGACATACATTTAGACCATAGCATATGTCTTATATAAGAATTTTAATTTCAATTTGCAGGTGATTTGTATTTGCATAGAGACTGAAGTGTTTTTTAAAAATCACTGGAGTATAGATATTAGTCTTAAGAGCAAAGGCCCACTTCATTCAGCCATGTAGATTGTGCACTGCAGAACTCCAAGGAATGCTCAAAGGGAAAGATGTGTGAGAAATGATTTAATTTTATTTGTGATTGGTTCATCAGTGATTTTGGTGTTATGATAATGTTTTCCTATGCAAGCATGTAATTACAGGGATGCAGATAATCAATAATGTGGTCATGAGAACTCCCTTTCCCTGCCACTGGTGGTTAATACAAATTGTTGATTGACTGAATATGCTATATCTGCTTTTCCTGTGTCATTTAATATTGAGTTAATGTCTCTAAGAAAATATCCATAAGCAACATTTATGAGACAAATAGAGTAATCACAAACACATAATATAGAATTTTTAGGCACTGGCTCTGCTTAAGACATGTGCTGCACCAGGCACTGCAAGGTATACAAGCATACATTAGTCGTGGTCAGTTGTGAGACTTACACATCCAAGGGGTGATGAACAGTAATCGCTAAAACACAGTGTTGATTTTCTGTAATAAACACACCAACATTTAGATATTCAAAAGACTGTTGTACCTTTTGATGCTTCAGGAACCTTCATTTATTTATTCATTTATTCCATTCAAGAAATATTTTGAGGACCTACTGTAGGTGATAAGCATTAATCTAAGTACTGGATATGCAGTAGTGAACACGTAGCACTAATGAAATATCTAGTCAGAGGGGATAGATGATAAAACAACAGATTGATAAACAAGAAAAATAGCAGATAGTGAGAATTTAAATTATGTAGGATAAGAACATGATGTGTCAGGACCACTTTAGTTGGAGCAGTCAAAGATGACTTATTTGAGCAGGGGATGTGGAAGCTGATCAGCCATGTGCCAATGAGGGGAGAGCATCCCAGACAGGGCAGTTAGAGCTTGGTGTGCTTCAGGAGCGCCAAGGATGCTGGCATGGGTGAGAGGAACCTATTTGTAGGGGATTACAAGAGCTCAGGTTTTATTCTCAGTTCCATGAAAAGCCAAGTAGGATAGCTAAGATGTTGACATACTTTGCTAAAAGTTTACTGTGGCTGCTGTGTGGAGAATGGGATTGCAAGGGGGTAAGTATAGGATCAGAGAGAACGGTTAGGGGACTATGGCAACAATCCAACTGAGAGATGGTGGGGTTTGGACCAGGGTGGTAGTAATGGAGATAGAAATAAATAAGCAGATTGGGATATAGTTTTTTGGAAGTCAGATTGACAGAACTTGACTGCGCAACTGAATATGAGAGTTGAAGGAAATAGAAATTTAGAGTAATTCCTACGTGTTTGGTTGGACTAACAGTGGAAGTGATGGTCTTCCATATGTGGGAAAACTGGCAGGGAGTAAGATGAAGCAAGGTGAGATGGGTAGGGTCTTAGGAATTCTGTTTTCACCATTTTAAGTTGTCTAGATATCCACGTGGAGTTGTCAAGTAGGCAGTTTAATTTAAAATTCAAAAGAAGATCTCCATTTCCCATTGAGAAGATAAGAAATAAGTTGGGGCTAAGTTTTAGGTTTGTGGCTGAAATGGTTAAAATGTCTATTTTTATATTGATTTAACACTTCAGTAACATGTCCATATTTGAAATCACATCGGATATGTTAACTTAGACATACTGCTTTTTTCCTGTCTTATCTTTTCCAAAACAGTTTTATTTGAAAGCTTCCTATGCATTGTTGGCAGCTTCACATGCATTTTTAGCATCAGTGTCTTTGGCACTATTAGTGCAATTCTGGGGGCTACATAAGCAAATCCCACAGTGTGTCACTTTCACTTCTAAGGTTTTGAGATACTGAATTATTTTAATTAATGTATGTTGTCCTCACTGGAAATTTTGTCCTAAGTCACAGCATGCATCCAATAAACATTGGGACAATTATATGTTTTTAAAAATCTATGTAGGTATACGCTTGTGATTTGTACAATACACTTACCTACCACATTGCTTTCATGCTTCTTCAAATTTGTAATACCTCTTTATTAGGAAGTCAGTCAATTCATAAGGCCTGTGAGGTTGTTTTCCTTTAAATTACTCATTGGATATTTTTAAATTTATTTTTTAATTGATAAGAATTTTATGTATTTAAGGTGTACAGCACGATGCTTTGGTGTATGTATACATTGTGGAATGGCTAAGTCAAGCTAATTTGTATATGCATTGCTTCATACTTATCTTTTAATACTTATCTAAAAAAGATAATACTTATCTTTTTTCATACTTATCTTTTAAGAACCCTTAAAATCTTCTCTTTCAGCAATATTTAAATATACATTATTATTAACTATAGTCACCATATTTACAATGGATCTTTTAAACTTATTTCTCCTAAACTTTTTGAAGACTTTTATAACTGTATCCAACTCTTGAAATTATAAGGGAGGTAGCATTTTTATCTTTTCATTTTGACCCGTTACATTCTAGATGGGGTATCATTTCAGAGTAACGTATATTTAACAAATAATACATCATTGTTCAAAATGAAATAATTAGGGGAACATCCCGTAAATGAAAGACTTAGCAAAGACTCAGAAATAAGACAGTGTGTTCTTTTTAAACTCTTTTGTTTTCACTTAATTAATTCATATCATACATATCAGTACACATAATCATGTTTTAATGTCTGCCTAGTGTTCTCTTGTATAAATGTGCCATGATGTATTTAGTCAGCCTTCTACTGGTGATATTAGGTTGCTTCTTATCTTTGCTATGAGAGCAAACAGTACTTACTATATACAGTAAATACCCTTGTATTTCCTTTGTCACATATGTAAAATATCTGGAACAAAGGGTAGATACATTTAACATTTGTTAGATATTGCCTACTTGGTCCTCCAAAGAAGTAATATCAATTTTTTTTTTTTTTTTTTTGAGACGGAGTCTCGCTCTGTCGCCCAGGCTGGAGTGCAGTGGAGCGATCTCAGCTCACTGCAAGCTCCGCCTCCCGGGTTCACGCCATTCTCCTGCCTCAGCTTCCCGAGTAGCTGGGACTACAGGCGCCCACCACCACACCCGGCTAATTTTTTTGTATTTCTAGTAGAGACGGGGTTTCACTGTGTTCGCCAGGATGGTCTCGATCTCCTGACCTCGTGATCCACCCGCCTTGGCCTCCCAAAGTGCTGGGATTACAGGCGTGAGCCACCGCGCCCAGCTGAAGTAATATCAATTGTTATTACAACCAAAAACATTGGAAAGTGACTACATCCCTATACTATCTCCAAAATAGTACATAGTCTAACTTTTTTATCCTGGCCTTTTGTTTGGTATAAACAGTCAATTATGTCATTGGAGATTTGAGATTACATTGTTTTTTGTATAGGCAAATTATTTGAAATATCCTCAGTTATAGCAAGTTTTTATCTTTTGAAGGTAAGTTTGAGTTTTCAAAAGGGTCATGTCTTATCAGAAGATAGAGAATTAAGTTAGCTGTTACCATAGATTTTTTTTTTGTTTTTGTTTTATTTGTTCATTTTGGGAAGAGTTAGTGAGAAACAAGGTCTAATTTTTAGATAAAATTAGTATTTTTATTTGGATTATAAATTGTTTCAGAAGTGTTTCAAAAGAAGAGTTCCAAAAATGTCTAGAGTAATGACACCATTAATTGGTGTAAGATTACAGCGTTCTAAGAGGCATTATTTGAATTGAACAACATGCTTTGGATTGTGTATGATCTGGTATGTTTGTTTTAAAAAGTGACCTACTGTGACGGCTTTAGCTCAAATAAGTTGCTTTCATAGGAGGGTACATTAAAAACATAAATGCCTTCAGTTTTCTTGGACTGCATTTTTAAACTTAGATAAAGCCTACTTTAAAACAGTCATAGATAATCTAGAAAAATAGATCCTTTTTTACCATTATTAAACCAACATTATTGGGATAATATTTACAGAAGTCTGATTTTTCTATACAAGATTAAATTATTTGTCTCTTTCATTACTCCTTCTAAACTTATCTACTTTTGCAATATAGATATAACTATCTAAAATAGGCATAGTAGCAAGCCAAATTTAGACAAATATTTGTTTTAGTTTTCAAATATTTAACTTCAGAACAAGATATGTGTTTTAAACATCAAATTAATGTACATATTTATATTTTCATAAAACTATTGGCAAATTTAGTGTCTTTTACTTTTTAATGTAAGCTAATTTTGAGAGAAGCAGACTTAATGCTTGCTATGCTGCAATCAGATATATAAAATTATGTATATAGAAGTCAGCCTCTATTAAGATGTTCATTAAAGCAATTGTCCTCTATTGTTTTCCAAAATAAAATTGTCTTCTTGTTTTTGAGAGAGAGTCTCACTTTGTCACCCAGGCTGAAGTGCAGTGGTGCAGTGGTGTGATCATACCTCACTACAGCCTCGAACTCCTGGGCTGAAGCAACCCTCCTGCCTCAGTCTCCCGAGTAGTTAGGGTCATAGGCACATGCTGTCATGCCCAGCTAATTTTTAAATTTTTTCTAGAGACAGGGTCTCACTTGGTTTCCCAGGTTGGTCTCTAACTCCTGGCCTCATGCAATCCTCCCACCTCAGCCTCCCAAGATGGTGGAATTACAGGTGTGAACCACTGTTCCTGGCCAAAATAATATGTCTTAAGTAAACCATCTTGTTTTTATTTTCTATGACATATCAAATTATTGTCTCGTCAGTTTACCATGAGAAGATGTTTAGGAGCTTTCAGGCATAGCACCCTTTCTCTTCAAGTATCTAATGTGTCTGCACGTTCTGTTCTGCAGAGAAATGGTCAATGCTTGGTTTGCTGAGAGAGTTCACACCATCCCTGTGTGCAAGGAAGGTATCAGAGGCCACACGGAATCTTGCTCTTGTCCCTTGCAGCAGAGCCCTCGTGCAGATAACAGTGCCCCTGGAACACCAACGAGGAAAATCTCTGCCTCTGAATTTGACCGGCCTCTTAGACCCATTGTTGTCAAGGATTCTGAGGGAACTGTGAGCTTCCTCTCTGACTCAGAAAAGAAGGAACAGATGCCTCTAACCCCTCCAAGGTTTGATCATGATGAAGGGGACCAGTGCTCAAGACTCTTGGAATTAGTGAAGGATATTTCTAGCCATTTGGATGTCACAGCCTTATGTCACAAAATTTTCTTACATATCCATGGACTCATCTCCGCTGACCGCTATTCCCTGTTCCTTGTCTGTGAAGACAGCTCCAACGACAAGTTTCTTATCAGCCGCCTCTTTGATGTTGCTGAAGGTTCAACACTGGAAGAAGCTTCAAATAACTGTATCCGCTTAGAATGGAACAAAGGCATTGTGGGACATGTAGCAGCACTTGGTGAGCCCTTGAACATCAAAGATGCATATGAGGTAAACAGGGGACCCTGAGAGCAGGACAGGTGCCGGGGAGGGTACTATGGCTGGGGCATTGGATAGCAATCATGAATGGTGGGGGTATTTGAAACTGAGATGTAATAATTTGCATACTTATTTAAAACTGGAATGTAGGCTAAGAATTTTCCCATCTTTAATTGCCAGAGTTTCTTCACTGGTGGTTCAGCTGAGGACATGAGCCTTAAGGAAATCTCATCTTGTTTTTCTCCTTAATGATAATTTAATATAGCTCATCTCATGGTTATATTCTCCCATCTTTTTATCTGATCACTATGCATATCCCCATCTATGTTATCCCCACATGAACCTCTTAGAATTTTCCTGAGATTCTAAAATGATAGGTGCAAAAACAACAACAAAAAGAACTTACAGTCTCTTTTCATTCATTCATCCAATTAATCATATTCATTCAAAGTCCCATTGATACCAAAGTCTGGTTTTCTTTCCCTCTATCCTCTCTTTCATTTTTTAAACAGATAAACTTACAGATATCTTCAAAAAAGTGGAAATTTTTGCTCTAAAAGTTTTCAATGGAAAGATTTGTTATTTCTTCGCCTTTTGCTATACTTATGCACAAGTCTTTAATTAAGGGCTTAAAGGTTACACTGTAAGATTCTTCAAATTTCCCATTTAAAATAATCCCTTTTATTAATGGAATTTTAGTTTTAAAACCAAACGTCTTAACTGAATGGCACTTTATATGTTTATGAGGTATCTTACAGCATCTTGATAGAACAATTGTTCTAGCTTTCTACTGTGTGGTACGCTATAAAGATTCAGTAGTAATTCTGGCTCAATTCATTTAATTCAGAGAGTCATAGCTGTTTTATTGTGTTCCTGGTGCCTTATAGTGCCTGGCATATAGGGCTTACTAAATATTGGTTGAATTAAAATAATAGTACATGCAATAGATAAATAGCATAGAGAGTAGGTCATAACAGATGCCAAGAAAAATGTGATAAGGTTCAGAGAAGCAGGATAGGACATCTAGTGGGAAAGATGGAGGAAGATTTTTTTTTTTGGAGATGGAGTCTCACTCTGCTACCCAGGCTAGAGTGCAGTGATGCAATCTCGACTCACTACAACCTTTGCCTCCCAGATTCAAGCGATTGTCCTATCTCAGCCTCCCGAGTAGCTGGGATTACAGACACCTGCCACCACGCCCGGTTAATTTTTGTATTTTTAGTAGAGATGGAGTTTCACCATGTTGGCCAGGCTGGTCTCGAACTCCTGACCTCAGGTGATCCTCCCGTCTCAGCCTCCCAAAGTGCTGGGATTACAGGCATGAGCCACCGCACCCGGCCAGAGGAAGATTTCTCTGAGGGAGCAATGTATGATACAGATCCTGGAAAATTTGAATAAATTGAATAAATTGAGATTTGTGCATGGTGAGATCCAGAGGTAAAGAGAAGTTAGAAGAGATAGGAAAGTAGGACCATGTAAGTGTGTAGATAAGAATCTGGACATGAAGGAGCTGTGGGAGCACAGCCAGGAAATTACTGAGATCTTGAATGCCAAGCTGAGGAATATATATTTGGTTTAGAAACATGAGGAGTAACTGAAGATGTTTTGAAAGGGGAACGAGTGTGATTTAAATTGTGCTTTGGAAGGATTAATTTTACAGTAGTCATAAAATGAATTAGAGGGGGAAATGCTACAAGTTGGGAGGATAGAAGATTATCTTAATAGTCTAAGTATGAGGAAGTAAGGACCTTAACAAGAACCCTGACCTTAAAGATCAAAAGGAAGGAATGGATTTCAGATGAAGAAGTATTAGGTTGGTGCAAAAGTAATTGCCATTACTTTTAATGGCAAAACCATGATTACTTTTGCACCAACCTAATAGAATCTGCTGAACTTGGCAGCTAATAGGAGATGCAAGTGAAGGGGAAAGAGGAATTGAAGATGACCAGGTTTTGAAGTTCGGTAAATGAATAATGGTACTACTAGTGAGTAACACCGAAGGCCGGGATTTGGGGTGTGATAGTTCATCATAAGTCCTGAAATGTTTCTTCAGAATCCATTCTGTATAAGCAATGCATTCAATTTTGATTCTCTTGGAAAAATTTACTAGTCTTCATAGAATATCTCCATGACCTCTTTGAGCTCCATAGTAACTTCACACTGTAGCGGATTCCAAGAAGGGTATTAAGGACACAGCTGAAGGATTGCTGCCAAGTTTGCAGAATCCCCTTCCTGTCTTAAGTGACAGCTGGGTATCCACTTTTCAATGGCACTATGGTCCCATGAGTACAGTAGGATCGTAAATATTCTCCAGCTTTGTTGAGAAAGCCTTTATTTGTCTTCATGGTCCTAAATGTCTCCAGCCCTGCGAATTCGTCACTTACATGCATTTTATTTAATCTGCCTACCATCTTCAAAGTTTTGACAATATCTTTTCTGTTTGGCATTTGATAATGATTTAATTCTTGTACTATTGTTTAAAACAGCTAATGTCCTTGATTTGCATGGCTCCTGGGGTGATGCCTCTTAGCCTGTGGATTTCTCATGTTGCTACTTCAGCTTTGGTACCCTTGATCTGTATTTATGGTAGCCTTGCAGGAGTTATTTCATGTCCCAAGAATTTCATTAGAACTTGTGGAGGTTGGTGTGTGATCTAATTTACATTGCGATCTAATTTATATTGGTATTAGCAGTGGAAGTCAGTTGGCTAATGGATAATTTATTACTAAGCACCATCCATAATTTGAATAATTAAAATACTGTGTTTTTTGAAAGTAGTCAGGATATGAAAATATATTCTAATGTTTTCTGAGTCCTAGCTCTTTAAGCATGCATCTGTAAAAATGACACTGTATGGCAGTATTTCTTAAGCTTATTTGACCATAGACCACTTTAAAGGATGTAATGTCACCGTGGGAAACCAAGAGAGGTGTCTGTGAAACAGAATAACACTCAGATTGATGCTGAGAATTTTTTTAAAAGTCTCATAAAGTTAATTATAAGAAATGACCTATATTTAGTTCACTTTTGAAACTTTGTAACAGAAAATGATATTAAGTGTTATAAATTTGAAAAATTCTATTGTTTTATTAGTGATAAGATAACATATTCATATATTTAAAATACAAGACAAGATCCACTACTCAGACCAGTGATTCTCATGTAGACCATAAATACCAATGAAAAGATTAGTTGGTAAATGCTACATGTACATTGATGTTCAGTCACAAATGGTCTCATGCATCAGCCCACCATCATGCAACTACCCTGAATGTGCCACACCATATATGTATGTATTTATTTAGTTAGTTATTTTAAGCCGAAGTCTCACTGTGTTGCTCAGGTTGGAGTCCTGGATTAGGTGATCCACTCACTTCAACTGCACGAGAAGTGGGCTATGGTCCTGAGTAGGTGGGACTACAGGTGCACGCCACTGCAACCGGCTTGGCACGGCATTTATGAATAACAAGGAGATATTAACACATTTATTAATAAAATATTCACACTTATACTAAGAAGCTATTAATAGTAAGATATATAATCAGAACTACTAAATAAATGTGCTTGGTATTTTCCTTTTATAGGAAAACCAGATAACATCCAGTAACTACACAGGATTGCCCTGAACCCCGTTCCATGTCCCAAGGAAGTCTTAAACCTTCCCATGATTTCTATGCCTTAAGGATTTACATTGTCAAAACATCTCTCCTTCTCCCAAGTCAAAACTCAGACTCATGTGCTGTTTCCACTCCAGGACAGACACTCCATGTGAACCATGATTTCTAGAGAGAAAACTTGGAGGGTCTTAGGGAAGGGTCAAATTGCCACTTATGTGGCTTTGACTGTATAGCTATTATTCCTTCCTTCCCCACTTCATCTTTCCCTTTCATTTTTTTTTTTTTTTTCTCCAGAGAAACAAATTTTCAGCTTCTCTCACCATGCAGGACTCACTTTCTACTTCAACTATTTATCAATATATTTTTCTAAAGAAATACAAACTGTTTCAACTGAATTTCAGATGATTATTTCCAGATGAATTTTAGAAGAAAAAGAAAACCCCTAGCAATTGTTGTAATTTAGACAAACCTCCTAATCGAGGTGTAACGGTGCCACTGGAAACACAGTTTGGGAACTGCTGTGTCTATGCTTGTTCAATGTTTCAGGCATTGTCTTAAAAATTCCACTCTGTGGAAGAAAACCAGCCTTATAATTTGTCAAGTCATCTGTGTTGTTTCCTTTTTTAAATTTTCTGTTATTTTTATTTTGGTGTAATTTTAAACTCACAGAAAAGTTGCAAGACCATATAAGAAACTGCCATATACCCTTTACCCAGATTCTCCAGTTATTTTTTTCCCCCATTTGCTTTATCGTTTCCTCTCTTCCGCTCAATAATGCATATAAGTAATACAATGCTCATTATTTCTGAATGATTTAATAAGCTAAAGATATGTTTTTACTAAATAGTTCAGTGTATATTTTCTAATAAGAATATTCTCTAAACCATCCATAATAAAATTATCAAAATCAGGAAATTTTATATTGATACAATACTATTATCTAATCTGATACAAGACTATTAGCAGTCCACAGTCAAAATTTCATCAGTTGTCCCATTCCATTAATAAGCTTTAGAGTTATTTTCCCCCAATCCAGGATATTATTCAGGATCCCATATTGCACATAGTTGTAATGTCTCTTTAGTCTCCTCTCCGTTTGAAACAGTTTCTCAGCATTTCTTTATCTTTTTAAATTTAGACATTGTTGAAGGGTACAGGCCTGTTATTTTGTAGAATGTCCTTCACAAATAGATTCAAGCTAGGCCCTTTTAGCTGGCATACCATATATGTTAATATTGACACCTTAACTAAGCAACAACTAATTAATTCTCCTGTTCTTTGACACTGCAACCCAATTCAACCCAATTCAGTTCTGATTCTTAACTTCATGGAGTTAGCACTGACCCTACATGTTAAGGGCTCAATCCCACAAGCCTGCCCCAGCTTTAGACGTCAGCCACAAGTGGGATCCCTAGGCTGCCACACTTCTTCCAGACTGACTACCAATTCAAGGGTTCTAGTGACCCCCACTTAGGTTCAGTAATTAGATAGAATGACTCACAGAACTCAAGAAAGCACTACACTTATGACTACAGTTTTATTAAAAGGTTACATACAACTCAGGAGCAGCCAAATGGAAGAGATGCATAGAGCAAGGTATGGGAGGTGGTGGCGGGTGGGGTAGTGCGCAGAGCTTCTGTGCCTTCTCCAGAATGCCAGCATCCCAGCACATCAGTATGTTCACCACCCTGGAAGCTCCCCTAAACCTCCTTGTTCTGAACTTTTTAATTGAGGCTTTATTATGTAGGTGTAATTGATTATATTACTGGTCATTGGTGAGTGAATTCAATCTCCAGCCGGTCTCCCCTCTCTAGAGGTTGGGAGTGGGACTGGAAGTTTTAAACCTCTAATCACAAGGTTGGGTTTTCTGGTTCCCACTCCTAATCCTGAAGCCTTCTAGGGCTCACCTCATTAGTGTGAATTCAGGTATGGTTGAAAAGGGCTTGTTGCAAATATGGAATTACACTGGTATCACTCAAGAAATTCCGTGGCCTTTAGGAGGTCTGTGTCAGGAACTGGGAACAAAGATCAGAAACATGTTTAATTATACCACACACCTTCTTAATGTATCTTATAAGGAGGCATATTTATGTGACGTAAGTGTTGATGATGTTAAATTTGATAACTTTTTAAAAGTGATATCCACCAGGTTTCTCTGATAGTTTTTCCCATTGTAATTAATAAGTATCATACGGGCAGATGCTTTGAGACTGTGTAAATACTGTGTTCATCAACAACCTACTGACCAGTTTTAGCATCCACTGATTTTCCAACCCCATCATACCTCTTATATTTGTTAGCTGAAATTCTAATGTAAGGGAGAGTTTTGCCTTCTCCTTCATTCATGCATTCACATCATTATGAACTCATGGTTTAATATTTTATTTAGTCAATTATATTTTTATTATCTTTATGCTGATGCTCCAATTATAACAAATTTGCTGAGTCCTGTGTATTTTTGTTATGTCCTCATTACTTTTGGGGCATTTTTTTCACTTTCTGGCTAATCAGAATGTTTGAGGCCTATCTTACACTTTCCCTGCCGTAGCCCTAGAATCATTCTTTTTTCCCAAGAAGCCCTGATTTCTTTTAGTGGGGGGAATGGTATTAAGAAACCAAAATTAAGGCACTAGATGCGCTCATTTCTGCTGGTATATTAGCAGACAGAGCTAGGAAAATAACATATAAATATACATATACATCTATATTGTATTTATTTATCTATCTACTTATTATAGTAAAAACAATTGAATTCATACTGATACTTCCAATTTCATCTGATAACTAAAGATGCACTATTTTTCTTCTTTTTTTCTTCTGTTGGGTGTTTCGTTCTCCAAAAATGAAAGACTAGGCTTCCTTATTCTTTATATATATATGTGTGTGTGTATATATATATGTGTGTATATATATACACACTCATGTGTTCAAGCCACGTTTCTAGCTCTTTCTAGATTTTAGTATCTTTGTCTTTAGACTACAGAATTTCCTTTCGCACTTCTTGTAGTACATACAGTGCTGACAAATACTGTCAGTTTTAGTTTATATGAAAATGCCTTCATTTTTCCTATATTCTTGAAGGATATTTTCACTGGATAAATGAACCACTATCAGTTGATAGTAGTTTTCTTTCAATATTTTAAAAAAGAGTTTTCTCATTTTTTCCTTGTCTTCATTTTTCTCAGGAGAGGTCAGCCATCCTTTGTATCGTTTTCAACTTATATGTTTCACCCTACATATCATTTTCACACCATGTGCGTAAGCTTAAGGTTTTCATCAATTTGGGAAATTTTTCTTTATAAATCTTTAAATATTTTTCAGCTTCGTTATCTTTGGGACCCCAAATTGTGTGTGTGTGTGTGTTTGTGTGTGTATACTTGATAGGATACTTTTTAGGATACTTGATAGTATCCTAAAAAACACTGAAACTTTGTTAATGTTTTATGGTTTGTTTTCTTTTTCCTTTCAATCCTTCTGTTGATCAACTTTCTGTTGATCTGTCTTCAGGATCACTGACTCTTCAGCTGTTTTCAGTGGGCTGTTAAATGTATTAATGAACTTGGTGTTTTATACACTATACTTTTCAGTTCTAGATTTTTCATTTGACTATTTTAATAGTTTTTTCTTTCCTTGAAGAGATTCCCATCTCTGCAAATAAGTTACTACTATATTTTTCTTTAAATCCCTGCATTAATTTTTAATAGCTGCTTTAACGTCCTTATTTGTGAAGTCCAACATGTGAATCATCTTGGGGTCATTTTTTATTGACTACTTTTTCTCTTTACTATGGGTTTCATTTTCCTGTTTCTTTACATATGTGGTGATTTTTGTATTGTCTGCTGGTCATAGTCTGTTTCACTACATTTGGATTATATCCTCTTCCTTTAAAAAAGGGATGAGATTTGTTCGGGCAGGCAGTGAAATTACTGGCAGATTATTTTGATCCTGTCAGGCTTGGTCTTATTATTTGTTAGAGTGGATCTATTCTAGTTTTGAATTTAGTCTTAGGGAATACCCACAACTATATGGTATAGTCCTTACTCCTAAGGAGTGGTCTTTCCCTGTCTCAATGCCTGAGCTGCTGAATGAATTCTCTACTCTGGCTGGGCTGGAACTCCATTGTCTCCAAACACTTCACTAATTGATGTCACATTCAGTTTTTAGCCTTCAGCAGGTAATTTTTGCTAGTCCTTTAGGGTTTTTGCGCTATACCTGCCCAAAGTGACTAGAAACTCAGTATCTTTTGGTCACCGCTTCCAAACCATCTTCCTTCCAACCCCCCAGCACAGCCCCTGTGCTTTACACTTTCCAACCACTTCAGAAGTTTGGAGCTCCATTCAGTTCTGTTTCAAAGTGTTGCTCTCATTGGGTAGCACCTGCCTTCTCTAAAGCAGGAAAATGCCCTCAGGCAGAAAGCTAGAATGTTGAATGGCAATGACGTATGTTGTCTTTCTCTTTGCTCTGCCCATGGCTTTGTTGTCTTGTATTTTGTCTAGTCTTATAGTTGTCTTCAGCAGGAAGGCATTCTGGTACCTGATACTTTGTTATGGCAAGTGGACATCCAAGGCTTGTGTTCTTTCATACTGTCATGTTCTTATAAACAAATGGTGAAGGAATAATCACAATGATTGTAGTGTTCCATTTTTTTCTTTGGTGTTTACTGCACCTAGAGGGGTTAGAACTCCTTTACGTATATTGTCTTTGCACTGAGTACATTATTATTAAAGGAAAACTCCTTGAGATGTCAGGAGTTTGGAACTTCACCTCAAATGAAATTTGAAGGATGTATTTATTCCCACCCACTTCACTGGAGAGTGAAATTCAGAACTGCTGTTGATTTTAAACTAACAGTAGGCACAAAAATGATGTGAAAGTCCTACTAAATTTAATCTGTCAAACTCTACTGCTTTGATTAGGTAGTTGGGTTAAATCTGCTTTATAAATTGTCTCATAATTCAAATGTTTATTAACAAAGTAAAACTGAGGATGTATTTTTATTCATGTTTTACTTATTGGTTTGTAAAACAATTCACTATATGTCAATAATTTTTCACTTCTTTAATTCATCAACATCATTATCTTGTCTGCTTTCTTTAGACAATATCTAAAGACAAAATAAGAATTTTATTAGGAAGGTTCAGCTAAGGATTTTCTTTGCATCTCAATTCATATAACTTTGAGCATGTTTGCAGAAAAAGCAAAAATGTAGTAGTGTTTATAATATAAAATATTTATGCTGATTTTTCACCATTTTATAACTTTTCTTTTGAAATTATCTTTAAGCTAAGTTGGGCCCTCTCAGGAGAATATTGGCCTCATTTCTGACCCCAATTGATGGAATCTAGTGTAATCACTTACTTCATTCACGGCTTTACTGTGACTAATTTATTTTTTATTTTTTAAAAAAGAAATGACCTTCAAAGCTCATCAGAAGATGAGCTTTTCCAGTGTAGATATTCCATATTCTCTGAAGGGAATTCCAACTGCGTAGTTTTTGGAGCAGTGATGCTATTATTAGATTGAGTATGTAACTCCCCAAGGCTATCGCTTTGAAGGGAACAGCACTCATTCAGATGTTTATGTCCTGGAATGCTTGTTTCCATTCCACTCTTACCTCATGTTAGTTGTAGCTATTGATTTCCTCTACTTCGGTTTTCCCTTTACTGACAAGATTTGCTTTAAACTATATGGTAAGGTAAAAATGATATCATTTGATAACCATGGTATTATTTGTTAATGAATTCCTTCATTGATTTAACACATGCTTTTGATTAAGTTCCTGTGCTAGGAATACAGTAATGAACAAAAAACAAGAAAAAGAAAAAACCCTTTTAGAGTTTACAGCCTAATTTTAGATCTTCCCAATCTAAAGTGTAATGGACAATTAAACTTTACCTTTATTTCTTTAATTCATACTTAGAAATTTAACACCTCAAAAATCCTTTAGATCACTTGGACTCAGGAAGGGGAACATCACACACCGGGGCCTATCATGGAGAGGGGGGAGGGGGGAGGGATTGCATTGGGAGTTATACCTGATGTAAATGACGAGTTGATGGGTGCAGCACACCAACATGGCACAAGTATACATATGTAACAAACCTGCACGTTATGCACATGTACCCTACAACTTAAAGTATAATAATAATAAATAAATTAATAAAAAAAAATCCTTTATGATTATTGGATGTGTATAATGTGCCTTGTAAAAGGGGAAATTCAAAAGATTAAAGGATTGTTTACAATCTGACTCAATCAGATTGTGTGTATATATATATATGTATAATTTAAATTCTTATGAATACTTGAGATAGAAGTACTGAGGAACTGTAAAACAGCCTTTACAAGGGAAGTAAAGTCATTTATTGAAAAGGTTGTTCTGGAGGCACAATAGAATCAGGTTGTGAGATGATATTACAGAGGTGGAGAGATGCCACTTTTTCCTGAATTTAAGTACAGCTATCTAAAGTGGTTAATATTTTGAATTTTCTTTATTTCTGAACCTTTGTTCGAGTCTGTATTTTTTTCTCTTAAACACTAGCTGCTTATAAAAAAGCTCAACAACTTAAATGTATCTTTGTCAAATATAATATGTCCTTACATGATGATGCCTTTCACAACAATAAAATTGTTACTCGGAGTAACAAGGTAAGTCCAAGGTTAGATTTCTCTAATCTAATAAATCAGAAAAATCAAATCAATCTTTGAACAGGTCAGTCATTAAATTGAATTTCTTTTTCCATACTAGGATCCTCGGTTCAATGCAGAAGTTGACCAAATTACAGGCTACAAGACACAAAGCATTCTTTGTATGCCAATTAAGAATCATAGGGAAGAGGTAAGCCAATTTTCCATTTTATAAAAGGTCATTGGAAATATTTTTCTTTTTGAAAAATATTTTGTATTTACTTTGCATATATATGAAATAATGCTTTAGTGATAAATTATCTATAAAGTTCTTAAATGTTCTGCTTGATATTTTTTAATTTAGATTTTTAGTTACAGGGCCTAATTCTGATTATTACTTTACTATAAATTTTATGCATGTCATATTCTACCTCCTCTCTTCCTGAAGGCCTTATTCTATCTTAAGATATGTAATTATGGCTGTGATTAGAATCAATTCATTGCATATTATGTTTTAGGGGTATGAGTAATATTCATAAATGATCATCCAACTACAGTGGTCATTAACTGATTTCATTCAAATTGAGATTTTGAAAAAATGGAAATCATAGCTAACTAATTATGTAAATTTCAATTTGAAATTTTAACAGGCAAATGAAAATATGTTAGTTTATATTTCACCTAACTAGAAGATTTGGATTCTGTTATCACTGAGTTCCCTCTTCATTTTACACTTACTTGGAAAAAAAGAGTTAATAAATTATCAGTTAAACTGAATATTTCGATTGTGCATTCTCAATCCTGACTATGTATTACAACCAACTGGAAAAGTCTAAAAGATTACCAATTGTATTAATTGGGGTTCTCCACAGAAACAGAATCAATAGGATATATGTAGACATATGAGGGGATTTATTTATGAAAATTAGCTTGTGCAATTATGGAGACCAAGAGGTCCCACAATCCGCCATCTTCAAGCTGGAGAACCAGGAAAGCCTTTGGTGTAATTCAGTCTGAGGCTGAAGATCTGAGAAACTGGGAGGTTTGCTGGTGTGAGTCCTAGAGTCCAAGGATCTGAGTATTTGAAGTTCTGTTGTCTCAGAGGAGGGAGAGGATGGATGTCCCAGCTTCCGAAGAGAGAGCAGAATATTCTCTTCCTCTGCCTTTTTGTTCTCTCTGGGCGCTCAATGGATTGGATGTTCACCCCCTACATTGGTGAGGGAGAATCTTTTTCACTCAGTATACTGATGCAAATGCTAATCTCTTCTGGGAACACCCTCACAGACACACATGGAAATGTTTTACCAGTTATCTGGGTATAGCATTTAAAAATTCTAATGCCGAGGTTTCACCTTAAATCAGAATCTCAGGGATTGGGACCCAGGTATTAGTATTTGTTAAAGCTCCCAAATGACTGCAATGTGTGGCCAAGGTTGAGAACCACTGTCAATCATATTAGAAGTATTTGATGCTTCTACTTGATTGATATTCAAATTCTGATGTTTATTCTCCCTCCTCCATCTAGTCTCTTACCAAACCCCATTGATTTTTTTCACTAGAATGTTTCTGATTTCAGTATTTTTTTATTTTTATTTGTGCTACCTGCATGCACCATGATTCAGATTTTGAAGTAATTCAGATTTTGAAGTTCTTGTAAGGTGTTTCTATCCTTGCAGTCAATTTCCCTTTAGTCCATTCTACGTATCACTGCCCTGGGAATTTGCCTAAAACACAACTTTCTAAATCAGTGTTAGGTGTTGTGCATAGGAATCACCTGGGGATTTTGTTAAAATGCAGATTCTGAATTCAGTAGGTCTGGGTAGAACCTGAGATTCTTTTTTAACAAGTACCAAGTTGATGATTACCTGGGTCTACTGATCACAATTTGATTAACAAGGCCCTAAGTCAGTTACTTTTCAGTAGTCATTCTCAGTGCCTTAGAGTTACCACATGGTTTCTTAAAAAGTGTAGTTCCAGCAGTAGTAACTAAAAATGCCTGCAGCAATGACATAATATGAGATTAATTAATTAGTTTAATTAACTCAGTATGTGAATGAATATATAAAATTGAAAAGGCCATACATGGACTGATGATTATAGTGTTACTAATGTGGTTGCCAGGTATATCAAATTTTAAAAAAGTTGTGTCCCATGCGTTATTTGGGACATCATTATACTAATAAATTATTTGTTGTTTATCTGAACTCAAATCCAACTCAAATTTTATTTGGCAGGCCTAGTTATAAACCACAGACTATGATTCTGTACACTTAGGAAGACAGTATTCAGCTTTTAGTTATTAAGGGTACTTTAAAATCGTGAACCCCAAAACAGCTTTGTACTGGCAAACAGATTCAGCCTGAATTATGCCCTGATTAAACTTCTCTTCTAGATAGTGTGAACAATTTCTCCAACAATCAGGATTGGGGGAACTGATGAGAATGCAACAGAATCACTAGGAAGAAGTGAATAGGATGGCCCCTTCTACAGAAAGTATTCTCAGGATATACATTCTTCCACATTATAACTGCTGGTGAGGATGATTTAAATTAAATAAAAAATAAAAAATAAAAACACAGCTATATTGAGATATAATTTACATACTGACATGGTTTGTCTGTGTCCCCACCCAAAATCTCACCTTGAATTACAATCCCCATAATCCCCACATATCAAGGGCGGGACCAGGTGGAGGTAATTGTATCATGTGGGCGTTTTCCCCCATGCTGTTCATGATGGTGAGTCTCATGAGATCTGATGGTTTTATAAGCTTCTGGCATTTCCCCTACTTGTACTCACACTATCCTGCCGCCCTGTGAAGGTGTCTGCTTCTCTTTTGCCTTCTGCCATGATTGTAAGTTTCCTGGGGCCTCCCCAGCAATGAAGAACTGTATGTCAATTAAACCTCTTTCCTTTATAATTACCCAATCTCAGGTATTTCTTCATAGCAGTGTGAGAACAGACTAACACACATACAATACAATTTACTCAGCTTAAGTGTACAGTTTGATGAATTTGAGATATGTATATTCGATCATGTAACCACCACTGCAATCAAGACATAGACTGTTTCTGTCACCTCAGATGTTCCCCTGTACCCCTTTGCAGTTGATTTCCTCCTCCTCCCTTAACCCACAGCTCCTGACAAGCACTGATCTGCTTTTTGTCACTATTGTTTTGCTTTTCTAGAATGTCATTTAAATGGAATCGTACAGTATGTGGTCTTTTGTATCTAGCTTCTTTCACTTAGCCTAATTGGTGTGAGATTCAGCCCTACCGTTGAATGTATCAATAGTTTGTACCTTTTTATTGCTGAGTGATTTATTCCATGGTATGGATATACTACAATTTGTTTATGCATTCATCAGTTGATAAACATTTCAGTTATTTCCAGTTTGTGTCTATTATTAAAAAAAAAAAAAAAGCTGCTGTCAGTGTTTGCATACAGACCTTTGTGTGGACTTACGCTTTCACATCTTTTGGATAGGAGGGCAATTGCTAAGTCATATGGTAGGTATTTGTTTAATTTGATAAGAAATTTCCAAACTCTTCCAAAGTAGCTGTTCCATATTTCATTCTTATCAAGAGTGTATGAGAGTTCCCCTTACATCATATTCTTGGTAACACATAGTGTATCAGTCTTTTTAATTCTGGGCATTCTACTGAGAGATGACTTAAATTTTGTTACATGAATATATAACCCCACTCTTAGCCAAGGACCTGCTGCCTTCTTACAGATCTGATTGGAGTGGGTGCGGCCACAGATCCCCAAATAGCCCGAAGCTCTCCTTTACATTTCTGCTGGGTTCCTGAGCTTTCTTGTGTTTCTCTGTGTGCTTTCACATCCTCTCCTGCTAGTGGTGACTTAATATGAGGCTTGGACTCTTACACCAACCATTTCATGAGATTAAAAAATCTTCAGTAGCTTCACTGGGGACTAAATACAGGCTGAGTATCCCTAATTTGAAAATCCAAAATGCTCCAAAATGTGAAACTTTTTGAGTGCCAACATGACCCTCAAAAGAAATGCTCATTGAAGAATTTTGGATTTTTCTGTTGGGGTTGCTCAACTGATAATAATGCAAATATTCCCAAATCCAAAAATAATCTAAAACTTGAAACACTTCTAAGTCCCGAGCATTTCGGATAAGGGATGTTCAATCTGTAACTTTATTCAAGAGAGGGCTTCGAGAACACAGTTTTTTTTTGTTTTTTTGTTTTTTTTTTTTTGAGACAGAGCCTCGCTCTGTCACCCCAGGCTGGAGTGCAGTGGTGCAATCTCCACTCACTGCAAGCTCCGCCTCCTGGGTTCACGCTGTGCTATTCTCCTGCCTCAGCCTCCCAAGTTGCTGGGACTACAGGTGCCCGCCACCACACCTGGCTAATTTCTTTTTGTATTTTTAATGGAGACGGGGTTTCACCATGTTAGCCAAGATGGCTATGATCACCTGACCTTGTGACCCTCCCGCCTCGGCCTCCCAAAGTGTTGGGATTATAGGCATGAGCCACCATGCCCAGCCTTTTTCTTTCTTTCTTTTTTTTTTTTTTTTCTGAGACAAAGTCTCACTCTGTCACCAGGCTGGAATACAGTGTCGCATGATCTCGGCCCAGTGCAACCTCCGCCTCCCGTGTTCAAGCAATTCTTCTGCCTCAGCCTCCTGAGTAGCTGGACTACAGGCGCGTGCCACCACGCCCAGCTAATTTTTGTATCTTTAGTACAGATGGGATTTCCCCATGTTAGCCAGGATGGTCTTGATCTCTTGACCTCGTGATCTGCCTGCCTCGGCCTTCCAAATTGCTGGGATTACAGGCGTGAGCCACCGCGCCCAGCCCACAACACAGCTTTTTAAACATCTTGCTGACCCTCCCCATTCTCCTTCCTTCGCATCTTGCTCCCTTTCCTCCCAGGTTCACACTGCCTAGTTCAAAATTATTTCTCCTGAGAATTAACGTTTTCAGAGAAAAGAATGAAGAGAGACAGAATAGACACACTATCAAGCGTGGCTGTTATAGTATAACAAGTAATTTGGCTGGCCAAAAAACAAACCCAGGCCACTAACAAGGTGCAATATTTGACTTCCAGAATTATCTTTAAATTTATATCTGTATAAACGAACTCAGAGTAGTGTTTGCTTTTGTGTGTACACATAACTACTCTTTCTCATGAAAATTTTAAACCAAAATGGAAAGTTTCAGGGAGGCTTTTGGGACTAATTATTAAGATTCCTTGCTCTGGACTTGAATCCCATCTTTACCACTTATTGCTGGCTGACAAACCAGGATGGTAGATCTTCTTCAGTTTCCTCATCTGCAAAATGAGGGCAATAAAAGGATCTGCCTTAAAGGGTTATTGGGAAGATTAAATGCATTCTTGTGAGTGAAGGGTTTAACGTAGTTCCTGGCACACTGGAAGTGCATCAGCTACTATTCTTTAAAAGGAGATGTAGAACTAATAGAGCTTTTAAGAGAGACAAGCAATAAGAGCTGCATGAAGAGGTCATTAGCCACATAATAATCAGCTAACTGGGACCAAAGCCAATACTCAGCTAACTGGGATAGCCAACACAGCCCTGACATAGTCTGTTGATTACCCTCTAAGAAACTTTAAACTTAAGAGAAACGTGTTTTTCACTATTTTTCCTCATAAATGAGGCAAAATGAATTTGGTGTTTTTTCTTTTTCTAAGTCCGGCCTTATTGAGTAAGCCAATACCCATTCCGACTAATTACCAAGGAACCTAAAAAGAACGGTGATTATTGAATCATTAAATATTGATTGTTTACAAAATATCCTGGTACTTTTTAGTGACACTGGTTTTTAAAGACATTGGTACCAACTCTGGAAAGCCGTTTGAATGGAGTAGTTGACTATTGAATACTAAATTCTGAATTATAACATAGGCTAGAAAATGCAGGAAGATGTTTAAGATTCACTGAAATATCTAAGCTCTTTATTTGCCTCTTGTAAAGTATATCAACTAATTAAAAATGTTTGGGAGTTCTTTTCATTAATGTTATAAGCATGAGTGTTATAGATACAACAGTGCTTTTTTTACAAGTAAGGACCATAGACATTACTAAACGTCTGTGATGGTAATTTTGAAAAACATCTAGAGGTTAAGTTTTTGCAATCTTCCCCTCTTCCTACTCCCTTCAAGAGAATGGAGTTAATGGGCAAAGTGGAAAAAGAAACTGGAGAAGTGTGAGAAGGCTAAAATAATTTATTTTGGAAGGTCAAAGAGCTACTGGCTGGAGAAAATGAATAAAGACAGAAAGAAAAAAGTGATCAAGGGAGAGAAGAGAGCCAGTCCAGGGTATATATGAGGGAGTAGTTTGAGGAGTATGGGGTAGGACTTTGGAAATGACTGCCTTGTATGTAGGAGACAGTGAACATGTGTGATATTTATTGAGCAAATCTTGTGAAAACTGTGCTAATGATCTGGCAAGTATTAGTTCATTTAATCTTCATGACAACCATAAGAGGTAACGCATTATCTTATTCCTACCTAACAATAAAGGAAACTGAGATATGAAACATTTAGGGAACTTGCTCAAAGTCACATAACTAAAAACTGGCAAAGCTGAGATTCAAACCCAGGCATTCAGACTGTAGGGGTCATAATAGATAGAGAGAAGAGCATTTCTTAAAAGTCTGCTATGGATGATGGCTGCACTCTGCTTGCCTCCTGATTGGTGTTTTCTTGAGACTCTGCACTAAGCACTTAAATTATTGTTGATTTTGTTGGAGTGAAAGGTACACCGATGTGTTTAATGTGGCTGCATGCAGAAGCAGGACTTGAGGTGGCAACAAGGAGATCTGGCTGTATTCTGCCGGCCCTTCAATGTTAGTGTTTAAACTGCTCTGCAGACAGACTTTTTAAGATGAAAAATGAGATAACAGAGAATAAGAGAAAGATCATAGTCACGTCCTCTATATTGCCTTAAGAGGAATCTATAGGAAAATTTTTACCAGGGGCAAAAGAGTTAAAGGAGCATGTTTCATACTAATCTGAGCCAATCTGCTCCAGAGAAAAACCATGACTACAAATGAAAAAAAAAAAAAAAAAAAAATTACAGGTAAAAATTACAGGTATATGAATTTTTAGGGCTGCTATTAAATTTCTTTCAATGTTAATTCTGGATTTTTCCGACCTGAGCACTTAGACCAGTTTTTATCTTTGTCATTTGTATGAATTATTCCTATAACCAGACAGAATTCTTTTTTTGTTTAGTAAAGAATTACAGAGAAGCTCAGATCTTTCCCCCTAGCTCAGATGACCTATTTGTGAAATACTGCCTTCCCCTGAAATATTGCTTGTTATGACATAGTGAAGATGAGTGTTCTTTTTTTTTATTTATAGGGGCTGCACTGGTATAATCGACCCTAAATATTAACTCTTACTCAGAGCCCTATTTGTCACTCAGGACCTACTGATTTTTTTTTTTTTTTTTTTTTTTTTCTGTAGATTATTTGGGGAGGAGAGGATAAAGAGTAGAAAGCAGGACATTATGAAATAATGCAAGCTCTGAAAATTTCTTATTGATCTGAACTAGAGATTTTATCCAATAATATCTTTCAGGCTAGGCTGAACCACCATTGTTGAATGTCAACTCCAGTTATTAAGTAGAAATTCAATTGGAAATCAGAGCTCTTTCCTCCTTCTCTATTTTTATCTTATTATCTTGATTTTATTTTATCATATTTGGTGATATACTTGCAATTCTTTGTTGCAAAAATGACAGTTAAAATCAAGGATTTAGGATAATTCATTACAATGTGGTAAAGGAACATTTTAGCTAATATCTTAGCATTTTAGCTTATATCTTCCTTTTAAAAACTAAAAAGATTCAGAAAGTATCAGCTAATTTTTATGAGATTTATACTTTGGCAAATCCAAGTGATCAACACCTATCGAAACTCACAAATTGAAGCGTTAATGAAATCAGATATGTAATTCCAACTACAAAACACAAAAGTAAATGTTTTCTAGAATTTAAGTTTTATGATTGTGTCTGCTCATTTAAAAATATTTTCATTTATTTCTCCTAAATTATCTTGTTTTGACAAGTAACTATTGAATCACTGCACTTTGTAGATTTTTTTTTTTTTTTAATGAGGCAAAGAAGACACTTGCTTTTAAATTTTTTTTCAATTTGGAGAGGTAGACTGGGCACGGTGGCTCACGCCTGTAATCCAAGCACTTTGGGAGGCTAAGGGGGGTGGATCACTCGAGGCCAGGAGTTCAAGATCAGCCTGGCCAACATGGTGAAAACCCGTCTCTACTAAAAATACAAAAATTAGCTGGGTGTGTGGCGTGCGCCTGTAATCCCAGCTGCTCGGGAGGCTCACACAGGAGAGTCGCTTGAACCTGACTGGGAGACGGAGGCTGCAGTGAGCTGAGATTGTGCCAGTGCACTCCAGCCTGGGTAACAGAGTGAGTGAGACTCCGTCTCAAAAAAAAAAAAAGTTGGAGAGGTAGCTCTTGTACACCAAAAATTAAATATCTATATAAGGTGACAAGACAAATGTTAAATGAGTCCAATATTCAACACACAAGTTTGAAGGAAAGACTGAACTCGGGGAGCTAGAGAAATCCCTGGGGAGAAATGAAAGTGTCCTGCTGTATTTATCTCACAGCCTCGAGGGAGGAACCACATAAATGCTCCTGATGACAGAAGCTTGATCTCCATGGAGGGTGGATCCTTGTCTGTGATCTCTCACACTCACAGTACTGACTGCAGCTTTCTTAAATTTGACAGTGTAAACTTGGAGGAAATAAATGTTACAGTTTTATTCATAATCCTTCAATTTTAGTCAAAATAGATGAAAATGTAACTATAAAAATAAGCAGAGTTTAATAGCAGACTATCAGTCGATCTAGATCTATTTTAGTCTTAAAGAATTGGCTAGTTACATGTTTTCAAAAACGTACAAATTGGCCAAGCATGGTGGCTCACGCCTGTAATCCCAGCACTTTGGGAAGTTGAGGCGGGCGTATTGCCTGAGGTCAGGAGTTTGAGCCAACATGGTGAAACCCAGTGTCTACTAAAAATACAAAAAAAAATTAGCCAGGTGTGGTGGCGTGCACCTGTAATCCCAGCTACCCAGGAGGCTGAGTCAGGTGAATTGCTTCAACCAGGGAGGTGGAGGTTGCAGTGCACCGAGATCTTGCCACTGCACTCCAGCCTGAAAAAAAAAAAAAAAAAAAAAGAAAAGTTACAAATTGTTCACTGCATTTATTCCCCACAGTATTCTTTTTTGTAGCTTTGTTTTAGAAACAAAAGTGCTTTTCAAAGTTTCTGTTTGTTCTGGACTTGAGGTTGTGATAGTGAGGATCCTTTCTTTTTCCTTCTGCACACTGCCCTTTAAATAACAAAGTATATATTATGAAGATGTTAACTGCTTTCCTAAAAGAAGAATGTTTCTTAAGAGCAGCGGATGAAAAACATAGTGCTAATGTGTGAAATCCCCAAGTCTACACTACTGATCAAGAAGAAAAAGAAAGAGTGAATAAAAACTTGAAACTGAAGATTAAATTAATGTGGTAGGCTTTGTGTACCCAAGTGGTATCCTATTTTTAATGCTCAGAAAATTTGGTTCATACTGAATGCTATATTTTATTCAATAGGAAACTTATCTTCATTGGTAATTTCAAGATAACCATTCCAGCACTTTTTGGAATACATGACATTTTTAATTTAATAGATGATTTATAAATTTAATTTTGAGAAGTTTTACATAGTCCCTGAATAATGGATATTAGGGGTCTGGAACCAGATAAGCATAAAACATTTCTTTGTATAATATCTAACCCAACATCATATAATTGGACCCTGGGGTGGATTTTGACTATAAAATAATTTTCATGTTTTCATGCATTCTTGAAGAGTTAAAGTGATTGTTAATGAAATTGCTGCTCTCAATAGATATGTACAAACATCTATACTCATCCATTAATGTCTAAGATTACATAGATAAAGTGCTTTATCAACTGTTAAGTACCTTGTATTCCTTCTTATTAAATGCTTATCTAAAAATCTCCATTTGCTTGTCTTCTGCCATAGAATGGAAATTAATAGTCTATGCTAAATCTCTACTTGCTTTTGATCATAGAATGGAAATTAATAGTCTAGGCTGAATTGAAATCAAAGAGCAGGAGATGAGGATCTTACAAAAATTTTTAAATTTGTTTCCATCAGTTTATACTAGTGAAATGGAGTGAAATGACCTGGATTTAGAATTCTAGATCTATTTGATTATTACAAATTATTTGATAATCTTGAGTACTATGCAGTATTGGTTATCTCTTGCAACATAACAAATTACACTAAGTGATTCTGCATGAACATTTATTATCTCACAGTTTTTGTGGTTCAGGAATTCTGGAGTGGCTTATAAAGCTTGGTTCCTTCTGGCTCAGGTATCTCACGCAGTCAGGATGTGGGCAGGGGCTACATGACTTATGCTTGATCATCTATTTTCAAGAAATTCTTGGGAGAAATGCTTCGTTCCTCACCATGTGGACTCTTCATAAGTTGCTCGGTATCCTTACATCATGGCAGCTGACTTCTCCAGAGTGAGCAATTCGAGAAAAAATTGAGCAAGGAGGAAGCAGTAGTGCTCTATATGACCTCGTCTCCAAAGTTGTCCATCACCAAGACTTTTCTGGCATTCTGTTCTTTAGCAGTGGGACTTTAAGTTCTACACCCGACTCAAGAGGAAGGGAATTAGGCTCCAGCTCTTGAAAAGAGTAGTATCAGAGAATTTGTGGAGGCACTTTAACCTACTAGACATAGTACTAATGTACTTTCATTATTTATTATATAGAACATATATATCCATGTTTATTTTCTCTTTCCTTAAAACTAGCCAGAGGATAAAAGAGGAACTGTGCTCATTAATTAAAATGATCTCTTAAAATCATTTTGAGTTATCACCTTTCATGTACTAAAAAATAATATGAACTGCCAGAGGAGAGGCGACGTAGACTGGGTTTACACAAAAATTGGTGTTCAAGGTTGTCTTAAATCAGAGGGAAAAGAGGAAGTAGAGCATGAAAAAGGGAAGACTAAGGAGAAAAAGAGGAAGATGTCTGCCTCTTTGTATGGTGGCAAATTACTGAGGTATTAAAAGACTTTTTTTTTTTTTTTTTTTGAGACAGAGTTTCATTCTTGTCGCCCAGACTGGAGTGCAGTGGCATGATCTCAGCTCACTGCAACCTCTACCTCCCGAGTTCAAGCGATTCTCCTGCCTCAGCCTCCTGAATAGCTGGATTACAGGCGCCTGCCACCACATTCGGCTAATTTTTTGTATTTTTAGTAGAGATGGGGTTTCACTATGTTGGTCAGGCTAGTCTCAAACTCCTGACCTTGTGATCCGCCCGCCTCAGCCTCCCAAAGTGCTGGGATTACAGGCATGAGCCATTGCACCTGGCTAAGACTTTTAAAATACTGTGCCACAAATACTAACAGATCTACATAAGATCTCTGTTTGCATGTAATATAAGTACTCACTGTTTAATATCCACAGGCAATGCTCATTGGTATGTCTCTATCGTATCTTTCTGTGCCATTATTTTCTACCTCTGTTGATGGACTGAGAGCAAAGGGAATACGTCTGTTACTTTGCTACACTGTTTGACTATCCACTAGAAGGAGGGAAGTGCCTGGAAATGAGGTCAGACAGGTAGACAGAGGCAAGATCAAGAAGAGCCTTCTAATGTCATGCGAAGGAGGTACTGAATTTTTTTTAATGCCAGGAAGTATTTGCTATTATTTAAAAATCTGGGTGGCCACGGCAGTAAGTTCGAACCATTTTCTTCGCTTCTAACCCAGAGCTACATAATTTGACACTTGATATATTTTTATAATTAACTTCCATATTTGTTCATAAGCAGAGAGAGTGCTTTGTTTAGAGGCAGGAAAGCTGCTAAAGAGTTTTTTGCAGATTTGTTACACTTCTGTTTAGGAGGTTTAGTGATTGATTTGATGGAGGAATGAGGGAAAAGGACAAATCTAAAATACTTTCTAGCTTTGTAGATAAGTTATAAAGGGGGAGAGTTGTCATATTTCCTAAAATAAGTCATTGGTTTGTGGGGAACAAAACAGTTAGCTCTTTTTCTTTTGCATGTATTGTTTTACAGTCTAATCCTTTCTCTTCTCCCCTGAAATCTCTACATTGCCTCCCCATCCCTGGTTTGCGTGGTCAAAGAAATTAACTCAGCAGTTCTCTCCTCTATGTCCAGAATCATTAAAGTTTTCCTAGCTACCAAATCTGCTCGTCAGCATACAAACATAGTATTTCTCCCATCTTGAAAACAAAAGCAAAACACTCACTGGATCACACATCTGCTTTACCACCTCATTTCTCTGATCATCACCAGAACAAAACTCTTTGAAAGAGCTATACAGGCCATGTTTGCCATTTCCATTTCCTTCCATTCTCTCTTGAACACACTTCACCGAAACTTTCGCCTTCTTCATGTTCCCCTGTCTCTCTCCTTCTCCTTTGGCCTCCCTATTCCTTGAGACACAACAGTATTAAAATTAAGCCAGTTGATAACCCTATAGCGTTCTCTAAGTGTTCAAGTGTTCACTTTAAATCAAAAGCTAGAAATGAATAAGCTTAGTGAGGAAGGCATGTTGAAAGCCAAGATAGGCCAAAAGCTAGGATTCTTGTGCCAGTTAGCCAAGTTGTGGACACAAAGGAAAAGTTATTGAAGGAGATTACAAGTGCTACTCCAGTGAACACAAGAGCGCTAAGAAAGCCAAATCGCCTTGTTGCTCACATAAAGTTTGAATGGTCTGGATAGATCAAACCAGCCACAACATTCTCTTAAGCCAAAGCCCAAAATCCAGAGTGAGTCCCTAACTTTTTTAATACTCTGAAGGTTGAGAGAGGTAAGGAAGCTTCAGAAGAAAAGTTGGAAGCTAGCAGAGGTTGTCTCATGAGGTTTACGGAAAGAAGCCATCTCCATAACACAAAAGTGCAAGGTGAAGCGGCAAGTACTGACGGAGAAGCTTTCGCAAGTTATACAGATCTAGTGAAGATCACTGATGAAGGTGGCTATGCTAAACAACAGATTGTCAATATAGACTAAACAGTCTTCTATTAGAAGAAAATACCATTTCAGACTTTCATAACTAGAGAGAAGAAGTCAATGTCTGGCTTCAAAGCATCAAAGGACAGGCCAACTCTGTTGTTATGGGCTAATGCAGCTGGTGACTTTAAGTAGAAGCCAGTGCTCACTTAGCATTCTAAAAATCCTAGGACCCTTAAGAATTATGCTAATTCAACTCAGCCTGTCCTCTGCAAATGGAACAACAAAGCCTAGATGACAGCACCTTTGTTTACAGCATGATTTACTGAATATTTTAAGCCTACTATTGAGACCTAGTGTTCAGAGAAAATGATTTCTTTCAAAATATTACTGCTCTGTGACAGTACACCTAGTCACCCAGAAGCTCTGATGAAGATGCACAAGGAAATCAATGTCGTTTTCATGCCTGCTAATACAACATCCATTCTGTAGCCCATTGGAGCAAAGACTAATTTCTGCTTTCAAGTCTTATTATTTAAGAAATTCATTTCGTAAGGCCATAACTGACCTAAATAGGGATTCCTCTGGTGGCTCTGGGAAGAGTACATTGAAAACCTTCTGGAAAGGACCCAACATTCTATATCCCATCAGGAACATTTGTGATTTATGGGAGGAGGTCAAATTATCAACATGAACAGGAATTTGGAAGAAGTTTATTCCAGCCTTCATGGATGACTTTGAAGGGTTTGAGACATCACTGTTGGAAGTAACTGCAGATCTTGTGGAAGTACCAAGAGAATTAGAATTAGTAGTAGAGCCAGAAGATGTAACTGAATTGCCGCAATCTCATGATAAAACTCGGACAGATGAACTGTTGCTTCTTATGGATGAGCAAAGAAAGTGGTTTCTTGAGATGGACTCTACCCCTGCTGTGAATGCTGTGAATATTGTTGAAAGACAGCAAATAATTTAGCATATTACATAAACTTAGTTGGTAAAGCAGTGGCACACCTTGAAAAGATTGACTCCAATTTTGAAAGAAGTTCTACTGTGGGTAAAATGCTATCAAACAGCATCACATGCTACAGAGGAATCTATCACGAAAGGAAGAGTCAATCTGTGGTGGCAAACTTCATTGTTGTCTTATGCTAAGAAATTTCCACAACAACCCCATCCTTCAGCAACCAGCACCCTGATCATTCAGCAGACATCAACATCAAAGTAAGACCTTTCACCAGCAAAAAGTATAGCTAGCTAAAGACTAAGGTGATTGCTACCATTTTTCAGCAATAAAGTATTTTTAAATTATGGTGTGTACATTGTTTTTTAGTCATAGTGCTATTGCACACTTAAGAAATTACAGTATAGTCTAAAAATAACTTTTATATCCTCTGGGAAATCAAAATATATGTGTAACTCAGTTTATTGCCATTGCCTGAAACCAAACCCACAATATCTCTGAGGCATGTCTACAATTACTTCATTGTATATTAACTGGCACAGCTATGGAGAAGAGGTCATGTCTTTTTTTGCTGGTGACACCTACAACTAGGAGTTTCGCTAGTGAGACAGATGTCTGCATCTGTGCTTTCATACATTCTCAGGCACATCTTCCATTTGGAGGGATAATATTTAGAGATAAAATTATGTTTTGGCTATGAGAACATAATAAGCTATGTTCTCCATATGAAGGACTTAGAATGTAAAGAAATTATGTGTGTACATATATATACGTGACACACACATATGTTTTTCTTGAATATCTTATGTTAAATTATATGGATATCTAGCTTTCAATGGCTATGTATGTGGTTAGCTAGACCAGCAGAGGCAATAGCAGTGATCCAAACACTTAGTTCAGCTCTAGTAAAGAAGGCATTCTCTCAACCCCTTTGATACCAACTTTAATTTTTAAATTTTATTCAGCCTGTTTAGTGTTTTGATGCACAAAACTTGCTTTTTAACCATTTTTGCTGTGTTACTTCTTTTCTGTTTGTATTAGGTGCCCATTATGGACACACCACTTTACACTGTAATTATCAGGAGGCTTTATTGGCAGGGCATTTTACAAGGCTATAGAGACATGGACTCATAATAAGTTCAGGCAGTGCTGGAACAAACTTGATCCTGATTTAACAGAGTCCAAATCCAACAACACTGTCCAGGGTAAGCCTATGCTTTTCAGGCCAACACCTGGCGTCAGGCAGGATACCACCCTTGAAATAAATCTTCATTGTTAAATAGATCCAGGGCTCTGAAGTCATTTTTGGCAATGTATTGTGTAAAGGTGAACATAAACAGTGGTGGAATTATTCTGATATGAAGTACAACTTGTATAACCTGTGTTGATATACGAAATTTTTTATTGACGTTTTAGGCTTACTGTCACTTAGGCAGAGAGGCAGAGTGTGAAAGAAAGACCTCTGACTTTGACTTGGTCTTGTGCTGGCTTAGGAGCAGTGATTCCTTGAGCAAGTTTCTTCTCTCTTTGCTTTAGGCGACTGGTTTGTAAAGTTTCAGCATAAAGTGCAAACACACAGGGTGGTTTTGAATTCCTAGTGAGATGAGGAATGTGGCAGTGCCTACTGCAGAGCTCTCACTTCGAGGGGGTCAGAAAATGTCCATTTCCTCCTTCTGAGAATGTTGCAAAGCCAGACAAATGAAGGAATGGAAAGTTAAACAACAACAGTAAACACTGAATGTACCCTGCCATGGGAAAGACAGCAGGCTCTTTTCTGCTATGTAACCTTTGTGTCTCTGGCAGTTTTTAAAGGGCTTATATGGAGACTTTGCTCACAATGGCTATGTGCTGTTCAGTCTCCGGACAGAATCTCTGTATCTCAAGGGACAGAAGGATCTAATATGGCAAAAAGTCCCTTTAGTTCTAGGTTTAAGAGCTTTACCTCATTACTTAAAAGCTAGTGTGGCAGAGAGTTTACTATTTGGCAGGAGGGTAATTTTTTTTTTAATTGTTCAAAGAGATGAAAATAAACACTAGGATCAACAATTATGCCAAGCATTTCCTCATGGGGAAGAACCCCAGTCTCAGGTTGACTCTATTCCCACAGGATGTTCCTGGGACAGGACAGCTACTGACCCCCAGAGACTGGATTTGCCCTGGCCCCATCTGGGGAGTGACCATCCTGCCTAATAGCACAGAACAAATGACCAGGACTTCAGCCTGCTTCAACATTACCTAGACAGCTGGGAACTTGGCACATGGGCGACTTTCACATACCTTCAGCAATTACATATTCATTTGCTTTTAAAATGCTTTAAAACTCATGTATAATGAAACACAGAGATCTTAATGTACAATTTGATGAGTTTTGAAAAATGTGCATATATCTGTATAACTAATTCCCTAATCAATCCTCACCACCCATGGGCAACACTGTTCTTATATCTATCACCACAAATTAGTTTTGCTTTTTCTTGAAGAATCTACTTATTTTTGATACTGCATTATTATTCACTTTTCCTTGATACATAGAATTTTTTTCTTTTTAATGTTGCATAAGTGGTTCTTGGCTGTGAAAACTTGTTACGAGACTTATAATCTAAGTCCAAGAAAACAACTTTTAGCAGTCACGTTGGATTGTCTTTGTTTCTTAGAGTTATAATTTTGAAGTTGTTCCATTCCCTTTGATGAAAATATGCATTAAGAAGATAAGCATACTTACGAGATCTAAAGACTAAGCGTTGGTGTGTACTGGAGGACCCTTGGTCTCCATGATTCCTTGAGTATAAAAGAATAGTTCATAAAAGCCTATAATTTGACTGGGTGTGGTGGCCCACACCTGTAATCCCAGCACTTTGGGAGGCCTAGGTGGGCAGATCACAAGGTCAGGAGTTTGAGACCAGCCTGACCAACATGGTGAAACCCCGTCTCTACTCAAAATACAAAAATAGCCAAGCATGGTGGTGGGCGCATGTAATCCCAGCTACTCAGGAGGCTAAGGCAGGAGAATTGCTTGAACCCGGGAGAAAGAGGTTGCGGTGAGCCGAGAGTGCGCCATTACACTCCAGCCTGGGCGACAGAACAAGACTCTGTCTCAAAAAAAAAAAAAAGGCCTATATTTTATACTAGAGCTGATTTCACTTTTTCCTGTGGGGAGTACTAGAAAGAACTGTAGCCCTTGGAATCAAGTCTGGAGAGTGTCTGGGTCTTCATATTCCTGAACTAGTTATATAAGTTTTCTGAACATCGGATTGCTCTGTGATAAAATGGGAATGATAATTAAAGGATTATGCCAAGGATTAAGTGAATGAACAGTTACAAAGTGCCTATTACATGGCAAGCCCTCCCTTCTCCTTTTTTTAATGGCAAACTCTCTAGCATTTGAATTTTTCTGGTTTTAGTGAGGAAGAGATTTCTTAAGTGTATTAGAAAGAATGGCATTGATCATGTTATTTCTGATGCCAGTTATCTTCAGGGCATTGCTTTTTTATATCTTTCAATTCCTTAGACGCTTCTCTCCAACTTACTTGGCTGCCCATTCGTAGCCATGAAGGCTGTGAGAGTAAACTAAAAGCATCATTCTCCTCTGTTTATCCTTGTCTCATCCCCTAACCATGGAATATCTGTAAACATTCCCTTGAGATATAAAGTAAGTATAAAGATAAATAGCCTGTATATACAGAAGGATAAAATCAGTCTTACCAGTCACTTAAAGAAATATCTAACTTTGATTCTAAAATCCATTAATAATAGCCCATCCTAAAACTATAACTAAAATGGTCAAAATTGGCTAATGTACATATAGGCAACACAGAAGAGGATACCAGGTTAGCCAATAACAATAAAAAAGATGTTCATTCTCTCTAGTAATCAGGAAAATACAAATTAAAGCAACAGTGATACACAGTTTTCTACCCATCAGATTGACAAACATTGAAAAAGTCTGGTAACACCAGACGCTGGTAAGGATGTGAGGTTAATGGAGATTCTTATGCCTTGCTAGTAAAGGTATAAATTTTTGTATAATCTTTTTGAAGATTTAACCAGAGAAGTTGCTGCACATGTGCACAAGAAGAATATACAAAGGTGTTTCTCAAAGATTATAGTAGTAAAAAGTTGCAAACAACTCAGACATCCATTCTTTGGAGATCAAATGAATACAGTTTGATATGGAATGCAATATTGTATGTAAAATGAATGAACCAGATCTATATGAATTGACCTTAAAAAACAACATTGAATACAATTGGAAGTTGCAAAATGTTTCATATGTATTATTTCATTTAAGAAACCTTTTTGAAAGATAAAAGTACTATGTTTTGTATATAGATTTATATATTTTTTAACAGCATGATGAAGAAGGTTGACTATGGTAGGAAGAACAGGAGGAAGAAGAATGAGACTGGAAAGAGGAAGTCCAATTTAATTTTATCTTAATTTAATAGTATTAATAAAGGAAACATCACCAAATATTAACATTTAGTAATTCTATATTAGTAGTTCTCAACGTGTCTTTTGTCCCTGGACCAGCAGCATTTGTAATCATCTAAGAACTTTTAGAAATACAGGCCCCAGTCTAGATCTACAAAATCTGAAATTTGGGGGGTAGACCCATGAAACTGTGTTTTAACAAGTCTCACACTACCACTGTTCTAGATGGCAAAGGCATGGATGCTTACTATCTCATTCTTTGTGATTTTTCTATACTTTTTAAATTAAAACTTAAATAATCTCAGACTTTCCTTTCTTTTATCTTCCAGTGTTACCTTAGGCTATAAGTTTCAACTCCATAATTAATGGCTTATTAAGAACATAAAGTTTTTACTGCCACACAAAGTTCTCAGATATGGATGGATTTCTTAATCTTAAGCAAAGGCTAGAGCCAAAAATGGGAAGACATAATTAATTATTATTTGAATGTGCATTGTTCAGTTAGTACATCACCCTAAAAATTTTTATTCTTGCTGGCATTTCTCCCATTATCATCAACAGCAAATACTATTCAACCTTTGAGTACATGTAAAACAATGCAAAATGTTGTTAGTAGCATAAAGCATAAAATATAAATCATGTCCTTAGAAAATAATCTACTTGCAGGGCTAGGATATGAGTAAAAAAAATGAGGTTAAAAGGTTAAAAAGGAATACCCTGTCTGGTGTAGGGCATATACAGCTGCCACACAGAGTTTTGAGGGGTAGGTTTGAAGGGAAGATTTTTTGGAGATTTGGCCTCAGTAGAGAAGGTGGAAGGTGATATTTCAAGGAATTATGTGAACAAATGACATGGCAGTATTCTAATCCAAAGACCCATGTAAGTGATCTAGTTAAGTTGAGGGTGTGGAATGTTAGGTAGAGTCTTTAATTTTTATTCTGTAGATGGGTGAAACCATTAAAATTTTTGAGAAATGAGGTGATCTGTGTATGCACAACAGTGCCCCAAGAATATAAATTTGGCTGAAGTGTCAAAGATAGACTGAAGGCAGGAAGATGATTAGGAATGAGATGTCACGTTCTTCAAAGACAGTGAGGATTTACATAGTGAAACAGAAGAGATAAAATGAGGTGTAGAGAAGAAGAAAAAGAATGCAAGAATATAGGAATCATAATTGGATGGAATGTATTGGTTTCTTAATGCTGCTGTAAAAAAACTACTGGGAATTTAGTGACTTAAAATAGCACACATATTTTATTTGAAGCTTTGGACTTCAGAGTCTAAATAATTCTCAGTGGGCTAAAATCAGGGCATCTATAGGGGTGTGTTCTGTGTGGAGTCTCTAGAAACGGACCTGTTCTCTTGCCCCTTCTAGCTTCCATAGGCTGCCTGTACCCCTTGCTCATGGCCCCTTCCTCTGTCTTCAAAACCTGCAGAATAGCATCGTCAAATGTTTCCTTGACTCTGCCTCTCCTGCATTCCATTTTTCGTTACAAGGACCTTGTGATTACATTGGGCCCACCTAGATAATTCAAGATAATCTCCCCATCTCCAGATCTTTAACTTTATCACATGTCAAAAGCCCCGTTTGTCATTTAAGGGTCACATATTCATAGGTTCCAGAGATTAGGACAAGGACATCTTTGGGGGCCATTATTTTGCTTACCGCGTGGAATATTACCGTAACTTGATGATTCCTTAGGATTCAGAAGAGAAGTCAGAAAGCCTGGATCTGTTGTGTCAACTCTCTCACTCTCAGTTTTCTCATCTGTAAAGCAGGTGAGGAGAGAGTATGGGGGTGGGATTCCCAAGCCTAACACTGATTAGAATGTCACCTCCATGAGGACAGGGATTTTCATCTGTTTTCTTCACTACTGGTACATAAAGGCGCTTAGTAGTTATTGAATGAAGTATTTATGGTAGAATGAATAAATGAGTCAAAGAAATGTTTGAAAAGAGCACTAGGGAAAATTCTCCCCTAACTCCTCTATATATTGTTAAGTTCTAGTTTTCTTAGTAAAGTTTGTATTTGGCTCAGATTAGACTGTCTTGAGTCCTGTCATTGCAATGGAGATCTTCTGAGGCTGAGAGAGAGGGATAACTATGATTTGTAGTCTGTCCTTTCCTCCTTTGCTTTTAGTTTCCATGCTGAGCATCCCCTGAACTGGGGATGGGGAAATGTATTGGGATTGATATACGGCCTCAGAAAATGTCTGGGGCAGCTGCTTATTGAAGAAGAAATTGCTCACTGTGGCAATGATCAGTTGCCCTGAAACAACCAGCTGTCACATTCCACACTGCTCACCCAGTGAGAGTCAAGTCTTGGCCTTTGCATTCCTAAAAGAACACTCAACCCTTTGAGGACATAACATCCATTTGTGCTGTGCATCGTGCCAGTAAAATAGAAAACAGAAAGACTTTTTTGCGCTTTTACAAAAATAGCATGCAGTACCTGTATCTGAGAGTACAGTTAGCCAGCAGGCAGGCAAAAATGAATGGACATTCTGATATGGAAGCTAATGCTTTTAGGAGTGCTGCCACTCATATGGAGTCTGACATATACTTAGAATAAAAGCTGTCATTAAAAATGGACATTTTAAAGCCTATAGTTAGCAGTTACTTGATTTAAAGACAATGATCTAATTTGTTTAAAGAAGCAATGGATGACAGCGGAAAGAAGGACTGACTTTATATGAACATGAGGGCAGAGGGTGCTAGTTTTGCTCAGGATCCTTAAAGTCAGAGAATTAAACTGTCATTTGTCTTTTACTGTGTATGCAACCCTGGACAAACACTATGCCTTTTATTCTATTTTTCATCTGTTTTTATTAGTGTCGTTTTTCAAATGTCACCCTTCTGGGGATGGAGGCACATATATATATTAGATACACAGTTGTCCCTCAGTATACAAAGTGGGATTGATTTGAGGACTCCACTCCATCCCCTCATACCGAAATCTGTGGATGCCCAAGTCCCTTATATAAAATGACATAATATTTGCATAAAACCTACGCACATCCTCTCATACACTGTAAATCATCTCTGGGTTACTTTTTTTGTTACACATGTAGGACATTTGTTCTTAGGGAGCCACAAGTTTTGTGCCCCTTGTCACAGTGACCCCAGATGCCTGTTCCATGTGTTGTAAACAGAGGAGCCATTCTTCAGCCCCCTGCTCTGAGCAAACCCCTAGATTACTTATACTACCTAATATAATGTGAGTGCTCTGTATGTAATTGTCCTACTATATTTATTTGATGTTATTTTTATTGCTGTGGGTTGTAAAATTTTTTTGTCAAATATTTCCTATCACAGTTGAATACAAAGGACCAACTATATTTTCCTGGGCTAATAGTCTTTTGACAGAACTTGGTTTGTTTTTCTTAATATTTATTACTTATTTATTTATTAGTGCAAATTTACAGGGTATATGTGAAACTTTGGTACATGTATATAATGCATAGTGATCAAATGAGGGTATTTCTAGTGTCTGTCACCCCAATACAATACGTTTTTGTTAAGTATAGTCACCCTCCTATGCTATAAATCATTGAATTTATTTCTTCTATCTTACTGTATGTTTGTAATCCCAGCACTTTGGGAGGCCAAAGCGGAAGAATTGCTTAAGCGCAGGAGTTTGGGACCAGCCTGAGCATACTGAAACCTCGTCTCTACAAAAAAATTTTAAAAATTTAACCAGGCACGCACATGCTTTCCATGTAGTCCCACTACTTGGAAGCTGAGGTGGGAGAGTAGCCTCAGCCTGGAAGATCAAGGCTGCAGTGAGCTGTGATTGTGCCACAGCACTCCAGCCTGGGCAACAGAGCAAGACCCTGTCTCAAAAAGAAAAAAAAAAGACTGAAAGGAATCATCTCACTGTAAATTTATGTTGATATGGTGATGGACTAAAATGTTAATATAGTTTGATTAGTGATCATTTAATAAGCAGCTGATTTTTTGTCTTTTTATATTTTCGAGTGAGCAGGAGCTTTCTCTCTATTTTCTTGCTTAGTACATTGCTTCATACAGTTCCAGGTACAGATAGCATATCAATATATACTTTTTGTACTACATATTTATCAGAAACTTTGCATAATACTTTCTATATCTGTTTGAAACTCATCTTTCTTAAAACACAGATTTAAAGTTTATGTCTTTCCTTTGTAAAACTATTTATTAGAGAAAAAAAATTTAAATGTCATTTCTGAGACTCGTTCTCTTTTACACACATTAAGTGCCCCTTCAGTGCTCCTAGCGATCCACGGACACTGTTTCATGAAACTGATCCCCCACCATCCTACTATGCTATAAGTCTATGTTTATGTATCACTCATTCTTGATTCTGAGCTCCTTCAGAGTAATCACTTCCCCAGTTTTTTATTACTTTTTGGTACATAATAGGCACTTCAGTATTTGTTGAGTGGATGAATGAATATCTGAGCATTTAAAATAACCAAATTATACTACTCTATATTAGACCCCAGTGAACTTCAAGTGGCTCTTATTATAGTTCCAGTGAACATTCCTAACTACAATCCAGACATTTTTGACCTTAGAGGAATTTTACTAGAAATTTAGTCAGTGAAGTTAGAACATCTGGAAATCTGCTGCTGTTTTCAAGAGCTAAAGAGTATGTAAAAATAAGAGAGAGTTGCTCTAAAGGAAATAAAAAGGTATAGGATCATTGCATAATTCTGCTTTTAAAAACAGTTAATATCCCTTTACCATATGGGCAAAAAAAAAAGAGAAAAATGTTAAGAAGACTAGAAAACTACTTAAGACAATAAGGTATTTCCCCTTTCTTATTCTGCTATCCTAGAGGAGGCTTTTATATCTTTTTCTTAAAGCTAAGATACTATAGTGAGCTGAGAAAACAAAGTGAACCATCCACATAGAACTAAAGATACATATTTCTGAAGTATAGCCAGTTAGAGGATAATAGCTTATTCCACTGATACTAAATAGCAGAAGAAAGGAAAGAGTAGAATTTAAAAGTAATAAAGCGGAGAGAAGAGTAAGTTGAAGGTCTTTATAAGACTAAGGTAATAACTCAAAATGAAGGTGGAACTAAAAGGTTTAAGTAACTTCCAAATGCCTTCTCATCTATTTGAAATAAGCCTCAGCATGTTAATTCCTGTTTTGATTTTTCGGTACCCTCTTTCCCAAAAATAAGTCTGTTAAAGGTAAAATAATTTTCAAGGGCAGAAATTTCAAAAGAAGTTGGACTACATCCTTACATTAAGAATTATTTTTGCCCTAATGATCCTCCTGCATTCTTTCCATGATTGGCCAGTAGGTCCTGTTTCATTTTTAGTAAAAGAGCATTTTAGCCCTTTTGAAACATTATATTTAAAACCATATAAAATGTTCATTTTCTTATATACTTTATTGGAACTGTAATCAAAATTTATTATTTATATTTTAAAACTATGGAAAATATATACTTAAAATGTGATTGCTAAAATAATTTCATTCAAAATACAGGGTGAAATCACAGAATCAAACATAGTTTGGGCCCTAATAAATTAAAAATGTTCGAATTCTTATTAGGATGAAAGAATATGGTAAATGATGTAAAGCTTGCTCAAATGCTAATGAGGGGTTTTGCTTTTGTTTTGTAGACTAGTGTTATTTTACAGCACATACAGGATATCTTCTATAAATACATTTTAGTGAATTTTTACCAGTAATTACAGTCAATAAAAAATTTGTCACTTTTATCTCCTTATACCAGGTTGTTGGTGTAGCCCAGGCCATCAACAAGAAATCAGGAAATGGTGGGACATTTACTGAAAAAGATGAAAAGGTACCAAAACTTGTGTCAAGCATGAGCCAATTTAGGAAGATGCTTTTTCTTTGTAGTATATACACCTCTAGGATTAGCTGTTGCTGAAATTGTTGGTCACACAAAAAGATTAGAGTTAAAAATGATCTGAAAGTTTCAAAAGTGTATCTTAGGCTAAATAGAGCGATGATTTCACATCTGAGTACTTGTGTTATTCAGTCAGCAGAAACCCCCAAATTCCCTCCTTGCTGTGCTGCCAAGCCTGCACTGAGCATGTTGGGGCCACACAGAGGGTGACTTGTGGCATTTTAACTATCTCATTTACCTTTCATCACTGCTATAGGGATCCAACCTTGAGTAAAACCCCATAAAAACACTGCTACAAGTTCAGCACTTTTGATTGGCTAAAAATTGGAATTGCCTCCTGGTGTAGCAAATTTCTGAATGTTTTATAAGCCTTGCACACAGACAGTGGGGCGCCAAGGTGTGAATTCAGGATAGATGATGTAAATTTAGCTTCAGAGAGAGCAACAGTGAGCATTATTTTATTATTATTCTTGTTCAACTCTGAAGGAATACCTTCCACACACCTCATTGACATGCTTTCCATTTAAGGACAGAAGCCCTTAAGACTGTTGATAAATTCATTCTATGAGTAGGTTTCGTTATTTCTCCTATTGAATAAGTAATTATGTGTATATCATAGCCTACTGAATTATTCCTATTCCCAAGCCCATTGCTGTTTATGTTGTTCCCCTGAAAATTAGTAGGAGCTTTTGAATTTGGAAAACATTCAAACAAGACAGTTATTTTTATCTCTATGCTATAGGTTATGTTGGCACCTGTGTTGCTCCCCTTGTTGTAATTGCTTTGGAACATAGCAAATACTTTTTAAAAATCAGAGTAATAGACATCTAGGCTCCTGTTCTGTTCATGGCACTTGAGAATATTTGGTGTGAAAACATGGTTCCTGGATTGGCTTTATATTCCATTATTATGTTTATAATCCATTAATATAACTCCCTCTTGAATTGATTTGAATTTTTAAGGCTCTATCACATTGTGGATAAGGTATACTGTCTAAATATTTATTTATATCAATAATTTATATAATTGTAAACATATTACCCTAGTATAACAATGATAGATCCATGTTAAAAATGACATATTTAAAGTAATGTTTGCAACCTTATATAATATTTAACTTTATGCTTTTATTGTGGATATTCTTTTAATGAGTACATAAGCTGTTGTTTGCTGCAGTAATGAGTTACAAGCTATTTATATAATAGTTTCAGCGTAGATCCAAGTCTTAATATCATGGAGCGGCTAAACCAAATTTTGCGTAGAATAAATTGTAACTTCAAGTGGTATAAAGAGGTCTTTATCTTAGTTCCTCTCCTTTTTCTCCTTATTGAGTTATACCTAATTTATACCTTAGGAGACTATTCTAGCACCTTTAGCTAAGACTTGGTTTATATCATCCTAATTTTATGTAGAACAAACATCTACTCTTTTGGCTTTCTAACTGTAAATATTTGGGGACCTGTATTTCAGGCAATATAACTAGACTGTTTTATGTACAGTTTTTATTTGTCTATTCTCTTATCTGTTTTTTAGGACTTTGCTGCTTATTTGGCATTTTGTGGTATTGTTCTTCATAATGCTCAGCTCTATGAGACTTCACTGCTGGAGAACAAGAGAAATCAGGTCGGTCTGATTACTAAAGAAAGTATATAGAAATACTTCCTAAAAATTGTTACATTTTTATCAAAGTAATGTATGCAGATTATTAAAAATTTAGATAGTATAGATTCAGTTTCTCAATACTTTTTTTTTTCTAGTAGTCATTTCTATTTCCTATTTTCCAGGCTTAGTTGTTTATCTTGTTAGACAATGTTCATTAACTTGGGAGATGAGGATTTATTTGACTTGCACCACACCTTACTTGCCATTACCCTTATCTTACTGGAATCATTCTATCACTGTTTTAAGTCACTGTATGGATTGCACTTGTGTTGTTAAATAATGGTTTTAGGTCTTGCTCTGTCAACTATAGATATTACTCTTGATTTCATACTTTGTAAGATGGGTGTCTTAGCATCCCCTGTTCTCTTTATCTCGTTTTCCCAACTACCACTCCTTAGCCCTGCTTTTCCCATCTGGACTTTTTCTTTTACAATTGTCCACATTGGTAATATATACTGTTCTACAACCGTGATGAACTTTTCCTGGGCTTTGTCTAGGTTGATTCTAAAGTTGCAATTTTAAAGAAACTATTTATAAGCACTATAATTATGTAAATGTTGTTCATATTACCTTTGTTATAGAACTTTTCATTTTTCCTGATGTTTCTGAATTTTTTTCCTTGAACTCTTTGCTCTAGTATATAGCCTCATGTTCTTGTTTCCACCCCTGCCCAAACTCCATTATATTAGGCATCCTGTTGAATTCCCCTTCTGCTTCTATTTGGAGAGGTCCAAACTGAGGTTCTCCAACCTTTCTTCTTCCAAGCTAAACTATTTAGCCCTATGCCTGCTACACTAGTGTCATCATAGAACTTTTCTTCATTGCTTTCTTAGAAAGATTCCACTATCTTTTAGATGCCCTACTTCTTTCTCACTTCCTTATTTTGTTGCAGCACATTCTCAATTAACTACTCAAGAAAGGGTATTGGTAAAGTAAACTTTCTGAGTCCTTGCATGTATGAAAATATGTATTGTACCATCCTGCCACTTTGGCTGGGTATAAAATTCTAAATTGAAAAATCAATTTCTCAGAATTTAGAAGTAGTGCTTTGTCTCCTAACTAGCATCCATGTTGTCCTTATTCTTGGCTCTTTTATAACTATTTTGTATTTATTATCTACAATATAAATATATAACATAATATATAATACATATTTTGTATTTTTATATTATTATATATATCTGTTTTGTCTATGTGTCTATAAACTTTTCAGATTATTTATATTTGCTTTTGTAACTTAATTTCACAATATTATTCTTTTTCCATTCATCATGCTGGCATCTGTATGTTGGTTCATCTCTTTGGAGGTTTAAACAAACTGTTTACTTCTGTGTAATTCTTTTTTCATTATTTCTTTGATAATTCATCTTCTCTACCCTCTATTTTCCCTGTTTAGAATCTGTGTTAATAAGATATGCAACCTTCCATTGCCTTTAACTGCAGTGTTCTCCCTGTTCTATTGTTGCCATCGTTTCATCCAGTCCCTATTTTTACAAACAGATGTGATCACACCACTTCTTTCCTGCAGCGCATCACAGTTTAAACTGCTTCAAAAGACACACAGTGCTTTTCAGGTTCTTTTTCTGCTTAATGTTGCAATCTCATCTCCCAGTTCTCTTTATAGTCTATGCTCTTATAAAACCTGATCAAAACTTTCAGTATGCTACTTTCTCTCAATTCTATTATTTTTGCCTGAAATATTTCTCTTCCCTATTTCACCTGAATAATTCTTACTCATCTTTCAGACCTCAGCTAGGATAGCATCACCTCCACTGAGTTTTTGGTAGTACTTATGAGGTTCAGAAGAAAGAGAAATCTACCAGAAAAAAAACACAAAGGAAATTCTTAAGACTTTGTTTACTTTGATGGGTAATATTTACTGTACTCTGTAAAAATATTGATAATGTTGACAAATATTGATCTAAAAAGTTTGGAACAACATTAACAGTGTGTTTTATGTACCAGATAGTGTTCAAAATACTTTATAAATATTATCTTAATCCTCCTAAAAGCCCTGTGATTTTAATGTTATTAATATCCCCATGTTCAAGAAATTTGCCCTCAGTCTCAAAGCTAGCAGGAAAGGAAGTCAGGATTAAAAACTGATTACTCTGGCTTCAGGGCCTGTGATCTTAACAACTATATTAACTATATTAACAGTCAATGGAGGATTTTGTTAATAAGTGGAGACATATTTAATATTTGAATGCAGACTTGATTATAACCTGCTAGGTTAAACAATTTATAACCCATATAAATAATTATGCTTTAATAATTACAAACAATTGCTAAATAATAAGCTCTTAATATTTTTGTCTAGGTGCTGCTTGACCTTGCTAGTTTAATTTTTGAAGAACAACAATCATTAGAAGTAATTCTGAAGAAAATAGCTGCCACTATTATCTCTTTTATGCAAGTGCAGAAATGCACCATTTTCATAGTGGATGAAGATTGCTCCGTGAGTACAGAGTATGACTTCTTTATTTTTAGAAAGACAGAAACTTATATTTCTGTAAGCACTGCTTTTAAACCTCATTTTGGTCTTAGAACCCTCTCTCAAACCCAAATGCATATGAGTATGTATATAAAACCAATCAGGGTATGAGCTGTTCTGGTTGAAGACAGGTAGGGGTGGAGGGTGGAGGGTGCCTCATCACCTTTTTTTACTTCTGTTCATGTACCCATCCCACCCTCCTGAAAATAATTACCATGGGAATGTGTGTTTCTGCTTCTATCAATGGCCACACTATCTTCGTGGAGAAATATATTGTCATTACAGTGTGCTGACTTTTCACGGTCAGGAACACGGGTGCCCTAGTTGCTATGAACAGGCAGACCAGACTCCTCATTCTGAATGGGTTGGGTATAAAAATTTCTTCTTGCCAGAAATTGTATAGAAACCAAAAGGCATAGCCCAGTAGGAGTATTACTAATGGTACCCATAAGTCCCATATTTTTACCAACAATGGAAAACCACTAAACTCTTCTAACTGGTAGATTTCAGTCCATTGATTTTGTAATGTGAAGAAACATTTTCAGGTGTCTGGGAAAAGATAGAGTGTTGTCACAGAGTGCTAGTTACACCAGGCCGGCCGTCTTGAGTTTGCCAGTAGAATCAGGGCCCCTGGCCTAAGGCAGTTTTTCTTTATGCACTTTCTCTCCCTTCTCAACTTATGAACCACTATTTCTGGGATATTTCTTTTTGCTGTAGTCGTTTGTGTTTCTTTTTCCTTTAGTCCCTGAGAATAGGCTGTTCATTTGTGGATTAATAGGAAAGAGAGTGTAGACTACCATTTGTATAGGTTAGTTATAATCTACATATGATATCTGAAGTTACGTTTTGGGGGGAAGTAGAAAAATAAAAGGTATTCAATATTTAATTTATATTAAGAAATTTTAGTTGATTTAGATATAAGGACCATACCGTATGAGCCAACATCTCAATCATTTGGGATGTGTATATATGTCAGATGAATGCATTGTTTAATACAAAATTCTCATTAATATCAAATGAGAACTCACTAGGCTAAAAGATAATCAGTATTTTCATAGATACTATTTCATATTTTTCAATCAGTTATAAAATCTTTAATATAAAGGTGATTATAATATAGTAGACATCATTTTAAATTTCAGGTCAGAATTCCTTAATGCAGTATGTCACTTAACCTGTAATTTTTGCTCTATGACCCACTTTTTGCATTTAATTTTTGAAAGTTATATGTGAAGCACTACTTTTTTTAGACAACTTAAATATCACTTTAATTCACCCTCAGTGGATACTTCTACCAGTTAACACCTGTTATGGTAGTACACTGATTTGGATCAGTGCTACTTGAAAGTATAGCACAACAATATGATTATTAGGATATTTTACTCACTTTTTGACCACTTAAGTTGTAGGTTTTAGAAAAGGAATTAGGTGACTTTATATTCGTTTGTATTACATTTATTTGTTGTTTTAAAATACGTCAACAGCGTGAGCAAAGGTGAGGAGGAAAAAAATGTACAGATTTCTTCTATCCTCAAATTAAACTATCATTTTTTTTCTGCTTTCTTCCAATTCTATATAAATAGAGCATGGGTGTAATGTGCTGTTCTGCTTTTTAATGTGATTTAAAAAAATTTTTTTTTCTTTCTTATTTTCAAGACAGAGTATTGCTGTATCATTCAGGCTGGAGTGCAGTGGCACGATCTCACGATCGCAGCTTGCACCCTCAGCCTCCCAGGTTCAAGAAATTCATGTGCCTCAGCCTCCCCAGTAGTTGGGATAACAAAGGCATGCCACCACAGCCAGCTAATTTTTGTATTTTTAGTAGAGTAGGGGTTTTGCCATGTTGGCCAGTCTGGTCTCAGACTCCTGGCCTTATGTGATCTGCCCACCTTGGCCTCCCAAAATGTTGGGATTATAGGCATGAGCCACCACGCCTTTAATGTAATTTCAGAAGTATTTCTCTATGTTGTTAAATTTTTCACAGTTATTTTAATAATCACATAAAGTATTACTGAATGAAACATCTTTTTAAGAAGGGATTCTTTACCTGGGATTTAACAACAATCAATGTACTTAAAGCTTAAAAGCCAAAACTTGAGAATTTTCAATAAGCATAAAAAATTTTGAAACTAATAAATCCATCAGTACCTAGAAAAAACAAATAGTACTTGTATAATCATTCTTCCAAGACAAAATCAGAAATTACATGAACAAAATGGGAAGCAGTTTTGAGGATGTCATAAAATGAGTACTTGGGTCTATTTTGTCCAAGAATAAGTAAAAATATATTACAAGTATTGGGGTCTTTTGTCAATTCCATAGCATGTATGTCTGTATCTAGATAGTTTTTATTACCTTGTCAAACTTATTTCTCAGTCTGTGTTGTCTATTTTTAGGATTCTTTTTCTAGTGTGTTTCACATGGAGTGTGAGGAATTAGAAAAATCATCTGATATGTTAACAAGGTAAAAGCACTTATTCTCTACTTGTCTTTATCACATGTATGTAATATTGGCTAAATAGTTATTTTATGACCAGTTTGAGTTAAGAAATACAAGCTACAGATTATTTTATTGGCTCTTGTCTTTTCTCACATTTCCAGTCCTGTCTTCCTCCATCAAGATGGAGAGACTATTGACCACAGTGACTTAAAGTTGTTACTTTGTTAAGTATTTATATTTAAATCAAAACTCATTACTAGACTATTATTTTGACAATGTGGTACAAGGAAGGGCCTTTTCTCCTATTAAAGGATTTTAGGAATTAGCAAAGGGCAAGAATGTAACTTGGAGGCAGATGGGGAATTCATTTGACTCAGAAGGTAGACCTGACCTTAAGCCTTTACCACTGACTTGGGCATGAAGTGGGTAGTCTAGGGAGATAAAACATAGTTTCTCTAACCAGAGAGTTTTCTGATGTCCTGGAATTGGGGTTCACATGGTCATAATTGAATAGCTGACCTTTATTTCCTTCTTAGCTTTGCTGATCATGCACTGAAGATTATATCCTGTCTCCACACCTATTCTATCCTGAGCTCCTGTGCCATTGCATTTCCTAGCAGATTTGACATTGTTTTAGTTAGTATTGAATCCTTTTGGAACGTATGAAAATGTGCACATTAATATATAGTATTTTAATTTTATGATGCTGTAATACCTTTTTTCCTTTTTGAAAAGAAGATTTTAGAAAGTTTCTAGGTAGGACACATGTAAATATTTGAATATTTTACTTTTTGGCTTGCATAAATAATGAGTTACTATATATAGATAGAAATATATACATCTATGTTTATATATTTACCTTTATCTCCATGGGACAATAGGAAAATCAGTATGATAATCATAGTAAAAGTTCAAAATGATTAATTATCTACATGATCTTTTAATATTTGTGGAGCAGCATATCCCTCTGTATTGTATTTTAGGTATTGGCTTTTGATTTTTTTCGTATAAATTCAGCCAGGCCCTGTAATTTCTTTTAGCAGTAGCTGGACAAATCCAGTGAATTGGTGTGATAGTGACCTCTACTGGTAAATATGCATTTAAAAAAACACAAAAATGTCTTGCGCTATATATATTTGTTTCTAAATACCACATTCCCTCTCTGTAGGCAAATAGAAAGTATCTTTCCACTTACTGATTTAATGATTCCAAGACAATCTTAGAATAAAGATTTTTTCTTATAAAGGATAAATAGGTCAGTGTGATTACCTTAAAAGAGACAAATTTACATGGATCATTTTACCTGATATATTAATTGACTTTACAATAATGAAAATCATTTCAACAGTAATAGCTTACGTTAATGAAACATTTAAAGTTAGCTTTTGTTATAGTGATACAGTAAAAGGCCTCTGAGTTTTTTTTATTTTAATAAAAATTAGATAACAGGCCTAATTTTGCAATAACTGAATTTAAAATAGTGTTTAGTAATGTTAACATTTTGAAAAAGGGCAAAACTAATATTGATGCTTATTTTTCACCAGCAGATTCTTTATTATGTTTCTAAAACTGATTATTAGTAGAGTTTAGGACTTCGATTCTCATTATTAAAAACTTTGCCAATCCAAACTTTGCCGTCTCTCCATTTGATGAAATGCTAGGCAATTTGATCTTAGCAGTAAGCAAATCATTCTTTTTAGGAAGTTATTTATCAATTAAAAAGCATAGCTCATTCAAGATTTTTCCAACCAATCCACTAATGACTTCATAAATTAATATACTGAAGATGGTTTTGAAATGTTAAATGTAAAACAACATATTCAGGGTGAACATTACACATAATTATTAGAAGGATATCATAAGAGGGATAAAGCATAGTAAGCTCTTGGGAGTTAAGTTGCCCAGGAATTTCTGAAGGGAGGCTCATTTCCAGATGGTGGGAAGTTTTAGAATTTTTGTACTTCAATTCAAGAGCCAACCAATTAGAAGGGAAAAATTGAGTATAATGTTGTGCAGTTTATGTTAGCTCTTATTTTGAGAAGTAGGTATTTTAGTGCTATAATTCCATACTAATTAACTTCATGTTCATTCACAAATGCACATTTGTGTCATAAAATGACAAATACATAGAATGAATCCTTTTAGGTCACTTTCTTGGAATATACCTATTAGTTTATACTTGTTATTGATTATCATATTAGAAAATATAAGTGTAATTAAGTAAGTAAAGACTACTACTTTAAAAAATTGTGGATACACCGTAGAAGAATGTAGAAGTTAGACTGATTGTATTTAAATGTAAATATTTAAGTTTCACCACGTAGTGGGCTTACTAGCTATGAGACTTCACGTAAATTATTTAATCTCTCAAAGGCTCAGTTTCTTCATCTGTAGTGGTAGTAGGATTATAGTAAGAATTAAATGAGATAATGTATATAAAATGCTTCAGAAAGTTTCTGGCATGTAGTAAGCACTTAGTAAGTGTTAGCTATTATTTCCGTGTCTATTTGATTTTTTTTTTTTTTTTGGTCTTTGGTTTACATTAGCCTGCAGTGACTCCCATTTAATTCTAAAGCACAGAAATTTATCTTTTCCAATTCCATGTACCTAATTCTGTCATCCCAACAATGCATTCATATACGGTTCATTGATACACATTGTACAAAAAGCCTTAAATGTGTGAGTTAGTCCAGGTCTTCCAAGAAACAGATGCCAAGATTAGATTAAATGTGCAGAAATTTATTAGAGAAAACACCCTGTGAGAACCAGAGGGAAGAAGCCAGGAAAGCCATCAGACTAACACGAAAGTCTGACCCAGAATTAAGGAGAGGAAGAAAGAAGGAAGGAAAGTTGTACAGAAGTATCCTAGACAGCTGAACAGTTCTAAGGAAGGTTTGGCAAGGCTGCTGGGAAGTCCTCTAGCTGAAATTTACTGTGAGAAGAATACTGGACCTCCCAGGATTAGGCCTACTTTAGTGTCCCTAGTGTGCTCAGTCTTTTTGTCTGGGACCAGCCCTGGTAGAGGTGACCTCAGTGCAAACTTGGTGATGGCTTCCAGAGCACAGCAACTTGAGACATTGGTTAGCTACTCTTTCTGCAATTGGAGCTCTGAGGCACATTCTAAAGACCACTATAATATTCCCATCATTAAAAGAATGAGATCCATATTCCTTGTATTACACTTTCAAAATCTTTCACTATCTGTCCTAGCCTAACATTTTCAGCCTGAAATCATCATTTTATTCTTGACAATCTCTAACTATTTAGTGTTTCCCAATTACACATAGAACTCTTCCATGTCAGCAATGTGTTTTATACTGTTTTGTTTTGTTTTGTTTTTTCCTGCCTGGAATACTCTACCTTTCATTCCTGATGTTTCTCCTTTAAAAAGTCTCAGCCAGCTGTGAATTCATCTCTCTAATGCTACTTCTTCCCTATTCCACTCCATTTAGGTGCTACCTGTCCATCTTCTCCACATGTGTGGTGCTTGCATTGTTACACTGTATCACTTAGGATTAGGCTTGACTGTGGATCATGAAAACCCAAAATAAAAATAGCTTAAACAATAACACAGTATTATTACTGTCTCCTGTAAAAGCCCAGAGGTAGCCAGCTCAGGCTTGGTGCTATAGCTCTGCTCCACAAAGGCCTTGGGGACCAAGACACCTTTGGACTTTCTACCTTACATCCCTAGGGTATGGCCCTTTCCTTAAGGGTCAAGGATGCAGCTCCAGTCATTATATCCACATGTTAAACAGTAGGATGGGGGACAGGGAAAGAAGGGACAGACAGCAGGTATCACCTGTCTCTTAGGAAGGTTACTAGAAGCCATCACAAACATTTACTCTTACATCCTGTTGTCTAGAACTTAGCCATATGGCAATACTAAGCCACTAGGGTGGCTGAGAAGTGTGGTCTTTATTCTGGGTGGCCATGTATGTCCAGACAAACAGAAGGGGAGGAGAATTACCAAAAGACAACTGGCAGTCTCTGCACTAGACTCTACCCAAATAGTCCATGTAATTTAAACACATTATTCATTCTGTTTCAGTCTTCTACTAGATTGTAAGCCCCTATGACAGTTACTGACCTGTGTAAGTTTGTCTCCCATATACTGTTAAGGGTGCCTCTAATGGTTAAGGTATTCAATCTGTATTTATTGAGTTTAGGAACTAAAAATTTATCAACATTTCTTATAGAGTAAGAAACAAACATGGTATCATGTAACTTTAATAAATCTAATGCTCAGTTTTCACTTAAAGTAGCCATCGGGAAAACCTAAAAATTTCAGGGAGTTAAATAAGGTATCAGGTATTTGTTGATTTATAACTAGTTTTTCTACTTCTCCTTCTGTATATTAACTAGTGTAAGTCTGAATTTCTGATCTCTGACAAATTGCTTAACCATTTTGGATTTTTTTCTGGCTCCTACTCTTATAATAATGATGATGATAAGAATAATAATGGTTATTGATATGATAATTATCATTTTAAAAGAGATTTTACGAGGATACTTACTTCTCCAATGTACTTCCTTCTCCTGGTGGTCACCTTTTCATTTTTCTTCTTTTCACTATAGCTTCTTATTTTCTTCTCTCTAGGCTGCTGCTATTTATAAAATATTTATAGTTTTAAACGTTGTTTTATTAAACTAAACCCTGCATTTATATAACCGTTTCTTGAGTGTCACCCAGATAATATGTGTGAAGTAGGACCTCAGGAGTGTATTAGATCTGATGTATATGATAACTGGCATGCCTTCGCAGACTCTCAGTCTAGTCTCAAGAAATATTCAAAGTTCATTTACTCTTATGTCACTCTTCTGTCATTTCCTTTTCATTCTTTTTCATGTATACATAATACTAGACAAGTGGTCAGTACTTGGTTTGACCAAATTACACTTAAAGTAAAATGTACAACAAAGGGAAGACTGAAATATTTTGACCAGGAACAAGGCCACAGAGTTTGAGAATCTTCATGGAATCACTAGCACTGAAGGACGCCATATGAAACCACTGTCCCAAGAAGCAGCTGGGGCAGGTTGGGTGGGAGGGACAGAAGATAGGCAAAACATTGGAACTTTGGAAACTTAGAGCAAGTGGACATTTTTCCTGAGATGTATGCCGTTGTCACTCAGTATCCTTGAGAAATTGGTTCCAGGAACCCCTGCGGATATCAAAATCTGCAGACACTAAAGTCCCTTGTATAAAATGATGTAGTATTTGCCTATAACCTATGCACATCCACTCTATATTACTTACAATACCTAATACAATGTAAATGCTATTTAAAGAATTGTTATGTTGTACTATTGTTTAAATGTATGTTTTTTTTTTTTTTCTTTGACTTATTTTCGGTACTGCAGTTGGATGAATCCAAAGATGTGGACTTGTGGGTACAAGGACCAACTATGTTTTATCTTGAAATGTCTAATATTGTTAGGTTTTCCTACTTCTTTAGTGATATTACAATTAAAATAAGCGGGTCCTTATAGATGGAGTAAATTTCCATAACCTGACCCGCTTTGCTGAATTCATCATCACCACAAGGGAACATACGGAGTTTCCTGATGAAAAAAACACGTTCCATTCTGTTTTTCCTCCCTTGCATTGACACTGTACCCCCTGGCATCAGATTAGTCTTTCATGTTCAGTCTGTTAAGCAAGGGACTGGAACATAAGTGGTAAAAATATTGTAAGTTCATAAAATTTTTTGAGGAAGATAAATTTTTAATTTTAAAAGTATCATAAAACATCTCAAAGCAGAAAAACTGTGTAGAGAGGAAACTGAACAAAGGGAAAGATGTTAAAGAAGACACGACAAAAAGACAGAAGGAGAAAGAAAATAGACTTGAGAGAAGAGCTTTAAACATTTTTTCTAAGCTGTTTGATTTTTCCCTTGGTCTTAACATATGTAAAATACTGTTTTATTGGGATGGATAGGTAAACCCAATAATGAGGAAGTAAAACAAGCACTAGACCTTTGGCATTCTATAATCTGATGAGAAAATAAGACATGAAGGGACATATGAATTTACATTAAATGACACCAAAACTCACCATGCCCATTTGTAATGAGAATAAGGCCATTCACCTTTATAAAACTTGTTGAAAAATTGTGGGATTTTTTTTTTTTTCAAAACATTTAAATTATAGTAACTGACAAAGTTGTGAATCATCAAACACATTTAAAGCTGCATTTTTCATGTAAGTATATATTTTGCCTTATAATTTAAGGCTGGTGTTTTTCTCCCTTAATCATTTATTTAACCGTTTGCCTATGCTTTTTTTTAACTGCACAGAGGGAACTCATATCTGTTATTTTCACAGGGAACATGATGCAAACAAAATCAATTACATGTATGCTCAGTATGTCAAAAATACTATGGAACCACTTAATATCCCAGATGTCAGTAAGGATAAAAGATTTCCCTGGACAGTAAGTAACCCAATTTTAGACTTGAAGCTAGAAGGCTGTTTTCCTATCAGATCTGTATTCACAGTTATTATTCTTAAACTGAAGGACTGGCTCTAGAATTGATTGTTTAGGAATGATCTGTACTTTCCCTCATCTGAGGAAGGAGAATAAAATAGATCATAACATCTATTGAAAGCTGTACTTGGGTATTTTTCTTTGTACTTTTTTCACCTTTTTAAATATCTATGAATAAGTAACCATACTGTTTTTGAAGTAATTTAGCTATTACCTACATAATGTCAATGACATTCCTTAGAAAATATTGCTAGAGTTTTTGTCTTATTTGCAAAAATTAGTTTCCGTGTGGCTTGAACTGATGCAATTGGTAATCCGTCATAGTGAGTAGCTCTGGGAAAATGGATGTCTGTTTTTCTTGACCTCAAAGCTACAAATATCTTGTTCTCAGAGACTGGAAAATTTGAATTATAGTATTCTCTCTCCCCTTTCAGGAAAGTATTGCACTTTGAGGCAGCTGCCTTGATTTTGTTATTTGGATGATTTTGTTATTTGGAGACACTGTTAGAACTTTAGCAATATAGCAATAGCAACAGTGTTATTAGTAAAGGACAGGTTTGTAACATGGTGCATTTTAGGTGCCATTTAGATTCTGCCCCTCTTGTTAAATTATTAGGGGCATTTACTACACTAGTATAGTAGATACTGTACTTCTACTTCTCTCTTTTTTTTTTTTTTACTTATTTTTATATTTTGCTTATTATTACTATAAGCTGCTTGGAAAGTTTAAAGTGAAAAAAAATCCGATATTTTTAACAAAGTAAAGACATTGCTTTATATTACATTTATGTGAACTTTATTATAATTTATACATTTTCTGCTTTCCAATGTTCTCTAGCTAATATAAAAGTTGAATATATAGTGCTTTCAAATGTGTCATATAGTTTCTATAGCATCTAATGGACAAATCAATCTCTTTACCATTTTAGCTATTTTGTTCTTTTTATTTTTGTTTAGACTGAAAATACAGGAAATGTAAGCCAGCAGTGCATTAGAAGTTTGCTTTGTACACCTATAAAAAATGGAAAGAAGAATAAAGTTATAGGTAAAGCCTTTCCTTTAACCTATACTCTAAACTTATTTTTAAAAATGTATTCCCAGCTATACTTCTTTCTTTCAAATGTAAGGAATAAAATGTTTAAAAACAGATAAAAATTGAAATGATAGAATAATTAAAATAATTGATAAATACGAACAGACATTTGTTAAATATCTTATAAACTATGGTGTACTTTTATAATTATTATCCTATTTCAGCAGAATTTTTTGTTTAGGAATGATTGATGATGTATTGAAATTTAGTAGACTGCATAAGAGATATCAAGTGATAATGTGTATTGTTTTAGAGTCTTATTTCCTGAATGTTGACTTTTTTAAGAATGTAGTTTAGATTATAGGTTATATTTATTTATTCATTTAATAAATATTTATTGAGCACTTCACTGTTCTTGGCAGTTGGGATAAATCAATGAACAAAGCAGAAATCCCTGCCCTCAGGAGCTTATGTTCTTAATATGATTATAGAAAAACCTCTACTTCAGGAATGATGGAAGAATGCATTCTCAGAAAAATTGGATGATGTTTCCTTTTATTGACATATTTGTTTCCTGGTATTGCAGTTATGTAAAGGTTAAGTAGGATTTTATATGCCAGTCATCCATATTGATGTTTCTGAGATGTAGTAAAAAAGGTCTGGACTGTTAACATTCTCCTAGGAACCTGGAAATAAAGAAAATATGATAACTTTTTAAGGGTTAAATTTAGAATTAAAACTCTAATGGACCAACATTAAGATATATAAATATAACTTTAAAAGTCTGAATACTTTTCCAGTTGCAAGATTTGACTATAATTTTATTGAATGAGAGTTTTAGTCAGAAAGAAGGGGCAGAAGGTATCAGTAATGAAAGTAGAAAAAGAAAAGACAGATATTAAAAGTGACTGTCCAAGTTCTGTGCAAGAGTAAAGTAACATTTGTCCCTAACACAGAGATGTATGTGGAGAGTTGCATCAGTGTGCACTGAGTATTCTGACCATATGGTGAGCCTTCACTAGGTTCAATGGATGCATCAGGTTATAGCTAGTAATATCTTTCCTATTCCCAGTCCCTCTGCCTAGAATGCATCTGTATTGTGAAAGGGATACATCAGCTTAGTACAATTCAACATTCTATGACTCTGATTTCCCTTGTTCTGATTCCAGTCCCAGCAATCCAACTTGTACTGATTACTTTCTTTTCCAGTGTAGGTTAGCTCATGGGAAGAGAATGCATTATTCATGTCCTCTCAAATATACTGGTTGCCCTGACAGTTGTTTCTTATTGTATGAGCTGGACTTGAGGCAATGGGTTGGAGCTGCAGGTGCTTGTACTTCTGTTTCTGGGACAGATCTGTTTCTTTTGGAACATTGATACTATTCTGGTTTTATAAATCAGTCTTATCAACTTAGTTACTGTGACGCCACCCCAGCAGTCTTCAGTATGCTAATCTAGTGCCTAAGCTCTAGGGTCACTCCTGACCCTGGTGAATTGTACATTAAAGCTGCTTAGAAAGCAGCGTGCCAACCCCCTGCTGGGCAGTTGAGTCAACTTGTCTACAGTTCTCCGAGAAAAAAGTAGAGGCTAATGAATCTGTGAGATCTTTTTAAAAGATTGTCACTGATCAGATCTCTAACATAAGCAATAAGAGAAAACTGCCAAGGGCGCCTTACAATATGATACCAAGTAAATGTTATAAAATTTTATTTCCTAGGGAGGTCAAGGGGAAAACTATATTATAAATGTTATGCTGTTTAAAATGCTTTTTTATAAGTATGAAGATTTACTACAAGCTGTCTTTGGCCTTTGAAAATGTGAAATTAAATTCCAGAAGGAATGCATTATTTACTAGTAAGTTGTCACAGGAAGGAAAGCAGAGTGGCAGCTTGCTCCATCGAGTCACATCTTCACTTTTCCCCAGCAGCATTTCTTTGGAGTAATAACTGGGAATGGGGAGTGGCTGGAGGAAGTTACGCATCAGGCCCCTTTGTCACTTTATGTGAAGGTAAATGAGAGCGAGTTAGGCAACATGGAAAGAGCACTGGACTAGGGGTCGGACTCACAGCACTGTGTTAGCGCTACTCATCTTCAACCACACTTATGGGCACATTACTCACCTCTGTGGAGTTGAACTTAGTAATTTTTCAGATCTGTTCAAAATTCACATTCTGTGATCCTGTCACTGTGTCAGACAAGTAAGCAAAAAATAAAAAAATGACACAATCAGACTTCTCTTGGCATGTATTTTGTATCACCCTACTTGATGACAGAGCCAAAAGTAGGCAAATGTTGATTTTGGAGAGAAAAAATCCTTGTAAATAAAAAGAAAGGAAAAAGAAATGATTTCTCTAGTCGGGTTTTGTGTGGGGTGAAGGGAGGTTCTCAAGCAGATCCCAAATATAAGGGGGAAAATTTCCAGTGTTCCCTGCTACTTTACAAGAGTGACAAAAGTAAGAATTTGATTTCTGGACTATACTTATGTATCTACAGTTGCAGCATGGAAAATGTCATGGTTGTGGACAATTTGTCTTACATGTCATAGGCCAGATTCCACTATTATGTAATTCTAATAGAGAATCCCTATAGAGTTACATGCAGAAAGACAGATGGACACATGTGTTTTTTGTAATCTTCTTCCTTCCTCTCATTTTTTCCATTACTGACATTTAGATGGAATTATAGACATTAGACCACTATGGGGCCCGCTGTCCCATCACATTTATTCCCTGAGGTATTGTTTCCTATCAAATGTTTTCTTAGCGCTCTGGCTAATACACAGTGTTTCCACTACTTTGCTTCCAATACTTTTAAGGAAATATATTTCTCATTGAACGTTCATTTATTTTAACTAACTATTTTCCCTACTTATTATGCTAAATATGCCTTTTTCCCATATCATATTTACCAGACATTTTAATGCCTATTTTTTCCATATCAATTTCAGGATAATTTTTCCAGAAATTAGTTCTATTCCCATTGAAAATTTTTTTTTCAAAAACAGATGCTTAGAACATCTCCACTTTAAATAGCTTGCTTTTTCATCTCCTTATTAATAAAGAAAAGCATAAAAATAAAAATTACAGTGCTGTACCACGCATTGTTTGACAGAGAAATATGAGAAATAAATATGTATTTGTAAGCTGGTTACTATCGTCATCCTTTCTCATGTACACTGTAAGAAGGTTCTGTTTTTTACTTCCACAATGAATTTTCTAAGTCTCTTACACTTTCAAACTTGTTCTGTTAGCCTGTTTGAACTGGCTAAACACCTACATCATTCCGATGCTCCAAATGGCGTGTTTTAGTTCCTTTCTATCAATAAAATTTGGGAGACCTGCATGCCTGCAGAATTTTTTTGAGTAGGCCTCAATAAATTTTTGAATCATTGATTGTCACTGCCACATCATCTTAGCTTACTCTGTTAATTTATTTTGGCTTTATTTAATGAATTACTCAGGGTTGGACCTTTAAATAGGTGAATGCGTGGAGAGATGAGCTGCTCTTCTGTGTGTTGCAGTAGAATTCCAAGGCATAAATAAGTATTCTAATATTATGTTAGCTTAAGTTTGACTAATACTTCATTTTACTTTTCATATTAAATTTTATCACTTGGCAATATCACTATCTGTTCATTTGTTTATAATTGTACATTGTCTTCCATGGTATACATTGCTCGTATTACTTAAAGTATCTAGGTTTTTTCTCAGAGAACTGTAAATTATGCTTAGTTATAATAAGCACAAGGAAATAAGATTGTAGGATATAAGGGCAGTAATAGGTGGAAGAAAATTAGAAAAAATGGAATTAAGATATTATAGTTTAGAATTACAAAAGTGAAGATCTATATAATAAAAATCAGTGTAAGGATGACAGCTTTAATAATTGGCTGAAGAAAGACAAAAATAAGGAAAACTTTTTAGTAGCACTAGAAAACAGAGAAGTAGTCTTTAGTGGATCAGAAACACCAAGGAATTCCTGGAACCTGTGAACTATACGTCATTTGTAAAGACACATTTTATACAACATGGGCAAAAATTGAATAGGGATAACAATATTTCTATCAAACAAAGTAGAATTTATGGTAAAGCATAATGTAAAGAATCACCTTTCATTGAGTAAAATTAAAACTCACAGAGAAAAATGTCATTGCCGTGAATGCTAATAAACTAAATAGCATCATTGACATACAAAAATTAAAACTGTTAAAAATACACGAAGAAATGGACAAAACGATCATCATAGTGGGCCTGAAGTATACTTGTCAGCGTTAAATTATAGGAAAAAATAAACATTAGAATTGATAAAAATTAAGTGGATTTAATTGACATATATAGCTTTACTTTCATGTTTCAGAATTTAAAAATACAGATTATTCTCAAATATGTGTCAGAAATCAAATATTGATGATATGCAATACAAAGTCAGTCATTTCTGAAAAGCAGAATTATTGGCCACTTTCATAGATCACAGTGCATTAAAACTGTTCATATATAACAAAAAGATAAATTGGAAGGAAAAAACTCACTTAGAACCTGAAAAGCATTCTCCTAAATAACAAAGAAGAAATCAAAAGTCATAATTAAATTATAACATTTTAGAAAATTAATTGTTCTATCAACATAACATAAAAACTCAAGATACATGGTCAAAGCTATACTCAGAGGAAATTATGTAGCTTTAAATATTTTATTATTATTAAGAAATAATGAAAAAATTTTAACTAAGCATTCAACCGTAGAAATTAGAAAAACAGCACCTTTCTCTTTCTCACTCTGCTGCCTTCCCCAAATAAATATATACATGAGAAGAAGGAAAGTAGAAGAAAAAATTGAAAAAATAAACTTATGAAATGGGAAGAAATAAATAAGAGATAATGGGCAAACACAATAATAATAGAGAAACCTCCAACAGATAACGAGGATATTAAGAGAGAAATGCAACTAGTAATGAGCGAAGGAATGTAACTACAGATACTGAAGACATTTTAAAATATATTTGACAATACAATGTAGCAAATAGGAATTAACGTTTGGTGAAATTGAGAATTTCTATAAAAGTTGGTAGTAACCAATACTAACTTGAGAGGATTTTAGAATTGTTCATGGGAGTAATTGAGAAAGAATTTGTTATTTTAAAAAAAAAAAAAAAAAAAGCTATTGCCCAAGGAAATTCTAACCAAAGCAATCAGAAGGGAGGCATGGTTGAAATAAGATGAGACACAGAAAAAAAGGAGGCAAAATAAAATAACTTACAAATTATATTATTGTTAAATGGAAAACCCAAAAAGAATTAGCTGAAAGTACCTGGTCTAGTAAGAGTTTTATAAGAAGCCTAATTATCAAATTATTAAAGAGAAATAATTTTAATATATGCCAAGACAAATTTGTTAGAAAACAATGGGAAAAAAAAACCCATTTACTATAGTAACAAAGAATAAACTTGGCCAGAAATATATGCCATCTATATGAGGAAAGCTATAAAATTCTGAGTGACTTAAAAATCATTAAGAAGTGAATACATTTCTGAAATGATTAAAATCTAGTTCATGAGATATCAAGTCTCCCCAGATTAGATTTGCATCAATTTTAATATGTATCCTTGTGAGATTTGGATGGGAGTGGGGAGGTTGTTCCTGATCAACATTTACAAACATTGATAATACTTACAACTGGAGGTGTAAAAAGAATTATAGCTGATGGTTATTGCCCTTTCAGAAATTAAATTTAGATTTAATTCAGAAATTAAAATGATATAAAAGTAAAATAATTAAAAGTATGGTATAGGTGCTAAAAGACATGCAAAGATTGATGAAACAGAACAGAAAGTCTAAATGTAGACCCACAATCTGGCATATATAATTGTGTTATTGTATATAACAGAGTAGGGTGTATTTCGTTATTTTTAAGTAAGATACTTGTGAATGAAAGACACCACTTTGTGTATCTCCAAGAAAGTAAAATATGACTTCAATTTACTATGACAAGCTATTGATCATAATGTGCATACTGATTTCAAAAATATTAAATTGCGGAAAAAGTATGTAATAGTTGAAACAAATATGAATTTAGTATATGGTGACAATTCAGATCATCAGAGAATGGATAACTGGTCAGATGTTATAAGACTCCAATAGCAGTTAGGGGAAAAAATTAAGTTGGATTATAAGATTAAATGTAATACATGTATAAAAGTACTAGGGAAAATACAGGTTTATATATCACATTAAAATGAGGAAGGCTGTTTTAAAAGCAAGGCACTATAGTTGAATATTATAAGGATAATTATTTTGGCTCCTTAAAAAATTAAATCTTTTATATAGCAAAAACCTCTCCAAATTAAGACAATTGACAAATGAAAAGTGCAGAAACGAAAGTATTTGCAAGATAGGTGATAAAGGTACATTTTACACTTTAATAAGGCAGGATGCTAATTTTGGAGTCCATGTTAGGTGGTAGAGAGGACATAAGACTGCAAGCAGGGTATAAGCATTGACCCCCCGTTCTGCCAAAGGGCCAGGAGGAAGACTGGTTGGTAACAACATCCAATCCCTGTAATTATGGAAAATAAAATATAACTGTTTAATTTTAGAAGCCATCTAGTCCCTTCAGCATAATTTCCAGAGGTGCCTTCAATGCTAACCAGCTCTCAGAGCTACTGTGATGACCACATTTTGAGTACTCTATGAACTCTATAATATTAGGTAGCACTGATAGTTTGCTGTCTAACCACTACTTCTTGGTTTTCCCCTAATGTTTTTGAATATTGTTTTAATTTACGATTGCACTTATTAATGGATTTTTGCTGAATGGTTCTCTTTTATTTTTGGTTTGGCATTAAACATTTCATTTTTAAATATAAATGATTCTGAGTTTGTATGGTTTATGAGTAATGTGGCATCTCAAATTTCCAGTTTTAAATTTCATTTTTGTACTCCTTACTTTTTTAGATCATTAAGGAAGAAGTTGTGAACACTCTATCTGTAAATGTGCCCAGGTTTTTAGTTTTCTTAAACAGGGAACCCCATTTGTTATAAACCTTCTTTTTCTTGATAACTTTTTGTTTTAACATGGGTATTTTTGCTTGATATAATTAAACTTTCTGAAGAGTGTAAAGAGATCGATGGGATTATCATGAATGCTATTTAAATATGGCTGTTCATATCACTTTCAAAAGAGAATTAATTTATATGCCTAGATGGATGGTTTGTCTTCAGTACCCATTTGTTGTTGTTGTTGTTGTTTTCCCCAGAGCTTAACTCTGTGTCTATAGATCTATATCTATAATGGTGGATCATAACATGGATATACTTTAGCTGTTCTGCTCTGAGCTGTATTTGTTACAGCAGAACCTTGATATTTCCACACATAACATTCCATTTAAAGGACTTGCGAACAATTCCAAAGGTATAATTTAACGACTCTTAATATATTCATTCAGTGAATTTTGACCAAGGCATAGATTTGAAGTACTGTACTAGAGAGACACTTAGCTAGGTCATAAGCCTCGCAGATTACTTGGTATTCACATAACCCCTCTGTGTTGTACTTTTCTTGCTATACGTGTAGTAATTCTTAGGAAGTAATTTTTAAAATCTTGTTTATGAAAAAGGCTATCGAGTAGGAGAAAACTTTGGTAGAACTGAAAGGCAATTCCATTGCGATGTGAGGATAAGGGCATGAAACGTGACTCTCAAGAAAATATGATTTGGGAGACAGAAGCCTGTGTAAACAGTTCCATATTTATAATTTGGGGATTCACAAAGGTTGGAGGACATAACCCTTGGTTTGTTTTTGTTTTTTGTTGTTCTTGTTGTTTTCTTCCACACACAGGATATATACATTTAAGATAATGAATGCTGATTGCCATTTAGTATATGGCTTTTACTTGCAGTGTCCAAATTCATTATATCTTGTTTAAAGTTTCCCTTGATTATGGAATAATTGATAGAAAAGTAACTTCTGCAGCACTAATGCTAATAGATAAGCATATAGATATCTTTACTGTTTAAAGTAGATAAACAAACAAAAAGAGCAAAAAGGGGAGTCCAGATCATTTATAGTATGAAAAGTAAAGAAAGTGAACATTGATAGTGGTAAAGGAGCTTAATGTGCAACCATCTTCCAGACTCTATGTAATCCTTTTGTGCTCCAGGAAAAATAAAGGATAATAGACTATTACAGTCTTCATGGGAAACTAGTTCAGTCAGAGCCGCAATTCTACATTCTTTCATTAATTCAGAAAACATTTTTTTAGTTCCTACTATATGCTAGGCATTTTGCCAGCTGAAGAAATGGAGCTGAAAAAAATAAATAAAACTCTAAGCCCAAGATACTAACAGTCTAGAAAGAGAGATAGAAATAAAATTTGCTATGATACACCAACTGGTCATGTTAAGGGAACAGAAAAATGCCTGCCTCACGTGTAAGTTAGAGGCCTCCTGGAGCTCACTGTGAAGGAGGTATAGGGATCAACTGGTGAGGCAGGAGGGAAGGCAGTGGGGAGCAGTGCACACCTGTGGAAAAGCATGAGCAGAGGTGTGGGCAAGCCAAGATGCAACCAGGGCACTGCTAGCAATGATCTGACAGGTAGTATGGCAGTTGAGAGTGGCCCTTGTGGCAGGCTGAGTTGGAGATTGAATTTTAGACCCACACATACCAGCTAAGTGGCTTAGAGCAAATGATGTAACCTTTCTGAGATTCAGTTTCCTCATCTGTAAAATGAGGATGGTCACATCTGCCTCACAGAATAAATTGTGAAGACTAGAGATCATATGTCTACCAAAGTATTTAGCACAATGTGTATCCCACAGTGGGCACATGGTGTAAGTCTGTTATTATATACTCAGAGACAGAAATGATAAGGACTTTAACAATACTTTGTTTACACAGAGGTAGGCTGGGTCATCGGTGAGACCACTAGGCTCAGAAACTCATAGAACAACCACTGCAGTGAAGATGTTGATGTTCCTAGATTTATCCTAATGTTCCATTTATGTTGACTACATGTTTGACTTTTATTTCTAAGTAGTCATTTTTATTTGCATACTTATTTGCAGCATCAGAAGTTTTCTGCAAATTTGATTCTCCTGGATACAGAGGCATAGATTTGAAATTTGAGACTTCCTATGTCAGTTGCCTCCTTTCTGCATTCTATTTTGTGTGTGTGTGTGTGTGTGTGTGTGTGTGTGTGTGTGTGTGTATTTAAACTTCTGGTTTCTCAGTAAGGAAAGGAGATCTGTTTGACCCAAAATTCTGATGTACATCAGAATTGTTCTCTTGGCAAGTGTACAAAAATCCAATTAGTTTCCAAAGGACAAATTGTCTTTGGGGACTCAACTGATCTAAAATTCGTGACTGAGTCTGGAAGAAAATAGTACTCTAGGATTTTTTGAACGCCAGCAATGTACATTTTGAACTACGTGAAACTAGTTCTCATATAAATTCTGTTTACTTCTCTAGCTTATATTTGTGGGGGTTAATTTGCTTATTTTGACACACTAAGCATTCCTAAGAGAAAAGTATAAGACAATCTTTGGGTGTGTTTGTTAAAATGCACAAAAACGATGATAATCAACAATAACATTTGCTCAATCTCTTGGATTGTTATAGGGGTTTGCCAACTTGTTAATAAGATGGAGGAGAATACTGGCAAGGTTAAGCCTTTCAACCGAAATGACGAACAGTTTCTGGAAGCTTTTGTCATCTTTTGTGGCTTGGGGATCCAGAACACGCAGATGTATGAAGCAGTGGAGAGAGCCATGGCCAAGCAAATGGTCACATTGGAGGTGGGTGAAGTTTAGGGACCTCTCACTCCAGACAGCCAGACATTTAGCTTTGACCTTTCCCTCATAATCACTCATGGTGTGTGTGTGTTTGGTCATTATGTCCTCACCAAAATTATGTGATTCAGATGATGAGATCCTTATTATCCTCAACTAAAGAGTGAAAGAAATAAGACTCAGAATATTTAAGAAACTTGTCAAATGTCATATAACCAAACCACAACTCAGGATGTTTATCCCTTTAGGCCTTTGCTTTTTCTGTAGAAAGCAATATTGACTTTAATAACCATTGACACAGATAACTACTGCGACTTATCTGTCCCTTTCCCATTGCCTGATCTTTCCGTGAGAACAGTTGTGAAAAAAAATTAAAAACAAACAAACAACAACAAAAAACAGAAACCCTAGGCACTCTTAAGAGAATTAGAAACAAGGAAAAGAAACAATAAAATCAATGAAAAGCAGGAAGGGTTTTAACTCCTGGAATCATCTGAGAAACTATTTGAAACTACAAATTTATATACCCTACTTCTGAAAGTTCTGATTCAGCAAGTCTTGGGTAGAAGCTCGGAATCTGTATGACTACCAAGCTCCCCCAAGTGACTGAAGGTGCAGGTAGCGAGTAAAGAAATCACTGGCTCCCAGGTACTGACCGAGGAATGCTCTTTCTCACAAAGGACCGGCCAACTCCAACAGGGTCAGTCCTTTCTATATATGTTTCACTAACTGCCTTGAAATTATTCAATTGATGTAACATGGAGATTTCTTATCTAGATGAAATTAGAGAAAATCAGTGTTTGGGATATAATAACATTTCCCTCAATCTCTCTTAAGTACATAACTAACCTAAAGAGCTAGAGGGACATATGTTATATAAAATTTACCAGATAGTACCCTTTACTTTCTATGCCAAATATATTATACTAATAGGTTTACTATAGTATTATATAAAAGACGTTCAATTATAAACCAGTGGACATCTGTTTCAAGTATATATGTACACATATACACAAAAGTATATAGTTCAAATATAGTTTCAATTAGGTACATGTACACATGTACGTATGTGTACAAATAGCTTTAAATATACATATACACATATATACATGTATCTGTGTATGTGTTTATATATTTTATATATAATATTTAATCTAATTTTTTCAGTTCCATGGTTTCTCATTGAAAAATTGAATCTAAGCTATCAATTAGAAGTTATTTCTTTTTTTTAATGCTTTATTATGGAAAGTTTCAAATATATACAGAAGTAGAGAGAACAGCTTAATAAGCCCTCACGTCCTCATGATCCATTCAGTAATTATCAACCCATGGCCATTATCACTCCATCCATTCCCACCTCACTCCTCTGCACTTCCCTTCCCCTCCCATTGGCTTAGTTTGAAGCAATCCCACACTTTGTATTACTTTGTTCAAAATCTCTGAATATTTTCCTGATTGAGACTTACTTCCATCTTTGTAGCTCTCCTTCAGTTAATTATATGGATAATTAGGCTTTAACCTAGTATAAAAAGTTTTTTATTTCAGGTCATATGTGAAGTCATTTCTATGATCATAGATACAACTTTGAAAAAAAATGGTCCTTTCTTTATGAGGCCATTGGACAAAAGCCAAGGGCACAAATCCCTCAGGTCTTCAAAAGATAGTGAATTATTTTGACTTGGAAATTGTGATCATTCTAATAACAATAAAACAATGATGACAATAAAAATAACTAAATTTATCAAATGTTTCAAGTGTATTCTAATGCTTACGTGTATTAAAACAGTTAATCCTTATGCCCCATGTGTAAGATGTTATTTTTATCTTTTGTGTGTGATAAACTTTTTTTTAACTTAGAATTTATTGTGTCATTTCTTTATTCATATATCCATGTTGCACTGCACTTGTTAGTATTAGTCTAATTCATGGTCACAGTCTTACCTTTTCTTGGGGAACCACCACTATGGTCTCAGTAGCAACAGGTTATAGCCATGACCCATCAATTTCACATGTACAGGAGAGAGCAGTTGTGAGTTTCTTGAGGTTTCCTAGTGATTAATGGTTCAAATGGCAAAAAAGATGCAATGTAGTGCAGTATTGTAACAGTTCTAAATCATAAGATGGTACAAATATGTATCATTTGGCTTTAAATTTTTCATTACTTAAAATTTTAAAGACTGGTTGAAGAAATACTGGTTTGGGTTGCTGAATTACCTTACTCACCATTTAAAGTCTGAAAATGAGCTACCTTTTCATCAATGATTTTTAAGCTTTTGGGTTTTTTTTGTAAATCTGTGTAGTCTCTGTCAAAAATGAACTTTGAAAAAATATGCTTTCAAAGCACAATAGGTATTTTAAATACAACCACTACTTTGGTTTAAAAGAATGTTTTAAAAAATCGCTTTGCAGTTTGAGTAGCCCTTACATGAAATGCTTGGGACCAGAAGTGTTTTGTATTTTGCATTTTTTTTTCAGATTTTTGAAATATGTGCATTATACTTAACGGTTGAGCAGTCCAAATCCAAAAATCTCAAACCCAAAAATGTTTCAAAATCCAAAACTCTGAGCAGCAGCATGACACTCAAAAGGAAATGCTCACTAGAGCGTTTTGGATTTCAGATTTTTAGGTTTGGGGTGCTCAACCTGTACTTAGAAATGATGACTTTTGACAATGGAAATTCAGTTAATAAGCCTGATTTTTTAACTCTACTAAGTAATGGAACGTGTATAGGTTAGGAATTGAAAGCTGGGTCCTAAGTCTCCTTGTCCTCTCACTAGGTGTGAGCTTACAGCCAAATCATGAGACTCCCTGAGCCTCAGTGTCCTCAACTGTCAAGGGGTGGCTTTACAGGCCAGCACTACTCTCTTCTCAGCTCTTGAATTGTAGGAGTGTAAAGGGATCCTTAAATCTGTATGACTATGTCCCAGGCATCCAGTTTTTCTGTGTGAATTCTAGAATGGTTACAGGCCTCATCTGAGAGCCACTTCTAGACTACTTTCTTTCCAAATATTAACATCAAAATGTCAGATTATGCAAAGATTTTCCCTTTAATTCTGTACACAAGCAAAAATAACTAAAGGTCAATATTGTCTTAAAAAACAAAACAAAACAAAATAAATTTTCTGTCAAGTTTGAGCCAAAAGTTATTTCTAGGCTGGCTTATAAATAATGTGTTTGTTATAGCAATAATGTCAGAATGGAAGTTACAAGAGTTTTCTTTAAATGTAGGGAGTATAACTTTTTGTTTTTCAAAACAAGCGATGGAATCTAAATCTGGGTTTTTCACTGTTGAAGAAAGCAGCAAACAAGATTTGGCATTCTGAGGATTCTAATTATCTCTCCAGGAAGATTTAGCAGATTTCCAAGCTTGAAGTTCTAGTCTACATTTGGTAGTTCTCTCCTGTGTAACCTGGACTTCTTTTCCTACCCTGTAGGTTCTGTCGTATCATGCTTCAGCAGCAGAGGAAGAAACAAGAGAGCTACAGTCGTTGGCGGTAATTCTTTTTCTTTTTAAAAATTGCTAATTTCAGACACCAAATCTAACCAAATTTGGTAAATATTTAGATAGATACTCATAAAAATCTTTAATTAACTCTGCTTTCTTGCAGGGATACAAAGTCACTGATAATACAAAGCAAAAGTCATTAAATAACTTATACTGACTGTGTAATACAGTGTATGATTCTGATACTGTTTTCCAGTAATTGTTATAATCATTACATCTTTTTGGGGCCAAAATTAATTTTACTTTTCTTTTAGTTCCTAGGGAAATGGGGACCATGAGGTGGTTGTTTGGCTAGGGTAATAACAAAACAATTTATAGTTTGTTACTGATACCTGCTCTGTATTATCAAGAATTGAGAGTGATTTTAATTTCTGACCATACGGCTTATAAAATACTGTTTGAAATTGGGGTCAAATAAGGTCAGTTCCTGAATTCTCTTTGCATTATTTAGCACACAATGAGAGAAAAGCACATAGATATGTAAGTAGATGTATGTTGTAGGTCTTGGTTTGGAATGGCTTGGTTGAGATTAATGAAAATTTGAGGCACTTTAACACTTTACAACCAAGGTTGTCCTCCTGTGTTTAAATGTATTTGCGATGACATAGGTTAAGGGCCATGTGAGATGTGACAAGAGTTATGTAAGGAATGGGAAAAGTGTGAACAGATCATCGAGATTCTTTTTCTGTCATCCTCATCATAGTTTGCCACATGCTAAACTCTTTGTGCCCTTACGTCCATCTTCTCATGTAAACTGCACAACTGTGTTCTCATGTAAACTTCATAACTATGTTATGAAAGCCACACTGAAGCCTGGAGAAGCCCAGTGACTTGCTCAAGTTCACTGCTATGCAGTGGAAGAATGAGGATACAAGTTCACCATCCAGAGCTTGTGCACAGAACACTGTGCTGAGAGAGGAAAGAAGATCCAAATATTTTGACTTTGGCAATTCAAAGAATGCTGATGACATTAATTCATTAAAGTGGAAGTATTAAGATGAATATTAAGAATCACATGATTCAGTCTTCACCCTTCGTAGCTGCTCCTCCACTCTCTTTTACACAAACCATTGTAATTTTCGAATAGTCTGTATTCATTTCTTCCACCATTTACTTTTACCTTTTGCAGTTTCACTTCCCTGAAACTGTAGGTTTGATTTAGGACAAGATAAGTTTGAGGTGCTGGTTGAACAACCAAGTGAACGTCTTCAGCAATCAGAAAAGGCAGAACTCAAGCGATGATGGGGTGGTGTTTAGAACTAGAGGTGGAGATTTGGTAGTTAACATCCCATGGTAGTGAAATCATAGGGGTGCATCAATTGGAGAAAGTGCAGAGAGGTAGGGAAAGACTGAGAACAGAACTCCTGTGAATATAGGCTTAGATGGAAGGAACAGGAAAAGAAAACAGCTAAGAAGGTAGAGAAGTGGTACTTAAACAAGGAGGAAGATTTAGGATAGTGCAGTGGCACAGAAGGCAAAATAAAGCAGTTTCAAAAAGGGAGGAGATCTCATCAGTGGTAGGAAGGTTGAGAAATACGAGGATTGTGAAAAAACTGCTGTGGATTCGTTGATTAAGTGACTATTGAGAAAGCAGTTTCAGGGAAGTGAAACTGCAAAAGGTAAAAGTAAATAGTGGAAGAAATGAATGTAGACTATTCAAAAATTATAATGTTTTGTGTAAAAGAGAGTGGAGGAGCAGCTATGAAGGGTGTTGCCTGAATCATGTGAAGTTTTTTATTGTTTGGTTAGGTTTTGAATGTGTGAGCAGACCTTGCTCACAAGCAAGAGAGGCAGAATGTTCTTAGACAAAGGCGAAGGCACAGGAGTCAGTGTGAGACTGACAATGCAAGACAGTGAAGACATAAGGACCTTGAAGAGGCCTAGGCATGAAAGAGCAACATTTCTTTTGCCCAAACAAGAGGATACAGATAATAATAATAGCTACATTTGTTGAGCACTTCCTGTATACCAAGCATGTTTTAACTTCTTTTTGTGAGTCAACTAAGTTTACTGAATCCACAACCTACATGGTCAGTATTGTTAGCAGTTTCTAAGAGAGAATTTGTGGCTTAGAGAGTTTCGATTGTGCTTCTCAGGATCTCATTAGGTTGTAAGGAGGGAATGGTGCCAGTATTAAATCCAGGCAGTCTGTATCCAGAGCCCACACAAGATTGCACAGCACAGGAGAGAGAGTAAATTAGTCAGGAACAAAGTAAATTGAGAACTTGTAAACATTATCAGTTAAATCCATGAGTAAGAAACTGAGTCATTTGCCAGTGAAACTGAGTTAACTGCCAAGAAAAACAATTCTAGGAACTTTAGATACTAATTTTACCTGAAAGGTTAAGGTCCTTTTTGGGTTAACCTCATATGGAATTGTCTGTATTTATTTTGTGTGTTGATGACAGTGTTTGAAGTAATGAGCAGTGTTTCAATTATTTACAAAGCTTTACAGGTTTAAAGTATTATTTACCTCAGGCTTAACTGGCCCATTTGTCTATTCTTCCTAGAAGGATGTAGTTTTCAAGCAGTATGTTTGGTGATTTGGAAATTATCTACATATTGAAGTGCCTGCAGGCACTGTAGGGTAATTTCTAAAATGAAGGTGAGGGTTACACTCTACCATTATATGTGTTGTTCTAGGTGAAAAAAAAAAAATAAAGCAAGTAATTTCTAAAAATTATATTCAAGTTTGTTTTTCACTTTGAAAATAGTAGTCTTTCAGAAAAACCTGAAAATTATTTTCTCAATTACGTTCATAATTTTAGCAAGAGAAAAATACTTCGGAATAACTGAAAATTGCTGTATTGCAGTATTGTTCAAAACCAGCTGTTGTTGCATTCAGAAAATAGATTTCTGGCAGCTGCATTGATAAATTTAGGGTTATATAGCTTGTAGGTCAAGTAATTCACTTAAATTGGTTGAAATTCAGCAATTGATTTCAGTTCTAGTTTTCTGTCAACCAAATAAAAATTCCTGTACAGCCCTAGCTACACAGGTGTTTGTATCATCCAGCAATCACCAAAATTGCTGTCATTTGTCTGATTATCTCAATTTAAAACCTAAAATAAATGGAAAAGCTATCAAATATTTTCTTAACTTTTATTTTAACAAATTTATTCTTAAGAGAATTAAATCTACTAAATATTTATACCTGTAGCCACATAAAGTTCTCCAGTTGTAACAAAGTAATTAGTGGATAGGAAATTCAGAATCCTTATTTTTTCCACTTCTGTTGCTTGAGTGTTTTATCCCATTATAAATCTAACCTTCTCTTGGCTTAAAATTGGGTGTAGCATAAATTAGGCATTAAACTGAGCATTTTGCCATATACCTTTTAATGATCCTTGGTTGCAAGTTGCTGAGATAATAATAAAAGGACCCCAGTTAACCTATTATGGTATTAGAAAGTTAATTAATTATCAGAATATAATAAGCATTTATTTATTATCTGAACAACTAGGAAGTAAATATTTGATTCATTGATTGACTGACAGCCTTTTTTGCCTTCTGTAGGAGATCGGTCAGGGTGGCGGGAAAAACTGTGGAAAGATGCAAACCTTCTTGGAAGGCTGGGAGGTTTTATAAAAGCTTCAGAAAAGGATTTGGCTGAAGGCAGCCAGATTCTCTTATCTGGTGCCTAAAAGCTTAGGTTAGATAAAAAGGGGGTAGGGGCGACCATGTTAATTACCCACAAGTGTATTGACTCAAGGCCTGTGTCATTAAATCTGTACTAAATAAATGCCCGCAGCACCAGCTTGTCAGGGCTGTGGCTGCTACAACTCTTTCTGTGGGTAACCTGGTCCCCTGGCCCGCTCTTCCATTGGATATCTGTGTCAGAGTGCATTTTCTCATCCGTCGCTCTGTCAGGGTCTGCGAGTCAGACCCAGCAGCCTTCCTTTCTTGTTAGAGCAGTAAAATATATATATTAGGGTTTGCTTTTATAAAATAGCTTCTCATTTTTGTCACAGAGTCAGTGCTGATTCAGTTCAGTCCTTATAGCTTAGCTGACCATTTAGGCAGTATTTCTTAGGCCAGAATTTTCCTCATCTTGACCTTAACCTTTCAGAGCCAAAAACTTCATATGACCCTGTCTTGATCAGGCATGTGTGTGATTGCTGCAGGTGACAGCAGTAAGGGCCAGAGACAGGTACCTGACCCAAATCTCTGATGCCTAACATTTGATCAGTGTTACGGCACTGATCAAGTTCCTTATGTCAAGATGACCATCATATTCCTTCACTTTCTGAAAACTCTGCATGGATGGCCAGATTATAAATGGAAAAATTTTGAGCAGATAATTTAACAAAGAAGTGTTGGCCCTACTATCTTGATAACCACTATCACTGAACTGTAATTACTTATGGCATCCAGTAAGGCAGTGGTCCCCAACCTTTTTGGCACCAGGGACTGATTTTGTGGAAGACGGTTTTTCCAGGGGTTGGTGGAGGGATGAGGAATGGAGACATAGTGGGTATGGGAATAGTTTCGGGATGAAACTGTTTCACCTCAGATTATCAGGCATTAGATTCTCATAAGGAGTATGCAACCAAGATATCCCTCGCATGTGCAGTTCTCACGCTCCTATGAGAATCTCATGCTGTCACTGATCTGACAGGAGGCGAAGCTCAGGCAGTAATTCTCACTCCCACTGCTCACCACGTCCTGCTATGTGGCCTGGTTCCCAACCAGCAACGGTCGGGTACCAGTCCACAACTCAGTGATTGGGAAGCCCTGAAGTAAGACATCATCTTCCTCAAACAGTCCTAGAAATCCTCTGCAACAATACTTTGGACTTTCTGTATACCATCAATTGAGATATTGATTTTTGTAGACATACGTAACATTAACTGGGCTACATGTTTTTCACACTGGCAAGACTTATTAGATTTTCTGTTTGATTCTTCCTGCCTTCATGTGACAAGCTAATCTTGTCTGTTTTGATTTGATTTTACTAGTGGGTTACTTCCAATGATAGGCTTAGCCCCAAAGTATGAGGGCACCGTTCTTGAGCTTCTTCTGTGCTAACTACTGTGTATAGTTCTAAATACCATAGTTTTAGTAAAATTTTTTTATTCGGAACTCAGTAACCAAGATGGTAATCAGATCTGTGTATATTATTCCCAATTGCAATCATAAATTTATTCTATAGTTTTTCTTATAAATGTATGCATATTATATCAGAATCTTAGCATTATTACATGCTTTCTATATGATTTTGAAAAACTATAAGCACATTATAAAGCTTTTTATAGTTGGTGCCTCTTTCTTATTGAGATTTAAAGGGATTCACTTATATAATGTTAGAAAAAAAGGAAAAATCATATAACATGTTGATGCTGTTATTAAAGAAAATATACTAGTCCAGTCCCACTGTGCCTGATTCACCTCTTTACTGTCTGCAAGATTTACTGAGTTTCATACTCACTCCCTTTTTAAAAGTAGTTTTCTTTCTTATCTGTCTTTGGATTCACTTCCCTCTTGGAAAAAGATAAATTCTAAAAGCCTTATAAACTAATTGTGTGGTTTCTTCTTTAAAAACACTCCTTTTGTGCATGTGGAAAGTGGAGAAGAGAGATAATAAATAGTCTTCCATAAGGTGTAATGTGGCGGCTGTCAAGATGGCTTTATTCAGAGACCTGGAATTAAACTGTTCTCCATTAAGAAGCATCCTGTGAGGGTAGGGGTGGTGGTCAGGGCTGATAAGAAGAGCTTAAAACACCTGGCAGAAGATGTCTCCTTGCAGCTACTGATATAACTCATCAAATATCTAATACAAATAATTTCTTTAAAAAATGGATTATTGAGATTGAAACCTTTTTTCCTGTTAACTGTTTATATTGAATAAATACCAAGGAGCAATATAACAAAATGCCTTTATACAACACTGAGGCTAATTGGAAGAATTTTATGAAAGATCAAGTTCTGTCACTGCCCTTCTTTTCACACTTACTTTAATAAATAACTTTCTGAATAAAGAGCCTTTTCTTTTCTTAGCAGTTGGCTATTAGGAATTGTTTCCAGTTTCCATAATTTTTATTTTGGCTCTTAAGATTTCATGCTTCAGACCTAAGGCAAGCAGAAGGCCTTTGATAGCAGTATGACCCTTTTTTGTACAAAGATTACACAACTGAGCAAATTGCATAGCCATGTAGCCACATGTCTTTATTTTCTGCTGAAGTTACCAGAGACTTTACTGTAGCCTAAATATAGACCTTTCTCATGAGGCAGCCACTAGAAATTAGAAATGTAATAATTTTTAAATGATCATTATATTTACTTTACCCAAGTACATTATTTTCTACAAACACATGCTTTATGGGCTTCAAGGAGACCATACATTAAAAGTTTCTTCTCTATTGAATAAACAAAAAGGCACTCTCTATACTTGTGTAAAAGGGACACAAGTATGTCCCTTTTGTTGTGTGAATAGCCATTATAATGATAAAAAGTTGAACAAAAGGAGGGCTGTCATTTGTCTTAAGTGAGGCGTTGATAAAGCTCAGGAAAGATTCTCTTTAATGAAAAGAGTAAAATGTGGACTCACATTCTGTATCATTGTGTTGTTAGGGATCACTTGGGCAAACTACTAACATACTTCCTTCTGTTATTCCACTTAAAAAATATGTATTTCAAATATGTATCTATCTTTCCCTTCAGGCTGTTAGTTCTTGGTGATAATAATAATAGCTATCATTTAGTGATTGCTTTATATGAGCTTGGTTTATGTGTTTTGTAGAATTATTGAATCAATGAATGAATCAGCGAATGGATCTGGAAAACCCAGACTTTTAGAGATCCTATAATCTAGCATGAAGGAAAAAGAAACACAGATCAAGCTCCTTCAATACATTTAATAAGATTTTGCTTTCTTTTCCCTTAAAGTAATTTAGAAACTAGAAATAATTCGAGAGTTTATTAAATATATAAAACAGCCTACAAACGGGTGATAGAGCCAGCCATGTTGAGGGACACTTAGGTAACGTTTTCATTGTCAGCTTTCATATTTGTGACTGTAGCAAGATGGAGAGCATTGTGTGCTAGAGAAAGAGAGATACCTAGGTTCAAATTCCAGGTATGTGATGTCAGGCAAATATGTGACTTATTTGTGCTTCAGTTTCTTTCTCTGTAAAATGAGGATAATAAAAGAATTTACCTCACAGAATCAGAGCATATGTACCAATAACTAGAGTTCCTGGTACATATGCTCCATTAAGTATTAGTTTTTGTTCATAGTGGCAATAGGTAGGGGAAGGGATGTCAATTTACAATATCTAGTAGCAATACCATTGAGATCTTTATGTTCCTATGATGTTCCAAGCCTTTTTGCACTAGCCATTCCAATAATAAGCACTCAAAAAATTATATGCTCATTTTTTTGGCCAGGTGTGGTGGCTCACGCCTGTAATCCCAACACTTTGGGAGGCCAAGGTGAACAGATCACTTGAGCTCAGGAGTGTGAGACCAGCCTGGCCAACATGGTGAAACCCCTTCTCTACTGAAAATACAAAAATTAGCCAGTGTGGTGTCACGCACCTGTAGTCCCAGCTACTCGGGACGCTGAGGCAGGAGAGTCGCTTGAACACGGAAGGTGGAGGTTGCGGTGAGCCAAGATCATGCCACTGCACTCCAGCCTGGATGACAGAGTGAGACTCCGTCTCAAGAAAAAAGAAAAAAAAGAAATTATACACTCATGTTTAAATTAGCTTAAGTTGAATTAGGTAGGTGGAAAGCTTACTGGAGGAAAATGTGTCATATTTTGTAAGCACAAAATAGTGTAAACCTTTTATTCAGAATGTATAACCAATTCTCTACTTATGGGGAGCAATCTGGAATTCACCATTTTCAGTAACTTCCTACAAAAGCAACTAAAAATTGGAAAACTGGTCACTGCTTTCTCATCCTGGGTTTCCAGTGTTGTTGGAAGTGAGAGAATCAAATCTTAATGATTATTAAGACAAACTGTAACAGATTTTTAAAAATTATAGCAATGGAGTATTTGTTGTGTAGAAGAAAGAAGAAACTCAATTATCATTAAAATTTTTCAAAAGGAAATAAATTGAATAATTGAACTTTAAGAGAAAAAGGCATGTACCATAACATATTGGTTGTTTCTGCCACAGTATAGTTCATTACTAATATGAATATTTATACTATAGCTCTGTGCCAAATGAAATTTATATGAAATATTTCTGCATAATATGGAGAACTGATTAGGTACTAGATGATTTAAAGACGCATTAATTTATTCATTCAATATTTAACTCCTATTCTATGCAGGCATTATATTAGGTGCTCCGAATATAACAATGAATAAAAAGTCATATATAAGATAATTATGCAATTTATATAATTACAATTAGGAAAAAGAGGTAGGACTGTAAAGTGTAAAACATTGTGAAATTACATAGAAACATATCCTAGAGTGAATGGTCTGAGATACATATCATTATCCAGATCTTTTCAAATGTCTCAATTACCTTTCTTGGTGCTCCACTCCTTCCTAATCAGTGCTTTAATTTTCACATAGGAGACATGGCAAGTCTGTGATTTCAACCTACACTGTAATTCACCAACCTGTAGGATAAGACTACACTTGGGTTTTGTCTACATCAGTGCTACAAGAAATAGGCTGTTTTAAGAAAGCCATAAAAATTCCCTAGTTTTCAGACCATTATTTGAGCCAAAAATTTAAAGTCCAGAACCCTTCATTTTCTTTCTTTAATCTCTCCGACACAGCAAGAAGCAGCCAACCCACTTACAGTTTCTGCCCATCACTCTGTAATATGGCAGTCACCACTGGGTCCACAAAAAGGCATTTTGTTCTAAAATGTTCACTTAAAATGACTGTTAACTACCATTTACTACCAATAACCTATCCCTAATGCAGTAGTTCTCAAATTTCAGCATTCATCAGAATCACCTGGAAGGTTTTTATAACACAGATTGCTGAGCCCAACTCCCAGGGTTTCTGATTCAGTAGGTCTGTGTTGGGGCCCAAGAATTTGTATTTTTAACAAGTTCCCAGATGCTGATATTGCTGGTCCAGGAACTTAACTTTGAGAGCCACTGCTCTAATGGAAACGGGTCCCCCTCTGCCTTCAAACCCATCAGGTCAAGTATCCAAACCCCAATTTCTATCCTTGAGAGTCTGTTGCCTACACATGCTTTTGTGGCAAAATAGAGCACCAACAGGGTTCAATTGCGGGTAGTAGGAACTACTGTAGCTATTTTAAGCAGGAAAGAATTTAACTAAGTACTTTCAAATCATTGGAAAGGGTAGATAAGTCATCCCAGGAATAAGTCCTACAACAAAATTGCAGATTTGGCTCACTATGGAAACTTCCACGTTCGTAGGCCAGAGTCAGAAAGCTGCTGGCAGAACTGCAAGCTGCCGGACTGTAGTATTCCCTCTAGAGTCATGTCCCCCGAAAATAATAATGAGTTTCCCGTGTGTCACTGCATTCGTTTGAAATTCAAGTCTCAAGTTTACCTCATTGCCGAAACCAAATCTATCTGGAACCCTAGTTGCAAGGGAGTCAAGGAAATGTATTTTTGTTAGCTGTCTAGCCTTTTCAGAAGATGAAGACTCACTAGAAAAAGGTTGAAACAGATGTTGATGGAGCCTTGCTGTCACAAGGACTAGTGAATGTTTCCCTGATGCAGCTGAGACACAAAAAAAGTTAAAGAATTAGCTATGTGAAAACATGGGAATATGCATTCTAGGCAGAGAAGAAACAAAGAGACCTGGAAGACAGCCTTCTTCTTCTCTCTTGTGAGAGAGAGATTATTAATTAACCTTAAAAATAGATGGCAAATATATACACACCTCCCCATCCCTGAAAAAAAAAAAAAAAACAAAGACAGATGACAATTTCAGAAAAGTCAGTTTTTAAAATTTAGAACATTATTGCAATAAGAAGAGAGGCTACCACATACTGAGTCTAACCCTCCACTACTTCAACCCAGTAGAGGCTAGGGTCCTCTGTTTAAACCAGGAGCTGTGAAATATCACTCCTTCTACTACCTGTGAGGAAGCAGGACCAAAGTGATGTGTATGGAATCGAGCATGAAAAATACAACATGGTCATAACTGCCAAGGTGCACCCATCCATGTACCTTAAATGCTGAGAAAATCACAGATTGAGTTTAGGCCCTGTACAGGAAAGTCAATGGCAAGATCTAGATGCCACTCACAGTATGGCATTTAGTTTCAAAGTGAGGAGGCAGTAAGAGGTGTTTGAGTCCTGTGGATGCAGAGATAAATGTGTTAACATCTCAGAAAATGTTAAACCTTAGAGATAGTCTACTCCAACTTCCTTCTTTTACACATTCAAAAAAGCAGGCAGAGAGGTTGAACATCTTGTTCAGGGTGACAAAGTCAGTGAAACATCTGGACTAGTACCACCAATAGCAGACATTCCTTTTTATCACTTGCTTCACTTTGCTTTTAAGTTTCTGTTTGTGGTAGTCATCTCATGCTGAAATGTAAATATGGTAGCTGATCTAGCATTTTGTCAGCTGGACATCAGTTTACTTTTTAGCTCCTTATCAGTCAGATGGTATTTAGAACAATTAGCTTGAAGGTCACTGCAAAATTAAAATATTTTTATAACTCTGACTACTGCTTTAACTCAAGACATTCCTGCACTTAAAGATTAACTCTCGTTCCACTGTTAGTGGCTCTTCATGTCCAGAGTTGAATTTTTTTTTAATTTTTAATTTTTGCAAGAATGGTGAAAAAAGGGCCATGGTATTAGAAAAGGATCATAAAAAGGTGACTTATGATATAATTCCTTTGAAGAGTCATTAGAGGCCAACTAGTTTCTTTATTAGTTTGAGTGGCAGATACAATTAAAGAACCCATAAGAATACATATACCATCAAATTGTCAGATTGAATCTTTAATCCAATGAGCTTTGTTTTTTTATTTTTTTGCATTCCATATTTGGTTAATTTGACATTAAAACAATAGTCCCATAAGAGCTTGACTGTATTTGAGTTAAACACTAATATCTAAACTGTTTTGTCCAAGAATTCAGACATTGTGCTCTCATATAAATAAGCAATATTGGGTGGTATTAGGTGGTATCACAGTTCCAGTGGTTTTGAACTACCATAAAAATACATATATATATTTACATTTATAGTACCTTATTGTTTTACAGAATCTTTAAAATATGTTCTTTGTGTTAGGCTTCAAAACCATAATGCAATAATAAAATCCCCTGAAGAAAATCAAACTCAGAAATCTCATTTTCTAATTCTAATGAATAAAACAGTCACTAAAACAAGAAACTCTGAAAATCTGGAACTGTATATACATCCTATGCCAGAAATACCACATCCTTTATTCCCTGCTATTAGTAAATTTATTTCCTGCTATTAGTAAAATGTATAATATTTTATCCTACAATGTGATAAGTAAAAATAATAGGTAATTATGTTTTACTTAAAAATCACCTTTATCCCAAGCCTTTCTAAGTTCAACAGAAAGTTGAATTTTCTTGTGATGGTCAAAGAAGCATAGTACAAGAGCTTGAAAGGATTTCTGACTTCTCATGGCTTGTTAATAATCGATCCCAGAATTCTGAACCTGTGTATCACTGACCACAAGACTCTTATGGAAAATGTTTGCATGTCCCCACTGTGTCAGCTCAGAATGTTTGAGTTGTAGTGTGGTGTGACCAAACAAGCAAAAGAAAAGATTATTTTATCTTAGAGAGAGATTAGGAATTACAGTAGATAATGGAAAGAGGCACAAGCTGTGCTGGCTTCTATCCTGTAGCTTTTAGAATGTTCTTTGTGGAAGGAAAGAAAGAAAACTTCCTGCTGTAAGAATAATGATGCCCTAAGGAAAAAAACATCTGTTCTCCTGTCCATTGCACTGTATTTTAAGGAAAGCAGCTGTTATCTGCTTTGAGTTAAAAGATGGGCTTGTTCCCACCTCCACACTTCCCAAACTTGAGTTACCGCTCCATCTCTCATGTTGGAGGCTGGTATAAACAACTAAGCCCTTTATCTAAATATTTTAATCCTTCTCTCTTCCCTTATTTCGGCCCACACATTAGCCTATGGAATTGACTTAACAGAATGTGTATTTTCTGGTCAGTTTTGGACTTGGGAAAAAATACTTAGTTTGAATGAAGAGGGTGACATTCATGGAAAGTTTAAACAAGTCTGGTATATGTAAGTGAAATCTGAAGTCCAGAATAAAAAGGAGAATGTGCAAGTGCCTTCAGATTTGTAGGGAAATCTACTTTAGATTGCTCCGTAAGATTTTATTATTTTGACCTTTTGACTTCCCAAAAGCCGAGTAGTTCTCTCTCAGACACTCATAGGAAACTTAAGGGGTTTGAGAACCTGGCTGAAATTTCTTAATTTTTCTTCCCTCTACTTCAAACCACGTAAAGGCCTCTGTTGGTCCAGTTAATCTCAGCCTGATCTAACTAAAACAGTTAACAAAGTGCTGACAGGGTAAATGGTCCAAGGGCGGAGGAGCGGGGGTTCCTTTAAATTCCCATCCCACAGGGCCCAGCAAGACATCTAGGAGAGGAGCCTGAGCGCTCTTTTCAGTCAGAGGGAGCCAGGGGTCCTTGGTCCAAATCAATGTTTTTTAATAGACACCCAGGTGATTCTTATGATCAGGCTTGTGTGAGGCAAGTATGGTGGGAGACAAATTCTGCTAGTCTGAGCCCAGGATAGCTTTCCTGGACTGGAGGCCTGGCCGCCTCGTTCCTTAACTAGCTGGGCTGCCACAGGCAAGAAAATTAACTTCTTTGTGCTTAAGTTCCTGTACTTGAAAAATGGAGCTAGAGTGTCCACTTCATAAGGTTGTCCCGAGAACTAACCATAAAATCCTTAGAACATTATCATTATCCTTCTTACCAGTTCATTTGCAGCCCAGAGCACTGGGATGGTTCCAGAATATTTACTCAATAAATTATAAATTTCTTTAGAGTGAATAAGACTGGGGAGGTATAAAGGAGCCAGATCACTAGAGTTCTTAGTGCTGCTCACCCTTCTAGGTACAGTCTAAGGGTGACAACTCCCTTTTCTCCACTTAGCCTACCTTGAACCATATTAGTTACTCTTATGTGGCTCAGTTTTAAAAATGCAGGGAGTGGAGTTGCCACTGTACAAAAAGGTTTCTAGTGTCTTTCATTAAAAAAAAAAAAAAAAAGCCACAATACGCTATTTCTCTGCAGCAAAACAAGAAAACTTTATGAATCACTACTGCTTTAATTAACAGCATTATTTTTTTCCTTTTCTCCTTACCTAAGGCTGCTGTGGTGCCATCTGCCCAGACCCTTAAAATTACTGACTTTAGCTTCAGTGACTTTGAGCTGTCTGATCTGGAAACAGCACTGTGTACAATTAGGATGTTTACTGACCTCAACCTTGTGCAGAACTTCCAGATGAAACATGAGGTAGGAATGCAGCGACATCCTTTGGAAAAGTCTATGTGTGTGTGTATATGTAAGACAGAAAATTGATTTTGAATGCAAATATGGAATAGGGATTTTTACATTTTAGTGATTAATATACTGTCACTTAATATATACCCGAGACTTTTAATGAAAAATTATCATTATTAAAAACACATTTAATGGGCTCCTAGTGTGTATCAAGTATCAGGGTGAAGACTAAGGGAGAGTGTTCCTAAAAATGGGAGCAGGATATGCAAAGGCATGACCAGAGAGATTGGGGGTGGGGGCCAGGAGTACTGTTAAGGGGGTAAGAATGGCAAGAGAAGCAATGGAAGAAGGTGAGAAGCAAATCATACAGAACCTTGTAAGCCGTACAGATGATTTGGATTTTACCCTGAAAACAATCGTGAGTCACAGGAATTTTATGCAGAGAAGTAGCATGATCTCATTGCAGTGGTTATAACAACAGTGTACAGGGAAGGACGAAAGCAGAGTGAACTCCTTTGAAAATGAAGGAGGAAATAAAGAGGCCTGATGTGAGGCCACGCTTTTAGTTGGAACAGGGTCACCAATATGGGTGAAGACGAAAACTGATTTTAGCCTCTGTTGCTTACCTTATTCACTTCTCAGATAATAGCAAAACTTAAATAAATATCTTCTAATATCAGTTTGAAGATACCAGGGAATTCTGTTGTTTCATAATGGCTATGTATTATAATATATAACAACAAAGAATAAGAGGCAGCAGAAAAGACTATTTGAAAAATAGAATTCAGTAATCTTGCCTTTAAAGATTACTTTTTCTCATCAGTTGACTGTCTAGTCTCCTTGTATAGATTTCCTATCTGAAAATTTAAATATCTCGAAGGCATCCACTATTTAGCACTGTATTAATTCATACAACGAAAATTTGTTAACATATACTGTATACGCAGGACTGTGCCAGGTGCACAGTTCAGTGATGAATTGTCCCTGCTCTCAAAGGCCTCACAGAAATGAAAACTAAGAGTGATTAATACATTGTCATTTATGGTATTACTGGAGGCCCAAATCTGGTTCTTCCTGAATTTAACCAAAGTGTATGTTGCTCTTTCTTAGGTGAAAATAGACAACAGTTGTCTATAGACTCTTACCTAATAATATTTTACTCTTGTTAGAGTGTGTTGATTAAGGGATATCATGTCGTTTAATTATTTCAACAAGTTCTCTAGAAAGGCTGTTACTGGGGTTATTGTTATCCCCATTTTACAAATGAAGAAATTGAGACACCGTGGTAGAGTAGAAAGATCATGGATTTTTGAGTCATAGCTCTGCTACTGGTTAGCTCTTTTTTCCTTGGGCAATCCCCCTCACTCACATTCTCAGTTTCCTCATCTCTTATTAGGGGTAATGGTATTATTCTCCCCACGAGAGTTTTGTGAGAATTATACATGCATCTGTGATTATCTATTTGTATGCATGTGTATATGTGTACTTATCTATAATATTCTGTTTAACAAACAGGTGTAGAGTCCATGTCAGTTATCCCATTCTTAGGCCAAGTTTGACTGGTTACATCACTCATCGAATTTCTCAATAGTAAGTCATAAGGCTCATTTTTTAAAGCCGTATCTATTGATGAGATGAAGATCTCATTTGGAGCCAGAAGTTCTATGTGAATCTCACTTCTGCTTCTTGCTAGTTATAGGACTTTATAAACCTATATAGTGTCTCAAATCCCTTTCCATTCCTGAGTACTCCTATTCTTGAAACTAATAATGATTCTGTTGAAAGGACTTGGCCAGAGCAGAGGAATGTGATTCTTGTACTTTTAAACAAAATTCATATAAGTTGATTTATTTCTTCATTGGCCTTTAGATAGCATTTGAGGGTTGGGTAATGAAGATAATCACTTAAAGTTTCTATAGAAATCTTTATTCTTACCACTTGTTGGGTTTTTATCCATGAGGAAAATATTTCCTTTTAGTGTCTGATTCATCATCCTACCTTTTCTGGTTGAATAACTATTATTCTAATTCTTGCCAACATCAACTTGAACATTGCAATCATTCTGGCTGGCCTTCCTTCCTTAGTGCCTCTTCTGTTTTGTTTCTTTCATATATTATTGTCAGTATAATTTTAGGATGATGAGATTAAAATGTTAATGCTAGAGAGGATGTTAAAATCATGAAGCTGTTGTGACTAAAAATATTTCATATTGAAAGACAGATCTTCATGTTCTCTGCATGGCTTCTAAATCTTTAGTCATTCTCCTATAATGATTGTAACCATTGCCTCTCGCTGATCTCTGAAACAGATTCTTCATTCTACTCGAGCAAATCTGCATGTTTTGTGCTTATTTTCACTTTCCATCTTTTACATCTTAATCCTCCCTGAATGATGTCTGTTCCACTCTCTGCCACAACAAACATTTCTCTTCTGCAGAGCCTGACTCAAGAATATCTGTTTGTAAGAGAACCCTAGGCTTGACTTCATGCTGCTTCAATTGCTATTTGGCAGTGTATAAACTTGCTTTCGATTTTATGTTTATTTATTTATTTCCTTTATATATGCAATTTTGTTGTTTTCACTACTGATTGAGTGTCTTGAAGCAGGAGCTAAGTTGTTTTCTGTTTCTTCTTTTTCTCTGGTGGCATCTTGAGTTCACCACTCGGGAAACCTTCCATAATTGTTGGAAACTGATTCAACGCATTGGACATGCTCTCTAGAGTCATCCAAACTGCAAATAACTACTCAGTAGTCCTGTACAAAATACTGTCTTACAAATTTTAACGGTGTCTAGCATATCCAATGAGAACTTACCAGATATGACCATAATTTTCTTGTATGCTGTTGAGAACATCCTGGTAACAGAATCTAAAACTGTACTTAAATATAGGTACTACTTTGTCCATTGGGTTATCCAATTCTCTTAGGTCTGTCCTAATAAAAGGAAAATAGAGGAGTCCCTTAGGAATTATGTTTCATAGAGTCATTTTGGTCATCATTTCACAATATATGGTATTATGTATTTAATTATATCTGTACATTTATGATTAGTAAAAAATATAGCCAAAGATTAAATTTCTGGGTTTTCCTGTTTATTTTTCTTGCTGCTTTAATTAATCACCAGTAATTTTCTGCAATATATTTTCTAAACATATAGAAGAGAGTTTCTAGATCTTACTTAAAAGTCTCTCAGTAAGATTAATCTCCCAGTAAGATTAATCCATCACCTTCCTGACAGACTCTATTCAGAAATGAAAAAATGGTGGAAGAAGCTGCAGTGTGCTTGGGGTGAACACATTCAATCTTAGGCATACAGAAATCTTCCGCTTGAAATATGGCAACTCAGTGGGTGAAAAGGTTAGGAGACATTAGGTTCTTTGTTATCAGAATTTCCTGTAAACTGAGCAATAGAACAGGAATAAAATGACCTGAAAAGAAAAGGGAGGATATGGAAGTATTGATTTCCCACGAAGTCTTTTATAAGCAGTTTCTACCAACAATGAAAAAACCTTGTTTTTGACTTACTTCTGTAGCTAATCGTATTGTGTTGAATATTGTCAAAGCAACATTCTTTTCCCTGGTACTTTTTCCATTTCCCAGGGCAATGTTCTTTGTGTTTGAAGCAACTCCGGTGATATATATATGGAGAATCACATATTTATTTTACAAATCCCCAAAAATATAGTAAATCACTCAGATTTGAAGAGAGGCAGATTCTGATACTAACACAAACCATGTTTAGGGCCCATGAGTCTCTGGGGATTTTATTTAATACACCACTTAGAAGTTAAATTAAACCCAACTCTTGAGGCTTGCTGAAGTCTGTCCTTCCCCCGGCCATCTTTCAAAGTATTTTTATATGGACGCCAGGGCTTTATTTGGCACATATTATTTTTAAAAAATTACTTATTTGTAACCAAGCAGTAACTACCTGAATAAGTATAATTTAAAAGGACAAAGAACTAATGATGGCATTGTCTTGTAGCTCCAATTTGTCCTTGGACATGTACTATATACCTTGTTACTAGTCCACCCCCAGGGCCTTGCACTAAATACCTTCACAGATATACAACATGAGAGCATGGGAAGAACTTGAGAGTGGCTGCTTTTATGGCTGTCTGATGATGAATTCATACCTATGTGACTCTTTGGACTCTCCTAGTTGATGACACATGGACATGGCACATGGACACATGGACTATATATATATATATATCACCTAGTCAGTGCCCTATCCTGCCAAAAATACCTTTCTTAGGGATGTCTTGTGTTTTGTATCAATTTAATTAGCATGGTGGTTAACATGGTAGGCTGTGAAGTCAAACTGCTCAAGTTTGAATTTTGGCTCCATCCCTAACGAACAATGTATCCTTCAGCAAGTTACCTCTCTGAGTATCAGTTTTCTTGTCTGTAAGATGATCCAAATCGGAGTATCAGGCTAACTGTGAACGCTTTGTACAGTGCCTGTAACATAGTAAATGTGTGAAGATGTTGGCAATTATTGTTACTACTTATGTTTTATTCCCTAAAGGTTCTTTGCAGATGGATTTTAAGTGTTAAGAAGAATTATCGGAAGAATGTTGCCTATCATAATTGGAGACATGCCTTTAATACAGCTCAATGCATGTTTGCTGCTCTAAAAGCAGGCAAAATTCAGGTACTTTTTAGAGCCATTCATATATCTAATATATTTTGTTGCTTAGTAGTAAAATTTACAGCATATTCTTTCAAGTTCACTTTAAAGTGCACAGATAATGATTTAAAATAATATTTGCTGCAACTTACATAATAAGTTATATTTTGTTAATTAAAGAGGACTAATCTGGCAAAACTACTTAGTTGCTAATTTTCTTCCATATATAATATATATGGCATATTAGAAAACCTTTAAAATAACTTCATGTTGCACATACATAGTCTTTGGGCAGATAAATATTTCCTTCTGAGGAAAACACTACCTTATTAAGAAAAAGTAAGAAAAAGTATCACATTTCTCTTGTTCACATTCAACCTGCTCCATAGTAGAATTCCTCAAAAACCACCCAAGTCCTGAACTTGCTTAAGTTAGGGGTCTCTACTGCATTTTCTCTGGAGCACTCAGTAAATTTTTTAAGTACTGTTTCATAGAAAGGGTTTTGGTTTCATATACATTGACCAGAGACTGTTTAAAAGGAAGATCAATGCAGAAAACGTTCAAGTAATGCGTTCCTTTCCAGGCCAAATTTTATCCATATCTCTGTCCTTAGATTCTAACTTCAGTGGGAATCGACTAGTTATTCCAGGTAAGTGATTCCAGGCATCCATCATATAACTGTTTTTAATTCAGAGCTTCCCTGCCTTTTTCTTTTTGTAAATAAATTCTTAAAATGTTATTCTCTGTGTCTACTTTCATAGGGTGCACATTTTAACAGGCTAAATCTAAAAGAAGTGATTGTTGTTAAAGAAGTGAGGTGAAATTAAATACACTAGTATGATTTTCCTACCTTAGCAAACACGTGTAGGTTGAGTATCTCTTATCTGAAATGGGACAAGAAGTGTTTTAGATCTCAGATTTTTTTTAAACTTTGGAATATTTGCATTATACTTACTGGGTGAACGTACCTAATCTGAAAATCCAAAATATTCCAATGAGTATTTCCTTTGAGACTCATTGGTGCTCCAAGACCTTCAGATTTGGAAGCATTTTGGATTTCAGATTAGGGATACTCAACCAGTGTAAGAAATTGTGTAAACTTATTTTGGGGTATGGGAAGGTCATAAGGATTATCGACACTGAAAACTATCCTTGTTCTCTGTGAGGAATAACAAAATGATGATTTTTGTGTTTGTTGTAAAACCTATTTAGAGTACTGAGAGTTCTAGGAAAATACAGTTGATGATAATTTTAAGTTGTGTCTTTTTTGCTAATGAAGGGGAACAGTATTAATGACAATACTCATGGCAGATACTAAAAATTAACCTATATTTAGCTTGGGAGTATATTATGTAACTTTTTGAAGCCAAGTTTTCATTTCAAATCATTTTCTTTCTATTGTTTTGCTTGAATTAACATTGTCTGCATTCCTTAAGGACACAGCAACTGATAGCAGAGAGTGAACAGAATCTGTAGGGAATTAAAAGAGAAAAAAACAATTATTTAAAGTTTATTATGATTATTTCACATAATAATTAAGCATTAGCAATACTTACTATAGGTAGACAGATTATTAGTTTATTGAGGCATTTCAGCTTTTCCTGTTCATAAGTGACGTTTGTGGTGATCCCATTGTGAATGACAAAGGACAACTGATCCCTGAAGAATAGGATTCTAGGGTTAGTCCTTTGTGACTATAGAGAAGTATGTATGTAAAGCACTGAGGGGAAAAGAAGATTACTGAAAAGAGGTCATATAATGTTCTTCACCACATTTTATTTGTTCTCTCTTTCCTCCAATGTCTTTGATCATGCAGAACAAACTGACTGACCTGGAGATACTTGCATTGCTGATTGCTGCACTAAGCCACGATTTAGATCACCGTGGTGTGAATAACTCTTACATACAGCGGTAAGACTTTCCCAGTAAAGCAAGAAAATGTTTTCTTTTAATTATAGGACTGTATGTTTCTAAGTTAAAGCCACAGCAAAATTTGATGGTACAAAATTGCAATTGGTCAAGGTCCCGTAACATACTCTGGTTATATTTAAAGGAAATGGAAAAAAGAATGCAGGTTCAGTATTATGTTTATAATTTTTCAGCCCTGAAGTTCAAAACATATTTATGTTGAGAATCTTATTTCATTAGATAATTACCAAGAGTTTTACTTTAGTTTATGTACATCCAGCTTAACAGCTCCCTTAGAAAACTATTAAAACTAGTTCAAAAAAGGTAACATTTCACCCTGCAGTAGAAAAGATAATATTTGAGAAGTGCTTAGCTCAGCCCTGCATACTTATTAAGTGCTCAGGAGAAGGAGGCTTGTGGTCTTAGTGAAAGCTATATAGCACAGTGTTGGAGAACTGGGCCTCTGTCTAATTTCTCTATACCATAATGTCCTGATACATGAAATGGAAATAATAGTTGTAAAAGATAATACACATCAATAACAAGCAGAATAGTTGATGCCTATTTAAGTCTTAAATATTAGAAGCAGATGCTAGAGACGTACCATCATCAGATGACTGCTCATTGGCTGAGTTTGAGAGTGAGATACTATCCATTAGGACAAGCGTTTCAGGCTCCTTTAAGAGCCATACTTAAGTGACATTTGAGATGACAAATGAGAGGATAAAGGTGACATCACTTTTCATCAAATGTTTGAGCCACTGTGATATTTTTATTTTCTTGTAGGAATTTAGTTGAAAGGTCTACATTTTAAGTGCAAGATCTCTTACTACTGAGCATTTTTTAAGTACACAAGTGATTCAACTAATGGACAGATCTCTCAAGGAAATTCCAGATGTCTGATATCTAGAGGGAATTTCAGAAAGCTCTCTAATCACATTCTCCTTATCTAAATAAATGGAAAACTTCATGTAGAAAGAATTGTAGTGATGTAACAACCATGTCCTCTGCTGACCTTTGATGGGAAAAGATAGCAAGGTCTTGCCTGAGTATCAGAGTCTGGCTGTTTCCTCTTGAAAAATCTCATGTTGTAAAGAACTGACTGAGTGACATGTCCTTTGTCCCCTGCGCTTTGTCATGTGATTGCAATCCTGAGCCTCACATAGACACAGAATAATTATGAAAGGGGACACTGCCATGAAAAGATGGATAGTGCAGAGTCAAGCCACATAGTATGCCCCTCCACAGTCAGCACAGCCTAAAGATCAGAATCAGCATGTGCTACACTAAACATAATATTATTAGTATGTGGATTATTAGTGTATGGATAGCTCTAAGATACTATATTGCCCTGCTTTAGAGTGAAAAAAAACACTCAACTATTTTTTCCTTTGTTTATTTAAAAATAATTACCCCAAAAACATCTGGAGAAACGTCATCTTCTCCAAAAAAAAAAAAAAGAAAGAAAAAGAAAACATCCTGGGAAAAACTCATCAACTGCAGAATCTTGCTTTCACACACACACCACAAAGCAGACTTCAACTTAAAAAAAAAAAAAAAAAGTTAAAGTAGTTTCAAAGATTTTTATTTCTTCCTACATCCCTGTGGTTTCAGTAGAGGAAACCAAGAATTTTCCAGGGATTTCTCTTTTTTTCTTTCCTTGCTGGTAAATGAGTGATACTTAAAGTAGAATTTTCTTAGGCAGGGGACTCAGGAGAGTATGAGTACCATAAATATTCCCATGTAAAGTACTATCTTCTAAAAACGTATACTGTGCCCAGCCCTCATCAGATATTCAAACTAATATTTAGAGAAAATCAAAACAATAAAACAATGCACAGAGATGAAAGTAACTTATCAAAAAAAGAAAAAATGGTCATGTGGTAGCAAAGTTTGAAACTGAGGTTGTCCTTATTCATTCTTGAACATCTTTTCAGAAAATTACCCTGAAATTACCTTGAAAGAAGATATTTCTTCAATAGAAAGTTGCCCCTTGAGTCGTCATTTGATTATTTGAAGCCTTCTTTGATTAGGAAACTACCATTGTAGAGGAGTTCTACAGGTACGCCAGTGGCATATGTGAGGGAAGAGTTCACTGCTCATGCTTACTTCTCCCACTTGGGTGAAGCAAGAAAAGAATGAGGGCCAGGCACGGTCGCTCACACTCGTAATCCCAGCACTTTGGGAGGCCGAGGCAGGCAGATCACGAGGCGAGGAGTTCGAGACCAGCCTAGCCAGTATGGTGAAACCCCATCTCTACTAAAAATACAAAAAAATTAGCCAGACATGGTGGTGGGTTCCTGTAATCCCAGCTACTCAGAAGGCTGAGGCAGGAGAATTGCTTGAACCCAGTAGGCAGAGGTTGCAGTGAGCTGTGATCTCACCACTGACTCCAGCCTGGGCAACAGAGCGAGACTCCATCTCAAAAAAAAAAAAAAAAAAAAAGAATGATCTCAGATAGTTACTGAATTCTTATTTTAAAAATAGGCAGTAATAGGAACAAAATGGCTGAAGTGCAGACAACCACTAGAGAAAACACAATTGTAGCATTTGGGTTATGTAGAGAAATTACCTGCATTAGGCCTGCATTCAATATAAGAAGACTGTTGTAGATGCATTTATTTAATTAGATTCAAGTTTGGTGTTGATAAAATAATGCAGTGAAATTATGTTATATTCTAGGCAGATAGATAATGAATAATTATTATATTAGGGCGTTTGCCCTTTGCAAGGCGGAAAGAGAGTGATAGAAGTATAAAATGTGATTCTTGCCATTAAGGAATTGTCATAGTCTCATGAAGTAATAGTGATCACTACAAGAACGTTTCTAGTCCTGAGTTATGTAGAGCAGGACTGTAAGTGTTCAGCAGAGAAGACTGGTCCAGTCAGATGTAGTACAACTCCATTGTTAATGCCGGAAATGAGACTTAAACTTGGTCTTAAAATATGGGTAGGATTTAGGAAGGAGAAAGGATAAATATATTTCAGGAGCACCATGAGGTAAGCACTTTCTTGGAACAGTGGTGATGGCTAGCTTGACTAGAGTTAGAAGGTTCACATTGATTAGGGATGAAAAAGAAGAGAATGAACAAACGGAAACTTCCTGAGGCAGGGTTAGAAAACTAAGCAGTGCATTATAGATTTGATATGGGTGGGAAAAAGGAACCACTACAGTGTGTAGTAAGCACACAGTTTTAGGAAAGAAGTCTGAATGTAAGCTACAAGGTGAATGGGTAGAAATTAGAACCACAGAGCTCAACTAGAAAGCTGTTACAGCAAGTCAGATATAAACTGAAAAATCACATATGGGCTAGAGAGAGGAAGAGGATGAAGGAGAAAAAGTTTTTTAATTTAATAATAAGCAGCTAGTTATATATAAGCATGAGGGAAGGAGATATGACTTCTGGTCCAAGAAATTGGAACAGTGATGGTGCCATTGATGAAAATGAAAGAGCTGGGAAAATGTATATGTGTGCACTGAGAGAGAAGGATGACAAGAATGGAGGTTAGGGGAGTTTTGGCAATAAGTCGAGTAGAAGATAATAAATAGGGTGGTAGTTAGAAGTGGTAAAATGATCAAACGTATGTGTTTTTTTCAAGGTTAGAGATGCAGTAAAATCAGGGGGAAAAGGTCTCCTGCTAGCCACAAGGAGATTTGTGTATCTTTGTCCTAAGAGAATTTGTTCTATGCCATGACTGTCTTCTCTGCTCTAATAGAGGACAGAAGTGAGCTGAAGTCATGGTGTGGCAGTGGGAGTAGAGGGTCAGCAGGATGTGAGAGACTTTAAAGGGCACTACACCAGCACAAAATCATGTGTGAAGTTCAAGCTGGGTAAAGTCCATTTTATCCATGAATGAGATGATCCCTGGTCAGGTTGGAGATCTTGAGAGCCTGGAGATCTGACTATGAATAAAGTGAAAGTTCCATTCAATTAGACCTATGTCAGTAGTAAATACTAATAATAGAAGCTAAAACTTTATATAGGCCTTATGGCATTTGAAACATTTTTGCACTCTTTATTTATTAGTTTATTTAGTCCTTATACCACCAAGCAGTGGCTGTGATGGTTATGGTAGTTAAGAACCAACTTGAACCAGATGCCCGGCTTCAAATCTTGGCTTCTCTTACTTTGTGACCTTGTGCAAGTCATTAAACTTCTCTATGTTTATTCTATGTGTAATAGAATAATGAAAATACCTATCTTCTGGGATTTTCATAAGGATTAAAGGGGTATAAATAGATGTAAAGTGCTTAGAATATTTCCTGGCACATGTTAAATGCTCTACAGGTCTTAGCTATTTTCACAGGGGAATGTTCTTAGCAACAGATAGGAGTTTAAGATCTTGCTTTGTCCTGTGGTCAATAAAGGAAGTGGCAAAAATACTGTGCCCAGTAGAACCTAGTAGCTGTGGAACAAAGAAGCAGAGCCCTGTCCATCGTTATGTGCAAAGAGATCATCAGTAGTGTCAAGGAGGTCAGAGAACTCTGAGGTCAAAACGTGAAATGAATCATCATTATGAATATCTATGTCATTGAATATGATTGTTGATTGGGAGAAGAAGGCAATCGTGATGATTTGAAGAGAAATGATGAAGTAAAGAACTAAATGGGATTGAAGGTTACAAAGAGATGGTTAGAGAATTGAGCCCAGAGTAATATATACGGCTGAGAAGCAGAACCAAGGACGTTGTTAGTCCTTTGTGACATAAGCAGACTGGGGTGGCAATATAGTTCCCCACCCCCATGGGGCTTTCCTTTTCTGTAGATTTCTAAGGCTTCCTATTTCTAAAATATTGGTCTGATTTCTGCATTGGGCATCTTAATACTACTGTCAGAGATAGACCAACAACTGTGCAGGACAGAGGAAAATGCAAAGTGAGTGTGCTGGTCCATTAGGGCTCACTGACAGCAGCGTGGGAACAAAATTCTGTAGCAGTAGTGGTTTAAATGGGTCCTTCTGTTGCAACCTTAAAGAAGCCACATAACCTTGTGTTTGAAAGAGGAAAATGCAACAGATATAGAATACACTGATTTCCATGAATGTTTTTATATACAGGAAATTCGGGGCATTTGTCACTCTGTTATTGATTCATAAATCTGTATTTTTAGAATCTAAGTAAAGACAAACACAGTTTGCATTCATCTATCTCACAAGCCAAGAATTTTCTCTAATGTGAAACAGTCCCTTCTGTGTCATCTAAAACTGTAATGTGTGTTTGAAGTTCTAACTTGTTTGTGTTATATCCACCTAATAGCATTTCGTAGTCCAGCTCCTAAGTAGGTCAATGAGTGGATACTATGTGCCTTTAAAGTACTTTGGTATCCTAAGACCATGTGATGTGTTGAAGAGGATGTACTTGAATGCCAGCTCTACCATTTATATCAACCTTGAGCACATTATTTTTCACTGAGCCTTTGATTGTCTAGAAAGCAAAAAGATGGCAACTTTAGAGAGGTCTCAGCCGAGGTTACCCTTGAGGCACAACCTGAGATGAAAGTCAGTGTGCATATAGCTTATTTGTGAATATGACCCCAGGGAGCAGGAATGCGGGACTGGGAAGGAAGCAGGGAAGAAAGGCAAGGCAGTAGAGGGGATGAGTTATCCAGATGTCCACCCATACTGGGTCTTAGTCTTCCCAGGCACTTTGGAGTAGTCTTATGAAATAAGACCCAGAACTGTTGACTGGCAAGACAAAGGCAGTTGTACCTAGGTCTGTGTACCCCACTGGTCCAAGGTGGTCCGCAGGCCTTCACTCTTTCACACTTTCAAGTTGAACAAATATGAGTGCAGAGAAAATTCCTTTGGGCACCAGCTGTGGGGTCAGAAAGCTCTAAGGCAGAAGTGAGAGGTATTAAAGGTAGGCTGGGGCATTCTAATTGGTACTTGCATGAAGTCTGTTAAAGCGTGCATGAAACTGGACACTACATCAGGGGATGAGTAAGAGGTGGGATTGAGGGTTTTGATGTGGTAAATGGGAATGCCCTGCCCAGAGTTATTGTAAAAATTAAATATAATAAACTAAAAAAAACTAAAGCACACTACCTGACATGTTATAGGCTCTCATTATAGGCCATCTCCCTGGATGATCTCATCTACTCGCATGCCAGGATTACCATCTGCATGTTGATGCATTCCAAATCTATATCACCAGCCCAGACTAAGTTCAGACATTTATATCCTTTTGGGTCTATTTCAGGCACCTTAAAATGAACAGATCCAACATTCAGCTAGTCAGCTTCCCCTGCTTCATCCTCCATCTTTGATCATCTTCTCCCTTTTCCTATGTCAGTAAATGAGGTCAGCATCCCAAGGCAGAGACTTTAACATTCATACTTTTTCCCTTTTCCCCCTCATCCCCTCATCTCCCTCATCCCACTCCTAGTCAGAAGTCATTACCAGTTCCTATCTGATCTACTCTTAAACAGCTCTCAGATGTCTGCTTCTCTTCCTTTGGGCTGCTGCCACTCTAATCCAGGCTCTCTCTTACTTAGATTACTAGAAGTTTCCCAGTAGTCTCCTAACTCCCAGTAGTCTTGATACATACACAATATCTGTTTCCAGTAAGTTCATCCTTTTTCAGAAATCTACTCGTGTTACTCTGTTCATTGTCATCCCATTTTCCAATGCTAAGCACAGTACCTGATCCATACTCCAACTCACTAAATATGGAAGGAGCAAAGAAGACAAGAAGGGCAAGAATTAATTTGAGAAAGGTTAGGACAACAGTAACATTGATAAATTAGCAATATAGACAACACTTTAAACAATAAGAATAGATGGGATTATCTGTCCTCTTACCTTTATTTTCACTTTACTATTTTCGTTTTCCCTCAGGTCTCTCTCACTTTACCCATTTTTCCCCCACATTACATTTCTTCAGGCTTAGGTAGCTTCTCTATCTTCAACAAATTAAATGCAAAGTAAAATAACCATTCAGATAGTAATAGGGAGAAATAACAAATCAGTTGTATTATCCACCACTTGTATGTGGAGCTTTACAATTCACAAAGCCCTTTCCTGTAAATTTTATAAACAGAGGTTTTCAGAAATTTCGTCTTTTTCTTATGAAGAAATAGTGAAACCTATGCTTAATATTCACATGTGAAGGGTCCTGAGAAACATGAGGTGGAGGATTGTGCTTGTCGTGCTTTAGAGCTTTATTTGTGACTGTCTCAGTTCATATAATGAACTGAGTATAATGTCATTTCCTTTGTCTTCATTCAGCCAAAGGGTCTCTACTGCTTCACCAAGTTCAATTAGCAGAACTAGCAGGATATTCTGCACTAAAATGACCTGGATCCCACATGGGGAACTTTCCAACGCAGCCGTCTCCTTCCTTCCTTCCAAGGGAGCATGTGCCCTGAGTATCCTTCTTTTTCTTGCCTTTCATCAGTCATACCTCAGTTAATTCCATCTCAGTCAGTCCTTTTCTTATTTGCAGGCACACATGAATAAGCTGACCTTCAGCCTGAGCATTATTTCAGAGGAAAAGCTAATGTGAATTTGTTTCAGATTTTATATCAATTGCAGCTTTGAAATTGAAAAATATAATTGGTACAACTATTTCAGTGGTTTTTTTTTTCCATGTTTGGAGGTATTAATTTTTTGGTCCTTACTCCTTACTTCTATTTTAATCAGTATTAAGACCAATGAAATTGTTCATACTTTGTACTGGCGATGGTTCCATTGATATTTGAAAACAATTTGACTCTTGGTATTTGTTTCCCAGAGATTACCTCACTCTTTTCTCAGAAAAGGAGGGAAAATTATTGATTAATTTTGTGAAGTAGTCTCTCTTTTAGTTAAACAGTAATAAAAAATGTACTGATAAACTGGCACATTAAGGAAACTGATCTTTTATCCTTTCTTCAACAAAATATTTTCAGAAGTGAACATCCACTTGCCCAGCTCTACTGCCATTCAATCATGGAGCACCATCATTTTGACCAGTGCCTGATGATTCTTAATAGTCCAGTAAGTACCTAATTTATTGTTGTGGAATTTTTAAAGAGAGCTTTATAAATTCAGTTTTATTTTTAGTTCTTGGATTTATTCCCAGCATCATAAATTCTTGCACATACTTTATTCCTTTTTGGGTAAGGAAGGCAAAGCCAAAACATTTGAGATCCTCACAGCCTCACTTCTCTAGACAACCAGAACTGTCTACATGTTGCCTGATAAGGGAAATTTGGTTATTCTACTCTATGTGGCTATTCCAAATTAGAAACAAACAAAAATGTGTATTTTGTGGCTCTCAGTTAATTCTGCTTTTTTTGAAATGAAGTGGTTTCTATAGCTCAAGCATTTGTTTTCACAAAGCAATACCTTTTCTTCTTTTTACTGAAACTTCCAGTTACTAAGAAACAATTTTATTAAAGAATAAAGCTATTTAACTACTTGCTGAAATGAATATTTATCAACATAAGAAAGCATATGCTATGCTATGCTAAACATACTTATGTTAAGGAAAACAAGATTAATTTAATATGCACCAGGATATTAACAATGGCTGTGCTGGTATAATGAAATTGTTCATTTTTTTGGGGGGGGGTGATTGTTCATTATTTACATTATCTGCTGTGTGTAGGTATTACCTTAATAAGAAAAAATGAAAGTTTTAACTATTACATTGAACATACACAATGCGTGACATATAATCTTAAAACAGTTTTACCACAATATCACTAAGTTTACTCAGTGGGGCTAGTTCTTTCCTGAGCCCTGGAAAAAAATTCAGGGATTCCCATCACTTTTCTGGTCATGATTTTATAACTAAAAACCCTCTAGTTACTTTAGGTCCCAATATATAGTATAGAGTTCTCAACTCAGAAACCAAAATGTGTACTCCTGGGTAGCAGTCCAAATTTTGAACATGATTTAACATTTCACATTTTCTGTTACTGCACTGGTAGGCTTCTCCCATTCCCTACCTTGTGTTTCTTCTGACTCCTTCCTCTCTCCCCAACCTCCATGTAGTTTCTTACCCCTTGATACTTGGAGAATGGGAAGGGAGAATAGGTAAGAGATGTTAAAACATTCTTAACAGACTGGTGCTGAGATGAGTGTCTTGCCTTTTAAGACAAGAGTCAGACACAAGTCTACTCTAGCCCCACCTCCACCCACTAAATGATAGGAGACATACACAGGAACTCCACGCCCCTCTCTCTTACCTGAGGTAAAGGGGAACTCACTCTCATGCCTCCCTCAACACCTCAGTGTGGGGGAAGAGTTAAAAGTTATGTAGCCTGTTTTGGCACCCTCCTTATAAAGTCTGTATATGGTCTAGTACAGATTGTTTTTCTACCACATGTGATTGTTTAGTATGAATTATATCATGTGTGATTGGGAGGTAGAAGGATGGTATCAGTATACCATAGACATTCTATCATTTCATACACAACCTCCCTGGGGTAAGAGGTGCCAGAATTATAGAAGTTGAATTCTGACCTTCGGCAAGAAAGAAAAAAGCCCTCCCCTTGGCTCCTGCATATGCAGCCCTTTCCGTTCTTTCTTAGGAATATTAAAAATGAGCACTTGCACCTGAGGCTCTCTCCCTCGCTTTGGACTGCTGTAGCCTCTCGGGAGCTTGCTCTTCTTTCAATGCCCATCTTAATAGCAGACTTACTGTCTCAATGATCAATTCTATATGCATGATCGCAGGGCCCCCACAAACCAGCATTTCTACTTGATTGTTTTTGTCCATCTTTAATGTCCTCAGAGACAGCCTCCAGACCAGCCAGACTGGCCCATCCAAGTTACTTCCAGAGGAACCAATTCTTGGTTTGGTTTGTGCTCTGGTTACAAAGTTGCATAGGTTTTGAGTGGTCTTTCTCAATACCATTTTTTTGCACAATCCATGTTATTTTTAGTGTACAGTTTTTCAGAACTGAAATTTCTCAGGAATGTATATGTCATGTTGTAGTAGGAATATCTGTACTTTTGCTATCTGTGTGTTTCCACCAAAACTTTCATTTCAATATCCCATTACAAATTTAGCTCCAAAGAAAGAAAATATGCTAACTTTTTTAAAAGCATATTTTACAGTATTCCTATCAACTGACCTGTTACTATGTAACTTATTATGTAATATGTTGTTGCTTAATATATAAGGAATCTGGTTATCTATATGGCTGGCTCAAATTATAAGACCTATCTATATATTCTATCTTTGTAAGCAAAATTACACAAGAAATTATATCCTCAGCCTTTGGGAGTAAAAAGTAAAAATATAGCACCAAAAGACATTTCATCTTCCACTTGCAATTATTTTATCTTAAAATAAGTATCAGAAGGTATTTTCTGAATAATTTTCTGTTTAGTCTAGAATCTAAAATGATTTAGTATTTAAAATAATGTTTATGGTTGTAATTATAGATTAATGTCATTAATTAGATCCCGTTTCAGCATCTAGTTATCCTCTAACCAATGTGTTTTGGCCTCAGCCTAACATACCCAGAAGTTCCCCTGTCTTCATAACAAATCCTCTGCCTTCAGATCTCTTTCCTAAGCATCTGGGTTTTTTCTTGGCCCTAAGATATAGGAAGCATATCTGACTCAACTTCGAGATGTTGTTTTGATTGTATTATGAGTGCCTGGTCTATGTATTTTACTTAGTTCAAGATTAGAGAACCACTATGCTTTAAATTACAGACAAGAAATAAAAAATGGTTACATAGTGAAAACTTTGAATGATTTGCACATGGGTTAGCTACCTTTTAAATATTCCTTATAGATGTTTCAACCCACGCTTTCTTTCTCCACTGACCAGTAAGCACCCTTTGGCTCATGCCCTTTACCCATCTATATTAAGATGTTCCTAAGGAATATGCACTGTTACCATAACTGACCAAGTTAAAATTATATAAATTTGCACCAGAAATATTATTGGATTTATTTAAAATGCCATAGAGAAGTCACTTTTTTCATAATCCATTGTTTAAAAATTTCACCACTTCATCCTTCATATCCATTAATATGGCTTTGATTTTTTTCAAAGTTTTATTTGCTGTTAAATTATAGCAATTAGTCTGCCCTATGGAAAAGAATAGCTTTAGATTTTAAGTCTGGACTTAAGGCTTAAGGAGTATAAAAGTGGGAAAAACATGCGTATGTAGGCAGATGAAGCATCATGAAGCAGTTTACATGTATGACAGAGGGGTGGGGTGGGAACATAGAGGGAAACATTATTTCATGGTATTTAAGTTTGCCCTCCACATTCATGAGTTTAGAATACTGGGCATGTGTTTAAGATATGTGAATGTGTTTGCAGATTTTGTTCTTGTCCGCAGCTTCTCCAGGGTGCTAATGTTGGTTTTCTTTTTTTATAAAGGGCAATCAGATTCTCAGTGGCCTCTCCATTGAAGAATATAAGACCACACTGAAAATAATCAAGCAAGCTATTTTAGCTACAGACCTAGCACTGTACATTAAGTAAGTTTTAAGAAATAACCAGAGAAATAGGTCTTCGAAGTCTTTCTGAGAAATTTCAAAACACAAATGTCCTGGCAAAACTGCTTATCAGACTATGGAGCAGTTTCTTAAAGGGTAGCCAGAAAAGTCTACTCCTTTGGCTTACTTACTGCTGGAAATTAAGAATACCTATTATTTCTGATGTTTATCTACCGCTGTGTCTCTGAAACTATATACAAATCTACTAGCCATCTCAAGGTCAGTCATTCCAAGCCATGTTGTCCCAAGATTATAAGTCATTTGCTTTTCCTCCTTTCCCTTGCTCCCCACAACTTCTGACCATTTCATGACTCCTTTATACCGTTGTTCAAGCTTAGTTGGGCAGGAAAAGGAGTTACTGCCAAGCAAGTAACTCTTGTTTCTTTTCATTTGATTTTGGCAGAAGAATATTTATGTAGAACTTTGAAGTTGTTGATTCTAAAATAAGAGTATACATTAGAGTCATCTCTGTGATTATGCATATTCATGATTAAACTGCCTTTCTAAAAGCTAGAAAATACTTTCCTGCATTTGAGCAATCATAAGTTTCCAACTCCTAGCTGAGATCTTTGATGCATGTGTAGGAATGAGGGGAGTCAGGGAATCACACTCAGGATTTCCTTGTAACAGGAGTCTCTCTTCTTCTGTAAGGGATTCACATTTATGGTTGTAGTCACTCTTAGGAGAAGTAAAAACCAAATAGAATAAACACACAAAAACATCTGCCAGATATCTACTCTTATACATCTAGAAGTAACTGTATGTGCCTACTTAATTGGTTTTTAGAGCATTTTGAGGTTAAGACAAAATAATATATATCAATATATATCAATAGTATACATTGATATGATATATATATCAATAGTATATATTGATATATATATATTCAGTTTATTAGAAATAATTGCAGAATAAGGATTATCAAATTACCAAGAATTTGAAAAATACCTGTAACCACAATACCTTTCCAACTTTTACAGGCCACATGGGTCTCTCCTTTGAATCCTTATGAAATCTGCTTTTCATTTTTTATAGTCATACACTATCAGTTTTATTACCTAAGTTTTTCTTGAGTCTTGTGTCTCCAGGTAGATATTAAACACTGCAAAAAGAAAAATTTTTGTCTTATGCCTTCTCAAAATGCTTAACAATACTGGGCACGTAAGAGGTATTCACTGTACACCGAATATTATTATATTCACTGAAAAATAACAAATATTATTTTAAACTTTACCTAGTCTTTATTTACTTCAGAAGCACTTCACAACTTTATATATTTTTTATCCTCTGTCATGAAATAAATGATAGTTAAACTGAAACCTATAGATTATGCCATACACTTAAAATATCTGAAATCATTCTCAGCATCAAATTTTTAACTCATACTGTTTCATTTTTCTTAAAGTAACAAATATTCAAGAATTGAAATTACCACTATTTGTGATCTATAGTTAAAAATTAGGTGAGATTTAATGTTTCATCGAAAGCAAATGATAGAAGGGGGAAAGTGAGGTATTAAAGATTTGTAAATGATGATTTTTATACTGGGTTCTAAGATGGGAAAAAAATAGAGGTTTTTTTTTAACCAAAAATTTACTCCATGAGTCTTTGTAGAACAAAGGGATAAGAGCCCAGGTAATTGTTATAACTAGCAATTTTTTTTAAACGTTGTAGGAGGCGAGGAGAATTTTTTGAACTTATAAGAAAAAATCAATTCAATTTGGAAGATCCTCATCAAAAGGAGTTGTTTTTGTAAGTAGGTTAACTATCTTTAAAGCCGAAGTTTTTTATCCAGTTAATTTTCTCACCATTTCTTCTCACTGTTAGTTTTTATTGCAATTATTTGTTATAACATGATGATTTTAAAACCTGTCAGATTTTTCCAGAGGGTTGTACAAAGAGTAAATTTGAATATTTACTTGAAAAGAAGTGCATTTGCAAATCCAAGGGAATGAATTGTTCCTATGTTCTAGAAAAACCTTTAAAATGTGGTAGAGTATCAGTATATGGCTATATGTTTCCCTTATTCATTTTCCTAATTCATTGTAATGGAAGTGCTGAAAATGGAATTATTGTAGAAGTAAGATGTAGCTTCAAAATGTTTACTTCTCTTAAAGAAAATCTGAAAAGGTAGAGCAGTGAAGTCAGGGTCCATACATGGAAGCAGTACTATAAAGTCTCTATGATGAAAAGGTTTGATATTGGTGGAAGACCAGTGGAACACAGTAGAAAATCTAGAATTGCATAAGACATATAGTATGTAATAAAGATAACATTCCTAGTGACTGGAGGAAAGAGAGAGATGAGTAGATAACCAAATGGAAAAAGACAAAATTGGATCTACTCTACAGACTTAAATTCCAACTGAAGCATAGAGTTCAATGTAGGGACTTAAATCATACAAGCACTGAATAAAAGTATAGGTGGATTCTTCTATAACCTAGGAGTGAAAAAACTTTCCTAACTATAATTCAGCATGGAGAAACAATAAAGGAAAAGGATGAAAAATGTGATTAATCATTCAAAGTCTTTTCATGTAGAAGTTAGCATGTGTGTGGAGTGAATTAGGATGACCTACTATGATTTCTGATATAAGACTTTCATCAGTATGATACCTGATGTTATACTTTAATGGTTAATTATTAGTAATCAATGTACTTTCGTCATACTGTGATGGTGTGATGAAATATAGAATGGAATACTAAGGTGACAAAAATAATAAAAGCAGGCAAGATTTTACCCAAGGTTAGTAATTTTTCAGTCTGCCAATCTGGAGCTAAATGAGGCAGTTTGAGGACAAATTCCCAAAGTTCAAAGGAAAACTGAAACAATGATGCTCTGTTCTCACTGTATCAGTTAGACTTTCATATAAATTGTTTCTTTTTCTTTGGTCTTTATAAACTGCCATTTCCATTGTTTAGAGTGTTTTAACTTTTTTTTATTAGTAACTATTTATTGAGGGTATATAATAACACAAAAGTAAATAGGAGTTTTGGATTTCTCTTTTCCATAACAGAGCAATGCTGATGACAGCGTGTGATCTTTCTGCAATTACAAAACCCTGGCCTATTCAACAACGGGTATGTTGCTTAGTGACAATAACAGTAATAATTAAAAAGTCAAAATAACATTCTACCCAGCAATCCCACTACTAGGTATCTACCTAAAGAAAAATAAATCACTATATAAAAAAGACACTTATATGTTCATCACAGCACCATTTATTATATCATAGCAAAGTCATGGAACTAACCTAAGTGTCCATCAACAGTTGATTAGATAAAGAACATGTGGTACATATGCACCATGGAATACTATGCAGGCATAAAAAGAATCAAGTCATGTTCTTTGCAGAAACATGATTGGAGCTGGAAGCCAATTATGCTTAATGAACTAACTAATTCGAAACAGAAAATCAGACACTGCACATTCTCACTTGTAAGTGGGAGCCAAACAGTGGGACACATGGACATAAAGATGGAAATAACAGATACTGGGGACTCCAAAAGGGGGAAAGGTGGGAAGAGAACAAGGGGGGAAAACTACCTGTTGGGTACAATGTTCACTATTTGGGTAATGGGTATACTAGAAGCCCAGTCCCCACCAATACACAATATACATATATACCAGACATGCACATATACCCCCTAAATCTAAAATAAAATAATTTTTTTTAAGTTTTTACTCTTAAAGGTAGCTTCTGAAGTAAGTATGGAAATTTTTTTTGGAATTTTTAAGTAGTATTAAAAACCGGTATTTGGACATACAAAGGCTTTTCTTTTTAGAAGATGCATTTGCACATAATATTTGTAAGATATATTAAGAAAGAGAGCATCTACATTAACACAGCAAAAACATCGCTGTTGATAAGTTTTCATTTCAGTATGATAGGTTGAGCATACCTAATTCAAAAACCCAAAATGCCCCAAAATTCAAAGCATTTTGAGTACTGACATGACACTTACAGGAAATGCTCATTGGACCAGCATTTTAGATTTCAGATTTTTTGATTTGGGATATAACTTATACTTCTGGCTTGTTTCTTAAGGTCATCCCTTTAATAACTTTGAAAATTAGAAGCAGCAAAATTACTTTTCTTATGGTTAACCTTCTAGGCTATGCCTCAGCTCTAAATAGACATTAACAAGTAGAACATAGAGATTTCTGGGGCTTGTAGATATAGGAATTATTGATATAAGATGTCGAGAAGGTTCTGAATGGAGCCTGTTACCAGGAGGCTAGAAAAAAATCCTTCCCTCTAACTAAGTAACTGCTATAATGTTTCGCAGAGGCAATACAGGCTCAGAAAAGTGATGGATGTCCATGCAGTGACATATATATTGTGTTTTTTTTTTTTTTTTTCAAGATTTCATTTTGAGTCCTTAATGTGCTATTTAGGATTGTTGACAGGCTGCTGTTGGTCAAGGCTCTGGGCTGCGTAGTCAGGTAGCCTAGTAACTCTTCCTACAGGCTCATCTCATGAAACAGACATGCCGAGAAAACAAGATCAAAAACTCATTCTCCATGTGCCAAAGCCAACACACCATAAGCACTTAGGTGATCTTTACTTACCTTCCTGCCACATCATAAACAGGACTATATGCCTGTTTCTAACCAAGGAAGAGAATAGAAGAGGGAAGAATGTGTCTTCTTATATCCTTTCTTTCTCCTGAATCAAACCCTTGTACATACCGTTTTATGGGGGGAAAATAAATGAAGGAAGAAAACGTTTTTAAATAAAATTAAAAGGGAAAAATGTTGGAAGCTACCAAAGAGAGACAGATGTACCTAAGTGAAAAAGAGTATAATGGAATAGTCAAGAGAGCATGCTTTGGACGTGGACTGCTTGTCTTCAGGTATCAAGCTGCTGCTTATTTGCTATAAAATGGAGATATATAGCTCCTAACAGGGCCTCCATTCACAGTCTCTGTTTTAAAGAATGATACGCTTTTCATTGTCAAAACTGAGTCTGTTATTTATTTCAGATAGCAGAACTTGTAGCAAGTGAATTTTTTGATCAAGGAGACAGAGAGAGAAAAGAACTCAACATAGAACCCACTGTAAGTATGAAACCTTGTTGGTAGGAATTCAAATGCATTGTTTTAAAGTTGTAGACTCCTTTTTATGGTCCTATGGCATCTTTCCTTAGGACCACAATTTCTGATTTTATTTGTTAAAACTTTTTTCTCATTGGAAGAATTATACATATTCATTACAGAAAGCAAAACCAATAAAAGGCATAAAAAAGACACTTGGGGTCATCATATTGTATCACTGTTTTTTTGTAATTTGTTTTTTCTGCTTAAGTATTATAAACCACTTTTCATTTTAACAAATACTCTTATGTACTATCATGATTACACGAAATAGATGTAACCATAATTTACCTACTTCCCTTGGTGTAATGTTTGCAATGTTCACTATTACAAACAGCACTGTGATAAACATCCATCATAGATGTTTCACTCCTACTCCTTGGTTCCTGCCATCAAAAGAATGTAATAAAGAAGCTGTGGCTGACAGGGAAAGGAAGGAGAGATACCAAAAGAAACATGGAGGAAAAAAGACCAGATGTCATGCCACTACCGTCTCCCCAGTTTTCTCAGTATTCTACTTGTTTACTCCTTTGTTCAAAGTTCTCCTCAGAAATGTGTTCACAGCAGTGTTTCATCTATAATAGATGTTTATCACAGTGCTGTTTGTAATAGTGAACACTGCAAACATTACACCAAGGGAACTGATAAACCACTAAACCTCATTCTTCATTATCTTGTTAGCATAAATTCCTAGTTGTCATGTTGAAGGGCAAACAGTATTTAAAGGTCTTTGATACATACTGCCTTTTTACATAGAGTATGGATCTCAAATACAAGTAAAGATTCCTCTCAACCCACTTCTGTTTTTTGGAATGAATTTCCTTGAAATGAAACATAAGAGTTTTCCTGTTTTCTTTTCTTTTCTTTTTTTTTTTTTTTTTTTTTTGGATTAATTCCTATCTGACCTTCCTAGGCTAACCCACTGATTCACCTTTCTAGAGCCAGCTTTCATTGTGTTCTTTAAATAAATGCTACACAGTGGCTCATGCCTGTGATGCCAGCACTTTGGGAGGCCAAAGCAGTCAGATCACTTGAGGTCAGGAGTTGTAGACCAGCCTAGCCAACATGGTGAAACCCCATCTCTACTAAAAATAAAAAATTAGCCAGGCTTGATGCTACACACCTGTAATCCCAGTTACTCAGGAGGCTGAGGCAGGAGAATAGCTTAAACTTGGGAGGTGGAGGTTGCAGTGAGCTGAGATGGCACCACTGCACTCCAGCCTGGACAACAGAGGTGAGACTCCATCCCCAAAAATAATAAAGTAATAACTAACTAAATAAATAAATGCACATCTGTGTGTTTGGTCTGTATTTGTATTTTCAGGATCTAATGAACAGGGAGAAGAAAAACAAAATCCCAAGTATGCAAGTTGGGTTCATAGACGCCATCTGCTTGCAACTGTATGAGGTATTTATATGAAAACTACTAGACTTGCTAAACTTGGACTGTTATGAATTAGAACCTAAAGTAAATTGAAGAGATTAATATTAGGTGCCTATTTTTTGCTTCTAAATCAAGAAATAAAATTATTACTAGTATGGTTTCTTTTACTGATGAACATGTTTGTACTGAACAAGGAACACATACTAATATCTATTGCGTGCCTACTATGTGCTAATCTCCAACAAATTGATTTGGGGATGCTAAGAAGAATTATGTGCCAGTATTACCCTCAAGGAACAATACTGTATATACTGTGGGTTAGCATATTCTTTTTTTAAGTCTAAATTTTAGCCTAAATAAAGAAAAGTAATCCAACTTTTTCTCATTGTCATAATGTGGCTTTACTCTAGTTGTAAAAATTTTCTGAGGGTTAAAAGGAGGTAGGTAGAATATTGCAGGTTCCCATTTCCACGTATCTGCTGGCTTGGCTTCTGGGTGTGGGGGTGGTTATTGTAGGCAAATGGATTCTCCCTAAAACATCTAATTTATTAGTTTAGCTGTTTATGACTCGGATGCAGAAAGAAGAGGTTGTCTTTGTCTTTGAAAGTTTAAACAGAGAACTATTGTAAGTTTTCATTATTTGGAAAAAGAACATTTGTCATGGAGTTATCATAGAATGTCAAAACCAGGAAAAAAAAAAAAAAAAAACCTAGAAATTTTCTAATCCAGATGTTTCAGATTTAGTAATTGAACTTGTAAAGTTCATCTTCCAATGAGATAGATTATTTGTCCCAAACAGGTGGTTGGTGGGAGAGGTGCATCTACAGTCCAGTTCTCACTCCTACTCCAGGGTTCTCGCCATCAAAAGAATTTAATAAAGAACTGTGGCTGACAGGGAAAGGAAGGAAAGATACCAAAAGAACCATGGCAAAAAAAAAAAAAAAACAGGTGTCATGTGCCACTGTCATCTCCCCATTTTTCTCAGCATTCTACTTGTTTACTCCTTTGTTCAAAGTTCTTCCTCAGAAGTATGAAGTGTGTTCAGAGCATTGTTTCAAACACTTGGACATCTCATTCTTTCCATAACAGATGCTTTCCTTATTGATTGGATTAAGAGTTTCTCCATTAAAAATACTAATGGCTCTTTTGATTTTTCTCTATCCCTGTAAATACAGTCAACATAGTAATCACATCACCTATTATAGATGTTATCCTTCTACTATATATATGTATGTATGTATGTATGTATACAAGTATTCATTTTATTTGAATCTGCTGTTGAAAATTCTATGTGATACTGACATGTATTTTTAACATTATTACAGAAATAGTTATGTTCTCACTATAGAAAAATCAGAGGTCGGGCATGGTGGCTTAGACCTCTAATCCCAGCACTACTTTGGGAGGCCAAGGCAGGTGGATCACTTGAGCTCAGGAGTTTGAGGCCAGCCTGGCCAACATGGTGAAACCCCATCCCTACAAAAAATAGAAAAATTAACCAGGCGTGGTGGCATGCGCTTGTAGTCCCAGCCACTTAGAAGACTGAGGCAGGAGAATTGCTTGAGTAGGGGAGGAGGGGGTTGCAGTGAGCTGAGATCCACACCACTGCACTCCAGCCTGGGCAATGGGAGTGGAAACCTGTCCTAAAAAAAAAGAAGAAAAAGAAAAATCAGAATTACTGAGAAGCAAAAAGGAAAATAAATCCAGTTACAATCCACTACCCAGAGAAAACTATAGATAACATATCAATGTATATGCTTTATGACATTTTCATATACTTTTCATTTAACAATAATTCAGTAATTGCCTTTTGCAATCCATAATGTCATTATATCCATATTTTATGTATCAAATGTGTTTCTGTGAGGGTTCTTTTTTTTTTTTCATTCTGTGGGGGATTTTCCAGTGACAACCTATTGTTGAGTATTTGTAATTTTAAGTGTTTCACTATTAGGAAGAAATCTGAAATGAACATTCTCGTGGCTAAATATTTATGGCACTATAATTGGTACATAATAATGCCATACCGAATTATGAATCTTTATTATAATGTAATCCTGGATAAAAGCCTATTTAAGTACATTGTATGAAACCATTCCCTAGAAAAACACAAAAACTAAGCAGCTCCTGATGCAGTCACACTTAGGGAGAGCCAACTGTACTACACAGAAACAAAATGGCTTTTTTCCCCTAAAAGTGGATTCCACACAGATCTGCCTCCCTAGCACAGTAATGTTATTTTGGAATGTGTGTTTGCTCTGTCTCTCAGCATGTACTCCTTATCTGTAGTGTTTTAGAAGAATCATGTGTAAATGATCTGTGTATGTGCTCACACAGCTTGTGAAAATTTCAGCAGTGAGTCTGCTCATGAAATGAGTGGCCCTTTGTAACAGGCCTGTGGGAGAGGGCTTATTTCCTGGCTTCCCTCTAGCTGTTTGCTTTCTTTTTTTTCTTTAGGCCCTGACCCACGTGTCAGAGGATTGTTTCCCTTTGCTAGATGGCTGCAGAAAGAACAGGCAGAAATGGCAGGCCCTTGCAGAACAGCAGGAGAAGATGCTGATTAATGGGGAAAGCGGCCAGGCCAAGCGGAACTGAGTGGCCTATTTCATGCAGAGTTGAAGTTTACAGAGACGGTGTGTTCTGCAATATGCCTAGTTTCTTACACACTGTCTGGATAGTGTCTGTATTTGGTATATACTTTGCCACTGCTGTATTTTTATTTTTGCACAACTTTTGAGAGTGTAGCATGAATGTTTTTAGAGGACTATTACATATTTTTTGTATATTTGTTTTATGCTACTGAACTGAAAGGATCAACAACATCCACTGTTAGCACATTGATAAAAGCATTGATTGTGATATTTCGTGTACTGCAAAGTGTAAGCAGTATTCTTGCACTGAGGTTTTTTTGCTTGGGGACTATTTTAAATAATTGGTTTTTGTGTTTCCTGAATTACCATTTTTTCAAGACTGTTTGGAATCTTTCCTTTTTCAAAAGTAGGTTAGGAGCAAATTAACATACATTCTGTGACATTTAAAGGCTTTACAGGATAGTGAAAAATGGTGGCTGAGTGGATTTTAAGGAGAAATAATTGTATTTGTCAACAATGTCTTTTTTAAAAAGTTAAGGCACTCTGAAACAAACGGAAAGTACTATGAAACTGTATTGTAAAGAAAACATTATTTAATTGACTTGGCTGTTTTGTGAGAGAACAGACCAGAGAGAACTTTGTCATTTCAGTGCAGTACATTTTTCTAAAGGCTACCCATAAAATCACTTTCATCTCACCTACCTGATGCAAAGCAGGTGAAACCTTAGGAGATGATCCAGTCACTGACTTGATTGAGGGATAAGTGTGATCTAGAAATGGAATGGCCTTGGATGTCTGTCAGTGAAGAAAATGTTCTGTCAGAAGATCTCTCTAAGAGTTTTTTTTTTTTTTCCTTCTGAGCTTTCTTTTCAAAATAAAAGTGACAATTGGAGCATTGACCTGAAGTGAGACGTGACTATAGATAAGAGAGTACAAAATGACTCTTTTTCCTGTCAATTGAAATTTAAAGAAAAGTTTTAATTATATAAATAGCAAAGGGCTATTGCCAATACTAGGGTCAAAAATGAATTTGAGGAACAGTGGGTAAGAAACTTTATGCCTGAATAACATTTAGCAGTATTGTGATTGAAAAATTGCCATATTTTGATGTACAGGACAAGTCAACTGAGATCCAGAGAATTCTGGATGTGAATGCTAAACACTGGCCCTTAATTCATATTCAATGGTATTTTCTTCCCATAACATTTAGTATAGTTAACATTTTCTTAGAATTTGAGCCCATTTAAGTAGATTAATATTCTACATGTGTGCCCCTAAATACACATTTATTCAATATTGGAGAAATAGATAACGAATTAAGCAACTGGTCTAGGAAGGGAAAATTTATTTCAAATATGCAGGAATGTTTGGATTTGGGGAGAGTAGAAAGGAGAGATTTGCTTGATTTGTTAATTTCTACCTCCAACCCACAAAAAAAGATATTTGTTCTGCGTTTCTATCACTAATTTGGATAGAAAATTTCTTAAGCACATGGTAATGCAGCATTCTCAAGGACCTTTCGCCAAAATGTGTTTTCCATCTGTGTCCCAATTCCCCTAAATTTTGCCTAAAATTCAATATGTTCCTTAAGTTTTTAAAATTCTGAGTGTGTATATATATCTTGACATAATGCAGTTTTATTTTTATCATTCTTGTTAAAAAAAAACACAAAAAATAGAAGCAAACCCCATTGTATTGCCGTTATTTTGTATTTGGTAAAGGTTAATCTAGGAAGTTACCAACTGTTTAATGCTATATGTATTGTATACTTGTATTTTCAGGATATTTTATTTTTTTGCCATACACATAAAATTTGTAAGGTTGCCCCTTGGTGGCACTGGTATGTAAAATACACAGACTATCACTAAAATAATAGCTATATATACATACAGGTGTATACTTATGCATGCATACATAAATCCTTAGTATAGAAAAATTGCTTAAAGAATAGCAATCTTTAATAAACCTTTTTATTACATTGTGATTTAGCAGTTATGCTAAAATATGTACTTATACTTTAGTAGTTTGTTTGGTCCCCTCTAGTATGTGTCACTGAGAAATTTTTTGAAGACATAGTAGATCGTGTTTAGAGGCTTTGTATGTGTGTCATTTTAATAAGCAAGAAGATATATTTAGATTAGAAATGGTTTGGTCTGCCTTTGAATCATGTTTATTTTACTTTACTAGTTTAGACATTAAAAGAAGCTGGGCAATGCCTATTTTATTTTATTGTTGGATATTTCAGCTCATACAAAGAAGAATACTTCTTTAGAGCTGGTTAATTGGTTCAAATAATTTTTAATTTCCTTTCCAGTATCTTCTCAAGTTGGAAAAATATACATATAGTCCTCCTTCACCTTACTCTGTATTTACATTACCCATAACTAGCAAGAAGTACTTGTTCTAGATTTTTTGTTTGTTTAGTTATAAGAGAGTAACATGATACCATTTAATTTCAATTTTTAGCCAGAAAAGACCCCACTATTTTACTAACTTGTTAAAAGATATCTATGTAATTGCCTGGCCTTATGTTTTTCAGTAGATTAGACTGTGCCAATCACAATCCTGGGAGGATTTATGTAAGTCACTTAACCTCTGTGTGCCTAGACAAGTTATGCTTTTTTTAAAGGAGTTATGTTTGAGCAAAGCCTTTGTCTTCAAGCAAAATGTCACAGAAGGCAGCTACTTTATAAGCCCAATGGGCGGTGGAGACCACTGTCAGAAATGGGATATTAGCGTAAAGAGAAGGTGATGTATTCCCATGTGTCATTTCTAATGTTGAGTTTCCAAGACTGAACAAAGAGAATATATTTATTCAGCTTCACTTGCAGATCACTAGTGAATGTGAGATTTAGAGCTCACTGAGTACATTGCTTCAAGGTACAAACCCAGGATGATGATGTTGTCATCACTGTCTTTTAATTTTGAAGAATAGTTTCATTTAATAGGAGTATTAGAGATAAGAAAGTATATGAAAATATACTGGAAATATTGGATTCTTGGAGAAAACTGTTCAGTCACAGATATATTCTTGCCAAGCAGTGAAGTGCCTTTATTTTCAGCATAGCAAACAAATACCAGACCTGTTCCAATTTGATTTACAGTTTTTTTCCTGTGTTTTTCACCAGATTGTACTCCTAAAACTTAACAGGCTATCACAGGCAATTGTCTTTTGTTTACAAGATTGATTTAAAATGAGAGGATAAAAAAGCCATCATTATCCTCTCTTATGAATAACTGTAGTCAAAATAAGGTGGCACAATTTAATTGTTTTGTGTCAGAAATACATTGACCCGCCTTTTATTGAGTCCTGCCACATGTTAGGTACTGTGCTCAGCTGTGGAGACAGAGCAGTGACCTCAAGGAGCTCACAGTCCCTGAAGGAGGTCCTGGAGAAGAGACTTAGCTTCTGATACTGCCGATTTAACCTGAGAACATGGGGTATACTGCATCACTTCCATTTTCATCAATAACATATATTTTATGTACCTTCTTTACCTGAAACTTACTAAGAATCTACCAGTGAACAAACATCCTGTCTTCTTGCAAGTATGAATTAGTTAACCTGTTGATAGTTGAAGAACACTTTAGGAGTTTTGTATTCTTGTATATAGTTTATTTTTTCCATATGCTAGCCAGGTAAAGATTACACAGTTCTTCAGGACTGTTAAATTGTGCATGGTTTTGGACCCCTTCTGCTCTACTACAGAGAGCAAAGAAGAAAGTATTAAAGCTCACTTTACCATTCCATATACTTACTAAAAGCCTGTGTAAACATATCTTAATGAATGTTGTTGAAAGCAATGTAAATAGTTGAACATATAAATTTATATTACAGTTTAAGAAAAGAAAACCTTATGAGGCATCACTAGCCACTGTTAATATCTATTTGTATTCTTATACCTTTTCAATATATTTGAACAAATATAGTTTCTGGCACTATTTTTATACTCGGAAAAGGAGTTACTATGTATATTATGCTTAGCTTTTAAGTCATTTTAAATAACCATGAATGTTGATTTCATTTCTTTCCTTTCCTCCATCATGAGAGTCATTTCACATGACTCTTTTATGACAAAATCACTTTAAAGGAACAACTTACCTCCGATTCTTGTATAAAGTCATGAGATGGTCAAGGTGGTTTTCCGTTGTGCAGATTCTTCACCTGTCAGTGGTTTCCTCATTTTGCCATGCTTTGTAAAAATAAAAAGAGTGAACAAGTCAGTATGAATACTGTGTGATTATTAGGGGACTCTGAATTTTAAGTGTGGGGAATTAATAGGGGAGTTTGGATTTTAGGCAGGGAGAATGGGCCCAATAGTTTGAGAGACTTTAATCAAGCTAACCTGTGATCCTATTAGCTGAAGAAAAGTAATCCTTTCCTTAGCCTAGACTCTTCTCAGTAACAGTCTTCCTTTTATTAATACTCTTTGCTGCCAGTTTGGGGGCTATGTTTTCCATCTCCTTCTCACTTCAAGTCAATAATGACTCTTTGGAGGGTGATTATTACCAGCCTGATGCTACATGAGGAGCTGAGGCTTGGAGCTGAATACTTGACCAAATGGCATGAGCTGGATTTGAGCCCAGATCTGTCTAGTTGCAAATCAAGGGTCTATTCCTTAGTTCTCGTTTTGAATTTAAATGTATAAAGGTCTCAAATCTACTCTTACAAGTCAAATGGGCTATCTGGAAGCATTAGAGACAGGAATTCCCTCACCCAGCAGGTTTGGTTTGTCTGAGTTTTTACAGTTAACATTTCTTAATTTAGTTCATCTGGTAATAGCTAAGAAAATGCCTTCACAGAATCCAACACCACTGTATCTCAGTGCTTCTAGTCTAGAGGTGTGAAAGCATCAGTAAAAGCAGAATTTCTGATTTCATTATTTTGCCACTAGACAAGCCTTCTTCATGCGGGGCAGTGTACCTAGGTTATGTCTAATTCATAAAACTAAAGGAAGAAGTAAAGTATAAGCTCCTGTAGAACGATATTTTAGATTCTCTAACCACTAGAGAGTGCCAGAGCTTTAGTTATATTTAAAGAAGTAATCTTCCTTCCTGACCATAAAGAACTAATAAAACTTTTTTTTTTTTTAAAGATTTTTAGTGGCTAAAAAATCGCAGGCTGTGTACACCCACCCTGTGATACTGTTCCTAAAATCCAGGAAGGGACAGGACGGTAAGACTTTCCATACAGTAGGAGCTGTACACTCACGCAGGGATTTTGTTCCTAATATCAAGGGGGGGAGCGTAATATTACTCCCAATATGGCAAGGGGTGTACATCCCCCCGAGATATTGTTCTTGGCATTCAAAACAGGAGAGGATGACATGACTCCACATATCGAAGAAAGTGCAAACCCCCGTGTGATATTCTTTCTAATATCCAGAAAGGAAGAAGAGGATATTCATCCCCATATCACAGGAGGGGTACACTCACTCTGACATTTTTCCAAACATGCAGGGGCGAAAGAGGATAATCACATTCCCAATATCGCAGCAAGGGTTGTACACCCCCGTGTGAGATGGTCTTTCACAATGTTCCAAGGCCGAGGGTATATTACTACATATATGGCACAAAGTGTACACCCCCCAGGGATATTGTTCCCATAATCCTGGAGGGAAGGGGATGATATTACTTTAAATATCACAGAAGGCGTACACACCTCCAGTGATATTGTTTCTAATTTCCACGTGGGAGAGGAGGATATGACACCCAATATCGCAGGGAGTAGAAACACTGCTGGGATACTATTCTTAATATTCAGGGAGGAAGAGGATGATATTACTCCCAATACAGACAGGTGTACACCCTCTGAGGGTGTACACACTGAGGGTGTACACCCGTCTGTGAAAGAGTTCATAATTTCCAGAGGGGCAGATGATATTATACTATTGTAAACAGGCTGAGTCCACCATGGATCGTAATAGCCAGCAGGGAAGAGGGGGTGGCTATTTCTCCCCACATCGCGGGGGGTGCCTCACAATATCACAGTTGGGTGTACACTCCCTGCAGTACAAAGAATATTATTATTTTCTCTTCCTTTAGCTCTTGAGAGCAATATCACATGGCGGGTGGGGGACAACCCCTGCACTATTGGGAGTAATATTCTCTCTTTTTCTGGATAGTAGGAACAATATCACAGGCGGGATGGACAACCCCCGTGATATTGAGAGTAATATCATCCTCTCCCAACGTGGATATTAGGAACCATATCACAGGAGGCGTGTACACTTCAATATTGGTAGCGATATCATCCTCTCCTCCCTGGGTATAAGAAACAATGTGACAGGCAGGGTGGACACCCCCCGTGACTTGGGGAGTAATATCTCTCCCTGGATATTAGGATCCACGGTGGACACACAGCGTGTTTACGATTTTGTGAGTAATATCATCTCCCCCTCTAGACATTACAAACAGTATCAAAGACGGATGTACACCCTCTGCAATATAGGGAGGAATATCATCCTCTCCCCGTCTGGATATTAGGAACAATATAGGAGTGTTTATAACCCCTGCGATATTGGGAGTAATATCATCCTCTCCCAGGTGGAAATTAGGAACAGTATCACCAGGGGCATGTACACCCCCTGCGATATTGAAAGTAATATCATCCTCTTCCCTCCTGGATCATGGGAACAACATCACTGGGGGGTGTGCACTTTCTGTGATATTGGGAGTAACATCGTCTTCTGTGCCTTGGAATATTAAGGACAATATCACGGGGGGGGCGTGTACATCTTCTACAATATTGGGAAGAATATTATCCTCTCTCTCCCTGCATATTAGGAAAGATATCACAGAGTGAGTGTTCACCTCCTGCGATATGGGGATTAATACCATCTTCTCCCCTTCCGGATATCAGGAAGAGTATCACACGGGGGTGTACAGTGTCTGCGATACTGGGAGTAATATCAACCTCTCGGCCTTGGAATATTAAGAAGAATATCACAGGGTGGATGTACACCCCCTGCCATATTGGGAGTAATATCAGCCTCTCCCCTCCATGGATATTAGGAACAATATCCCAGACTGGGTGTATGCCTCCTGCTCTACGGGGAGTAATATCCTCTCCCTTCCAGGATATGAATAACAGTATCACAGGGCGGGTGAACACAGCCTGCGATACTGGAATTATTATCATCCTCTCCCCCTCCAGATACTAGGAACAATATCACAGAAGAGCTGTACCATCCTTGTGATATTGGGAGTAATATCATACGCTTCTTCCTGAATATTAGGAGCAATATCACCAGGTGGCTGTCCATTCATTGCTATGTTGGGAGTCATGTCATACTCTACCCTCCTAGATATTAGGATCAGTGTCACAGGGTGAGTGTACCCCTACTGCGATATTAAAACTAAAATCATGCTCTCCGTCCCTGGATATTAGGAACAACATCACAGGTAGCTGTACACCCCCTGTGGTATTAGGAGTAATAATATGATTAATTATTAAACATCAATGATCAATTTTAATAATTATCAATGATACTATTAATAGGATACTATTGTTAATTATGGATAATTATTTTAAATATACGATTATGCACATTTAAAATTATTATTGTCATTTAACAATATTATTAGTTCTTAATATTATTATTTTATTACCAACATCACTTAGTATTGATTTAAGTAACATTAATTATTGATATCATTTTATTATTAATAGTGATATTACTGTTATTAATACTAATCGTTAACATTGTTAACCAGTATTAATTTTTACTATATTGTGATTATTAATATCGATGATTACTATTTTATATTTATTAATATTAATTAATAGACTTGTTCCTGATATCCGGCGGGGAGAGGATATTACTCCCAATATTGAAGAAAGTGTACACCCCTCTATGATGTTATTCCTAATAGCCAGGGGATAGAGGATGACATTATTGAAACTATCGCAGTGGGTGTACATCCCTTCGGTCATCTTGTTCCTTATATCCCGGGTGGGAGAGGATGATATGACTCCCAATATCGCAGGGGGCGTAGACCTCCCCCGTGATATTGTCCCTAACATCCAAAGGTGGAGAGGATGATATTTCTTTCGATTTCGCAGGGGACACCACCCCTGTGATATGGTTCCTAAAATCCAGGGGGCGAGAGGATGATATTAGTCTCAATATTGCAGGAGGTGTACACTCCCTAGAGATATTGTTCCTAATATCCAGGGACGGAGAGGACGATATCACTCCCAACAGAGCAGGGGGTGTACACCCCCTTGTGATATTGTTCCCTCTATCCTGGGAGGGAGATGATGATACTAGTGGCAATATCGCAGGGGGTGTACACACCCACTGTGATATTGTTCCAAGTATCCAGAGGGAGAGAAAATGATATGACTCCCAATATCACAGGGGGTGCACATTCTCCTGTGATATTGTTTCTTACATTCAGGGGGAGAGGATGATATTACTCCCAATATCGCAGGGGTTGTACACACCTCCTGCGATATTGTTCCTAATATCCCAAAGGGGAGAACATAATATTTCTCTCAATATGGCAGGGGCTGTACACCTCCTTTGTAATATTGTTCTTAATATCCATGATGGGAGAGGATGATATGACTCCCAATATCGCAGCAAGAGGTGTACAGCCGCCTGTGATATAGTTCCTAACATCTAGGTGGGGAGAGGATGATATTACTGCCCATACTGCACGACTTGTAAAACCCCTTCGATATTTTCCCTATAATCCTGAGAGGAGAGGATGATATTACTCCCAATATCGAGGAAGGTGTACACCCCGCTGTGACACTATGCCCAATATCCACGTTGGCAGACAATGCATTATGTCCAATATCGCAGGGGATGTACACCCACCCTGGGATATTGTTCCTTATATCGAGAGGGGGAGAAGATGCTATTGCTCCCAATAACGCAGGGACTGTGGCTGTACACCCCTCCTGTGATACTGTTCTTAATATCGTAGGAAGAGAGGATGATACTACACCCAATATCGCAGGGGGTGTACACCCACCCAGTGAAATTGTTCTTAATGCACTCCACCTCCCACCACCAGGGATATCGTTCCTAATATCCAGGGGAAGAGAGGATAACGTTATGCCCAATATCCCAGGGGAGTGTACACACCCTCTGTGATGTTGTTCCTAGTATCCAAAGGTAGAGATGATGATATAACTGGCCATATCACATGGGGTGTGCACCCTTCTGTGATATTGTTTTTGACATTCAGTGGGGGAGAGGATAACATTAATCCCAATATCGCAGAAGGTGTACAGACCCCTGTGATGTAGTTCCTAATGTACAGGGGAAAGAGAAGAATATTGCTCTCAATATCTCAGGGGGTGTAACCACCCTTCCCCCCGTATATTGTTTCTAATATGCAGCGGGGTGGAGGCTGATAGTACTCTCAATATCCCAGAAGGTGCACACACACCTGTGATATAGTTCCTAATATCCAGCGGGAAAGAGGCTGATTTTACTTTTGATATCTCAGTGGGTGTACACCGCCCCCAACCCCGGGGTATCATTCCTAATACCCAGGCGGGAAGAAGATGACATGGCTGACAATATCGAAGGGGGTGTACACCTCTTCAGTGATATGGTTCCTGATATCCATGGGGTGAGTGCATGATATTACTCCCAATAAAGTAGGAACCGTACAGCTACCCTGGGATTTTGTCCTTAATAACCACAGGGGAGAGGTGATCTTACTACCAATATTACAAGGGGTGTACACCCCTCCTGTGATAGTTTCTTCTAACCAGGAAAAGAGAAGATGGTATTAGTACCAATATTGAAGGGATGGACAGCCCCATGGGATATTGTTCTAAAGATACAGGTTGAAAGAGGACGAGATTCCATCCAATATAACAAGGGGTGTACACCCCGCCTGTGGTATGAATCATAAAACCTAGAAGAGAGAATGACATTGCTTCCAAAGACACACCGGGTGTACACCCACCCTGTGACATTGTTCCTGTCATCTAAAGGAAGAGATGATGATACTACTCCCACTACCGGAGAAGGTACACACCCCCCTGTGATATTGTTCCTCATAACTTGTGGGGGGAGAGCATGATATCACTTTCAATATGACGGTGGTTTGACACCCAGTCTGTGATATTGCTCCTAATTTCCAGTAGGTAAAGTATGATGTTCCTGCCAAGAGAGTAGTGGGTGTACAGCCGCCCTGTGATATTTCTCCGAATATTCGGGGAAACACAGGAGGACATTACCCCACATCTCACAAAAAGTGTACACCCATTGTGTGATATGGTTCCTAATATCCAGAGGTGCAGAGGATGGTATTCGTTCTCCTATCGCAGCTGTGTACACACAACCTGTGAAATTGTTCCTAATACCCTGAACAAAAGAGACTGGTAATAATGGACACACATTGCAGTGGGGAGTAATTGGCTATTACGATCCACATCGCAGGGCAGTTCAGGACACCAGCCCTACCCCAATCTTGACCCAGACAGTGGGTGTCATGGGACCACCTCAGGGTGGGTGGTAGCTCAGCTCTAAGGTATCCCTGCTGCCAAAGACCAACTGTTGCTGCTAGTTTGAATCTGGCCACAGGGTCTCTGTTGGTGAGACAGATGACCATGAGGCAGACACCCTGAAATCTAGCACGGCAGAGCTCAACGCCCCCATGAGAGGCACCATAGCACGCAGACTTTGCAGACATACCAGCGAAGGCCACAGCAGACCCTGAGTGAGGAAAAATCTGACCAAGATCCTGGGGTCCTGCCACACAGCCCTTAAACCAGGGACTGGAAACTGTTTCCCTAAAGAGCCAGGAGTCAGTATTTCAAGCTTTGCCAACTGATCTTTGCCTCAAGGATGCAACTCTGCCATGGCTGCAGGACAGCAGCCTTCTGCAGGTGGCCTGTGAAGAGATAGGCATGACTGCACCCCCATAAAACTTTACTTATGGACAGGGAAACTTCTCAGTGTCATGAAGTGTTATTTGTTTATTTGTTCAACCATTTGGAAATGTAAAATCCATTCTTGATTCACGGGCCACAGGAGCAGGCAGGGACAGGCTGCCCCTTGCCGACCTCTGGAACGAGCTTAGAGAAGGAAATGACAGGCTGAGCCAGCGCAGCCTCCTCACAGCGGATTCGCTGCAGGAGGGTCCTTCTTAGCAACCACTTCTCATCCTTCGTCTTGGCTTCAAGTGCAGTTCAGGTGGGGAAAGAGAGAACAGAACTGGCCTCAGCAACAAGAAGGAAGGAGATGCAGGGTCAAGCAGCCATGTGGGTCGATCACACTCAACATTCACACCAAGCGGAGCACAGGCAGGACCAGCCAGGGGGGCCGAAGTGGAGGCTCTCTTGGGGGGGACAGACCTCTGGGTGGGCAAGATTCTCTACCTAAAACTCATAGAAGCTCTACACAGCAGTAGTTACAGAAAACACACACTAAGAAAAAGGCCAAAATAAAAATAGGTCACCAAGTTTGGTCAACCGGGTCTCACGAGCCAGTAGGTAAGAAAGCCCAGGAGAGCTCACCAGAGGAGCTGGGTGTGGGTTCCTGCCTGCAGGGGGCCTGGGACACCCCATTCCCACAGAGGAGGACCCAAGCTTTGGGGAGGAAGCTGTCAGAGTCACCCAGTGAGCTGATCACAGCTGGAGCCACAGAGCAGGTGAGGAGCCCTGGCCACGTCCCTGTGTGGGCTGAGAAGCTGGGGTGGGGGCACACCTCCAGGGACAGATGCAAACAGTGGACCATGGGCCCTCCTCCTGCCCAGAGGATGCTCAGCTCCCAAGGGACCACCAAGGCCTGGAACCCAGGGACACACCACCTGACCATCATGCCCAGGCCTCCTGGACCAGGCAATGTCCAGTACAGGCAGGCAGTCTGGGCTTGGGGCTAGGACAGGGGTGGATGGTCCTGCTAGGCAGACCTCCTTCTCCCTACCAGCTGGGCTGGTTGCACTGTAGTTTTGGTTCAGGCAACATATTGCTGCCCACTTCGGCCACACCAGTCCCTGGCTCCCTGGCTAGGCCCAGTGCTGTCCAACCCACCTACACAGGCCCCACACACCCAGTGCCCACCAGCCTCCTGTCAGCCAGGAAGACCCATGCTCATCCCCTGAAGTATCCGTGGGAGCCTGCATCCCACAGGGACCCACAGCTTACAGCCAACCTCCATGGGGGCCTCTTGGTTGTGGTGGCAGTGACGGGGGGAGTTGACCTCCAGCCCTCCCATCCTGGCCACTATGTTTTGTGGGGATCATTCAGTCCTAGGAGCTTCCTGGGGACCCCAGAAGGAAGAGAACAGGGTGGTCATGGCAGCCTCAGCCCCAGGCTCTGGGCCGAAGCGCAACAGTCCTTTGGTTCTGGTTTGATCTGGGCGGTAACAACAGGTCATGTCATTCACACAAGGATTGGCTTCAATACAATGCATCAAGGGACTGTGGAGGACACAGATCAGCCTCCAGGCCAGTTACACATGGTGACTTAGCCAGTGCAGGCTGGGGAGTGGAAAAGCTGACCCCTGACCTCCCCACCTACCCTGCCCACCAGATGCCAGTAGCGGCCAGGGATCCCTGACTTCAGGCAGAGGCAGGCAGCACAGTTGCTGCCTCCTTTGATCCCATCCCAGGGTCCACAGGGCCTGGAGAAACCTGGCAGGGGCTGAGTTGGGAGAATCAAGCAGGGAGATGCCAAGTGACGAATGTGAGGGACTGGGTATGAGGGGCACTAAGGGCACAGGGTCTGCTTCCCCTGGGGAGGTGGCAGCGGGACATATAGTAGCCAAGCCTCCGCAGGCCCCACCCTGCTGCCAGGCACGTGTGGTGCCCATACGCACCCCAACGGCTGCAGGAAGGTTCTTCATCAACAAAAGGGGAGGACGCACCCACACCCACATAGGCATTGGTGCCTACACACATCAAAGAAGAAAATTCCTGCTGTGCCCAAGGTGTGGGGAAAGGGGCAATGTCCCCTTCCTCCCCATGGTGGGTCCAGAATTACCTGCTCCTGCCAGCACCCCCACCCCCAACTCCACAAGCTGCTGACCTCCACCACAGTGCCATGCCACGTGCCAAGAACAGCTCAGCAGTACGTCCCAAAGGGTGCTATCCTGGAGCGGCTGTGCTGGGCAAGGGACACGTTTCCTAGTCACAGAGGTTTTCTTTCTTTCCCACTCACCGGCCCTGTGCCTCGCTTTCCCCCACTGTGGCACAGTGTAAAAATCCCATCTTGAAGGCTAGGAACCCAGAAAGGTCACCACACCTGGTGAAATGGGGGATGGAACTCCCTGCCTTGGACCTCTTGCTCCAGGACTGATGTCCACTGGGACATGGCCAGGCCAGCATCCTGGGGAGGGCTGCATTCCCTGCCTGGGGAACCTTGTTCCCTGTTAGGGATCACTGGAGTTGAGGCCCCTAATGGATTGGGGGAGGCACAGGGGTAGAATGGAGGTGGCCTCATCATACGGGCCTGTGTAGACCCCAGAAAACAAGCATTGAGTTCAGACTCTTGTCTGAAGCTGGCCACCTGAAAGGATTTGGGCTTTGGGGTGTGATGAGGGCCTGGGGTCAGGGAACAAAGTGTGCTGGTTTGGACACGCAGGAGGTTCTCTGCAGCTCTCTCAGCTACAGGGCATGTTGCTACGTATATGCTTTTAAAAACCCCAGGAGGAGGGGGCACCCAGAAGGGGCCCTGAAGCCAAGGGCAAGGTCCAGCCTTTCCACCTCTCCAGCTGAAGACATGCTGGAGGATAATTCTCCAGACTTTCATAACAAAGAAGAGAAAAAAGAGATCAAAAAGACCTGGAGGATAGGCAAGCTAATGAGGGCTTACTAGAACTACCCTGCCTAATCCTCAAAACAAGCCTTCCCTATCTGTCCTCTGGGCCAGGTGAGGAAACAGGTCACAGTAGGACATTCAGACCCTGGGCAGGCAGCTGGTAGCCTGGAGCCCAGGAGATCCAAACAGACTGCCCCAACCCCAGCCCTCAGCCAGGAGCGGCTCTGCCCACAGTTCATTCACTAGTAAATCAGGCTGACTGGGCTGCCTGCTCTTCCCCAATCCCCCTCACTCACCAGGCAACAGCCTCCCTGCTCATGACTGCCAGACTGCGGATGGCAGTGCACACCTCCTTCATTCTGGCTTCTCAGCTGCCCACCAGGCCATCCCTCTCTGCCAGGCCACCTGGAGCCTGGCAGTGTGCATGCAGGGTGGACAGCACCTGGAATACTTAGGCCGGCTTGGCTGGGGGCTGCGGTTCCTGTGCAGGGTAGAGTTAGTGCCCCATCCCATTCCCTGGCCCCATGGCCCCTCTGAGAAGACCCTCCACATACTGCCAGGCCTTGACCACCAGTAACCCCACATCCAGGAGGCATCGACGTGCTCATCTCTGATTGGCAGTGGACATGCAACCCTGGGGCAGACCCCTTAGAATCCCAGGTATGAGAGAGTTAGGTGAGGGCAAGAGCGGCATCAGAGTGAAGTGGGCCTGCCCCTCCACACCTGTGGGTATTTCTCAAAAGGTGGAGATGAGAGACTGAGAAAAGAAATAAGACACAGAGACAAAGTATAGAGGAAGAAAAGTGGGCCCAGGGGGACCTGCGCTCAGCATACGAAGGACCCGCACCGGCACTGGTCTCTGGAGTTCCCTCAGTATTTATTGATCACTGTCTCTACTACCTCGGCAAGGGGGATGTGGCAGGACTACAGGGTAGTGGTGGGCAGAGGGTCAGCAGGAAAACATGTGAGCAAAGGACTCTGTGTCATAAACAAGTTTAAGGAAAGGTGATGTGCCTCGGTGTGCACGTCGGCCAGATTTATGTTGGACTTTACACAAACATCTCTGTGCAGTAAAGAGTAGTAGTGCCGCCAGCATGTCTCACCTCCAGCCATAAGGCGGTTTTCTCCTATCTCAGTAAATAGAATGTATGGTCAGGTTTTACACCGAGACATTCCATTCCCAGGGATGAGCAGGAGACAGATGCCTTCCTCTGATATCAACTGCAAAAAGGCCTTCCTCTTTCACTAATTCTCCTTAGCACAGACCCTTTACAGGTGTCAGGCTGGGGGACAGTCAGGTCTTTCCCTTCCCACGAGGCCATATCTCAGGCTCCCTCAGTGGGGAGAAACCTTGGACAATACCCAGGCTTTCTTGGGCAGAGGTCCCTGAGGCTTTCCGCAGTGCACTGTGTCCCTGGGTACTCCAGACTGGAGAATGGCGATGACTTTTACCAAGCATACTGCCTGCAAACACATGTTTACTAAGGCACATCCTGCACAGCCCTAAATCCATTAAACCTTGAGTCAATACAGCACATGTTTCTGTGAGCACAGGGTTGGGGCTAGGGTTACAGATTAACAGCATCTCAAGGCAGAAGAATTTTTCTTAGTACAGACCAAAATGGACTTTCTTATGTCTTCGTCTTTCTACATAGACACAATAACAGTCTGATCTCTCTTTCTTTCCCCCACACAGAGAGTGTCACCACTGTATGTCAGCCACTGGGGGACAGGCTTCAGCTTACACCCACCTTCCAAATTCCACGCTCTCACCTGGGCAGAAGCTGGCCAGGATTTGGGGCCAATGGATGGGTGGGGTCTGCAAACGACACCGTGTTCAGGTCCCCGTGACAGCCTCACACTTGGGTGGTGGCCCTGCAGTTTCAGGGGCCACACACACGCCAGGCCCTGCTTGGGCCCTGACCTTTGAGGAGGGGGAGCAGCAGAACCCGGGCACTGACCCCAGAGTGCCACTCACACCCACAGACGATTCTCCACACAGGCATCTGGTCTCGATCCTGGCCACCTCCCCCTGCAGGGCCTCAGCTCTTTCCCAGGACTCACGTGCTCCTTCCTCACATGCAGCTCTGGTAGGATGCATTGCTCTGTACCCAGGGGCTCTGAGGTGGCAATGGCCATGGTCATGCAGAGTGCAAGGGCACAGGCTGGGTGCCCATTGTGGGGACCCTGACTGTAGCACTCCCAGACTATCATCGGGCATGCTGCCCCCCCAGGCTTAGCTAGGGCACCAGTGGTAGGAGTGCACTGCTCTGGACTCTGCAGGAGGAGGACAACTGTCACCGCATCTTTATGTTCTCCTGCTGGTGTCACTCTGTGCTTCTCATCTCCTGGTTGTAGGATTCAGAGCAGACTCTCTGAACACTTTGTGGGAAACAGCAGAGTCCAGCACAGGAGAAAAGCCCAGCTGCAAAGATGAAAAAATGGCAGGTGTGACATGGGCCCCCATTCAGATTCTGTATTTAAATGAGGTCTTCTGGAACACCTGCTCTCATGGGATAATACTTCAAATACATACATACATACATACATATATATATATATATA